>NC_060119.1:963808010-964113367 GCF_021461395.2 Schistocerca americana
CAAAACACCCTTCAGACTTGTTTTCGATGCATCTATGAAAAGTCTCCACTCCTGTGAAATATAAGTGAAGTTCACCACTTTCATCAGGCCAGCAACCTCATTGCAAAATGACAGTGCTTCGTCAGTTGAAAAATAAGAAATAAAGGCATGTTTTCTGTGCCTGAACACGCTGATTTTAGTACTTTGGTGCAGTAGATTATACTCTTCTAATCTTGAACCAATCAGCTGCGCCTTTTGTTTACTTAGTCCTAGATCACGTACTAAATCATTTAAATCTGCCTGTCTTAACAAATATGGCGATGACTCACTTGTGCAGTGATATAAAGAATCATCATCTGTGATTTCTTCAGTGCTACTCATTTCACTGTCACTCGGATTTTGACCTCGTGCTCTTGAATGTACTGGAAGGTTGTCGGAATGCTGCACTGGCATTCTCGCTGAAGGCAGATCTGGGTAAACAACGTGCCTCTTCGACTTTTTGTTTGTAAAACCCTGAATTTTTGTTAGACAGAAATAACAATCAGTAACATGGTCCTTAGGCTCCCTCCACACCATGGGAACAGCAAACAACGCCACATTCTCTTTACCTTTCCACCACTAAATTAGTTTTCAGTAACATGTAGCACAACAGAGAAGTGGTGCCCATTCTTTATCTTGGTCTCCTACCTCTACTCCAAAGAAATGTTTGTATGCTTTCCACTACTGGATGCGGCAACATACCCGTATTTCTCTATAACGTATCTGTGTTTGCCATGAATTGTGAATATACATATGTATACATATTACATAAAAAGTATCCCTGACAACGATATTTTACATATTTGAATTTCCCACGGTAAAATGGTCTAGAAGCACATACTTTAATATCATAAATAGAACCCATGTCGAACAGTGTTTTTCAAAACATAGACGAAGTTTTCGCCGCCATTTCGTGTTGTTGTGGTTGTGTAGTATTCATTAGTTTCGTAGCGTGTTTGGCTGGGTGAGGTGCGTGAGTTTGAAGTGTATTTGGCGTTTGTGGTGTTTGGTTTGTGTGTGTGTGTGTTGAGGACTGGGGCGGAGTGAGGGAGTGAGTGAGGGGGACAGATATATATATATATATATATCTGTTTCTGAGATTATTATTGCTAGTGAGGGTTCGTACCTTCTTCCGCACGGGAGTTTGTCTTTGTCTTGTCGTAGAAGTTGTAAGGTAAATTCGGATTGTAGTATTCACTTATGGGTGAAGGCTAGTGGTCCTTCTTCTTTGGAAGATTGTCGCATTGTTGGTGATTGTACCATCTATAATCATTGAAAGCAGTTCTCAACAAACGGCCCTTTTAAGGGCCACAAATACTACACATTGATCTTGCCAAAAGCCGAGAAGCGATTCTTCTTAGTGTTGTAGCTCTCTGGGGCACTGTGGGATGCACTCTGTGGCACTCTGGGATGCTCAATAGATGTCGAGCACAGTCTCTGATTGGTTGTTGTGTTTTTGGCGCGCGTTTCAAATTGAGTTATATATATATATATATATATATATATATATATATATATATAGAGAGAGAGAGAGAGAGAGAGAGAGAGAGAGAAAATGGGTAGTTTTTAAGTGTAGTTTTGTTGTGGGTGTTATTTGTATAATTGTTCAATTGTGGCAAAGAGGATTTTGTAGCACAGTGATATGTATTCATTTAATACTTTCTTTCCTTGGTCTATTGATTTTTGGATGAGATAGTTTTCTTCTATAGTTAATTTTTGGTATAAGCTGCTACTAGTTTTATGGATGTGTAAGTCAGTTTCAATGTTTGCTGGGTGGTGATTGTGTGCTATCAGGTGGTCTGCGAATGTTGAGTGTGAGATGTTGCTTTTCAGTGCTCTGAAGTGTTCTGTATAACTGGTTCTGAAATTCCTGCATGTTTGACCCTCATATCCAGACTGACAGCAGCTGCAATAAGTTGGTATATATCGGACTGGCTGGATCTGTCAGTGTTGGTGGTATTTCTTCCAAGTCTGCTTTGTATTGTGTTGTTGGTTCTGTATGCTATGTTGAGTCCTTGTTTCTTTAGTATATTACCCAACCTGTATGTGACTTGGTTGTAAGTCATTATGTGCCAGTTGTTGCTTAATGTCTGCTGATTTGTTGTGTGTTGTGTTTGTTTGTGCTGTATTTCATGGTTATGTGTTGTTTGTTTTTGTATTTTGTGGTTTATTTTGTCTGCTCTCTTTGCATCAATCCATTCTCCTTTGCAATTTGTTTTATTGTGTTCAGTTCTTGTGTGTAATCATGTTTATTCATGGGTATTTTGTTCAGTCTGTGTAGTATACATCTGAAGTTGGCTTCTTTGTGTGTTATGGGGTGATTGGATTGGATATGAATAATGGTGCTGGTGATTGTGCGTTTTCTCTTGATTGTCAATTCATGTTTGTTGTTCCTCTTGTGTATGGTGAGATCTAAGAAATTAAGTTTTTCATCTGTTTGTGTTTCAATGGTGAACTGTATTTGTGGGTGGATGGAGTTTACGTTGTCATGAAGTTCTTTCATAAGAGGCTGTGGTTCATCGATTAAGCAAATTTGGTCATCTACAAGTCTGTAACAGTATATTATTTTATACTGTTCTGGAATTACTATTTTGTCAAATATCTGTTTTTATGTGTGATTGAGGAAAAAGTCAACTAGGAGACCACTGATTGGGGATCCCGTGTGTAGTCCATCTTGTTGAGAGTAAAATTTGTTGTTTAATGTGAAGTAGTTTTACTCTGTGATGAGTGTGAGTATGGCTCATATTTCTTGTATGTTTGTTGTTGGGTCTGTTTTCTTGTAGCTGGAGGTTTCTTTCTATGATGTTGATGGTTTCCTCTGTTGGGATGTGTGTGTACATGGAAATTATGTCATATGAATTTAATGTTGCTGTGTTTGGTACGTTTTCACTTCTTATTTTTTCTATTAAGTCACTTGACTTCTCTAGACTTCTGTTCTCAGTGTATTTGTATATTGTTTGTGTGTGTGTGTGTGTGTGTGTGTGTGTGTGTGTGTGTGTGTGTGTGTGTGTGTGTGTGTTTGGATAAATAGTACGTTGGTGCTTTGGTAAAGTTTATCAATGGATGTATAGGTATTCTGGGTTTGTGAACTTCAGGAAATGATTTTCGAGTATGAGCCTTGGGATTTTTCTGTATCATACCTTTAATCTGTGTTTCTGTGAAAATTGTTTCTATGTTTTTCAGGGTTTTCTGTAAGTTACTTTGGTATCGGTTTGTTGGATCACTTCTTATTTCTGTGATGTTGTTGCTTTAGATGAATTGTAATGTTTTGTCAGTGTATTCCTGTTTGTTTATTACTACGATCGAATTATCCATGTCGGATTTTGTGATGATGGCATTTTCTTGTGTTAATTTGTTGTGTAGTTTTCTGTAGTTCTTTTTCATCAGTCCTTGTGTTTTCTTTTATGGTGGTTTTGTCCTCTTTGATTATGTTTCTTATTTCGTCAGTAACTAGTTCTCTTGCATTGCATTGCATTGCATTGCATTGATTTTAGTTGCGTTTAGTTTTTCTTGTTGTTTTATGATGTGTTCAGTTTCTGTTATGATATTTTGTAAATTGAGAATGATTCATATAAGGTCTTTGAAAAAGTTATTAATTGGTTTTCTGCAGATGGGCTTGCTCTAAACTTTGAAAAAACATGGTACATACAATTTCCTGCAGCAAAAAGTACAGTTCCTTCAAGTCAGTAGTCAGTAGTCAGGGTAGAGCATACTAAGTTTTTGGGTGTACACATAGATGAGAATCTTAATTGGAAAATTCATGTTTTGGATCTTCTAAAGCGACTAGGTTCAGCAACTTTTGAAATCAGAATAATTGCCAATTTTCAGAATACAGAAATTAGTAAGCTAACATACTTTGCATACTTTCACTCTCTGATGTCATATGGAATAATATTTTTGGGTAATTCAACTTTTAGACAAAAAGTATTCACTGCTCAAAAGAAAGTGATTAGAATAATGTGTGGGGTTCATAGTCGCACATCTTGTAGGCATCTTTTTAAAAGATTGGGAATTCTTATAATAGCCTCACAGTACATTTACTCACTAATGAAATTTGTTCGCAACAACATGGACCAGTTTAAAAACAACAGTGACATTCATAATTATAATACCAGAAAAAAGAGAGACTTACACTAACCTTTACTTAACCCATCTTTGGCACAGAAAGGAGTAAAATATGCTGCTATAAAAATTTTCGACAAATTACCAGATGAAATAGAACGTCTGACAGATAGCAGTAATAGCTTCAAAAATAAGTTGAAATCATATGTCCTTGACAACTCCCTCTATACCATAGATGAATTCCTGAATAGGAATAAACAAATCTATAAATATAGTATATGCATTTTGTGTCATTTAAGGAAATGGGGTAAATAATAGAAATATTAATCCTTAACTCTGTATTGTAAAATATGTTGTTGTTGTTGTGGTCTTCAGTCCTGAGACTGGTTTGATGCAGCTCTCCATGCTACTCTATCCTGTGCAAGCTTCTTCATCTCCCAGTACCCACTGCAACCTACATCCTTCTGAATCTGCTTAGTGTATTCATCTCTTGGTCTCCCTCTACGATTTTTACCCTCCACGCTGCCCTCCAATACTAAATTGGTGATCCCTTGATGCCTCAGAACATGTCCTACCAACCGATCCCTTCTTCTGGTCAAGTTGTGCCACAAACTTATCTTCTCCCCAATCCTATTCAATACTTCCTCATTAGTTATGTGATCTACCCATCTAATCTTCAGCATTCTTCTGTAGCACCACATTTCAAAAGCTTCTATTCTCTTCTTGTCCAAACTATTTATCGTCCATGTTTCACTTCCATACATGGCTACACTCCATACGAATACTTTCAGAAATGACTTCCTGACACTTAAATCAATACAGGATGTTAACAAATTTCTCTTCTTCAGAAACGCTTTCCTTGCCATTGCCAGCCTACATTTCATATCCTTTCTACTTCGACCATCATCAGTTTTTTTGCTCCCCAAATAGCAAAACTCCTTTACTACTTTAAGTGCCTCATTTCCTAATCTAATTCCCTCAGCATCACCCGACTTAATTAGACTACATTCCATTATCCTTGTTTTGCTTTTGTTGATGTTCGTCTTATATCCTCCTTTCAAGACACTGTCCATTCCTTTCAACTGCTCTTCCAAGTCCTTTGCTGTCTCTGACAGAATTACAATGTCATCAGCGAACCTCAAAGTTTTTATTTCTTCTCCATGGATTTTAATACCTACTCCGAATTTTTCTTTTGTTTCCTTTACTGCTTGCTCAATATACAGATTGAACAACATCGGGGAGAGGCTACAACCCTGTCTTACTCCCTTCCCAACCACTGCTTCCCTTTTATGTCCCTCGACTCTTATAACTGCCATCTGGTTTCTGTACAAATTGTAAATAGCCTTTCGCTCCCTGTATTTTACCCCTGCCACCTTTAGAATTTGAAAGAGAGTATTCCAGTCAACATTGTCAAAAGCTTTCTCTAAGTCTACAAATGCTAGAAACGTAGGTTTGCCTTTCCTTAATCTTTCTTCTAAGATAAGTCGTAAGGTCAGAATTGCCTCACGTGTTCCAGTGTTTCTACGGAATCCAAACTGATCTTCCCCGAGGTTGGCTTCTACTAGTTTTTCCATTCGTCTGTAAAGAATTCGTGTTAGTATTTTGCAGCTGTGACTTATTAAGCTGATAGTTCGGTAATTTTCACATCTGTCAACACCTGCTTTCTTTGGGATTGGAATTATTATATTCTTCTTGAAGTCTGAGGGTATTTTGCCTGTTTCATACATCTTGCTCACCAGATGGTAGAGTTTTGTCAGGACTGGCTCTCCCACGGCCGTCAGTAGTTCCAATGGAATATTGTCTACTCCGGGGGCCTTGTTTCGACTCAGGTCTTTCAGTGCTCTGTCAAACTCTTCACGCAGTATCATATCTCCCATTTCATCTTCCTCTACATCCTCTTCCATTTCCATAATATTGTCCTCAAGTACATCGCCCTTGTATAGACCATCTATGTACTCCTTCCACCTTTCTGCTTTCCCTTCTTTGCTTAGAACTGGGTTTCCATCTGAGCTCTTGATATTCATACAAGTCGTTCTCTTATCTCCAAAGGTCTCTTTAATTTTCCTGTAGGCGGTATCTATCTTACCCCTAGTGAGATAGGCCTCTACATCCTTACATTTGTCCTCTAGCCATCCCTGCTTAGCCATTTTGCACTTCCTGTCGATCTCATTGTAAAATATATATATATTTAAAAATCTTGTTTCACATGTGCATTTCTTGTGCACTTGACACGTTCCACATCATAACGGCTACCGTACCGTGTGATTGATCAATGGAACACGCAACCAACCAACCAACTAACTAACTAACTAACTAGGCCACTGAAGGACGTTTTAGGGCGCTTGACGATGACGGTTGGCTGGAAAGTGATTTTAGGACAGTTTCCAGTTGATAGTACGTGAAATACGTGTCCCATTTTCAGAAGGGGTAGAGCTGCAGCTGTTTAAGATTTTGGCAGAAAATTCTATATACACTGCAGTGATGCAAAACGTAATAATAGTTTTAATAATAAATTGTCGAGGCAGTTTAAAGATACCAACACACCTGTATAATTTTCAATAGTTTCTGTTAATTTTCTGACAATTATAGAATGTCACGTATTACGAATTTTCTGTGCACCAGAGTAGTTATTAAATTTAACTGAATGCTAGGCTCAGGAGCTTGGCACAGTGTCTGGTCGATGAAATGTAGCAATACTGCATCTACAACCGTTATTTTGATTATGTTTTATTAGGCATCCAGTTTCGACGTTCCAATGGCATGACCTTTAGCCCTGTCGCATGAATGACACAAAGTACTGCTTGTACATGTATAAGACAAGGCATCAGTATTCGTATCTGGTTCTGTAGATATCCGGACTAAGGAACGAAGTGAAAATAAGCAACAAAACAACGAAAAATATATCACATATGCGGCCTCCGCGCTACGGATGATAGCGTCGGATAATGCTTAGTATTGTACTGTGTAATGTTTACTTCTTGCGTTACTGTGGGTGTGTTACCAAAGGTGACACAAATAATGTAATCTGAAGAAAATGCAATTGTTTTATGTCTTTCACATTATTTTATTTCTTTTGACATTATATGAAAAACATAGTAAGAAAAGCATATTTTAGATTTTAGCCTTTGACTCCCTGCATGGATTGTAGTAATTCTTGATGCTGGGAGGATGAGTAGATAAGTGCCTAACGTCCTGTCGACAACTAGGTCATTAGAGATGGGGTACAAGCTGCGGTTAGGGAAGGACCGACCGAGGTGGCGCAGTGGTTAGCACACTCGACTTGTTTTCGGGTGGATGACGGTTCAAATCCGCGTCCGGCCATTCAGATTTAGGTTTTCCGTGACTTGCTTAAATCGCTTCAGGCAAATGCCGGAAATGTTTCTTTGAAAGGGCACGGCCAATTTCCTTCCCCATCCTTGCGTCAACCCGAGCTTGTGCTGTGTCTCTAACGATCTTGATGTCGACGGGACGTTAAACTACTCTTCCTCCTCTGGATTAGAGAAGGATTGGAAATGAAATCGACCGTGATCTTTCAAAGGAATCATCCCAGCATTTGCCTGATGCTATTTAGGGAAATCTCGGGAAGCCTAAATCAGGATGACAAGACGCAGGTTGGAACCGTCGTGCTCACGAATCCAAGTCTAGTGTGTTAACTTCCTCGCTCTATAATCATTGGTAATGTACCCTGCAATAAGAATACAGTGTTGTATACAGGACAACGCGCTATGGCGTCATCTCCTGCCTTTATATGTTTCATTTGTATTCTATGTTATTTTGTAAAACGAATATGTTACTATTTCTTATAATGTAAAACTGATATTTTTCTGATTTTAAGACATAATATCAATAAATGGCAATGGTTGTGGCAGCACCACAGAAAACTAATATGCTTACGCATGTATGTGTGAGTTCGACACCTACCAATGTGTCCTGATAACTACTGAAAGTAATATTTGTCTGTTTGTGTCATTCAGGGGCAACAGTAGAGTACAGTTTGATTTTTTGTAGAGAAGCTATTCGTGCTTTCTGACGCAGTATTGTATGACTAGTTACGGTTAATAACAAGGTATGCCAATAAGCACATAAATACCTGTAATATGGACATTGCAAGTTTTAAATGTCTGGACTGAGAATGGGCATGTCAGTCTGAAACCGGTAACCCCTGCAGCAAAAATTGTTTATTTATGCAACTGAGGCGGATAAAATAAAATATAAAAAAATAATATGAAAGTTCCATTACCACTTAAACTGTTCACAATACTGTAGCGATAATTTTGGTTTGAGGAAGATACTAATAAATATCTCCATCATTAAAGGATAAGATTTAAAACTCTACTTTCGAGTAAGAGCACTTATTTTCCTATTGGGTGATTACTTGACCTTTTTTTCCTTGCAAGATTAAATTTTGTGGCATGGTTCATACTGGAAGCTAATGGTGCGGCGATATGAAGAGCCTACAGTCAGCAACGAATTTAATCCTTCTGTTCCTTTCAACCATTTCGAAATATTTATCTACACCAACCACCAACTGTACAATAGAGCTATTATTGCATTAAGCTCCGCTACAAAAATGCCAGTTTATTTAACTTAAAGAATAAAGTAATAGTCTTTAAAATCCTGTCACATACTGTATGCTTTTTAGTTTTCTTCTCAACACACATCTAACTATTTTGAGCTTGTCTCTGTGGACTTTCCGAATGACTTGTACCTGTTTACTTTTTCTATAAAGACTTCTATTTATCTTTCTTTCCAGGTAAAAACCAGTGATCTTAGTTATAAACTAATGTGATCTGCGTGACCGATCATCTGTCTCAGAAAGTAGTTTTAGATTAAAAAAAAAGACCAGTTATTGAGACAAATAACCCGGTTTTAATAGTAGCGTAACTCACTTTGCTGGAACCAAACAAGCTCGTGAAAGTATTGCACTTGCTAATGTTGAAAAGTTAATAAGCCTTATTCACGCATCGTTCAGCAAGCTTTCGCTTGTGGATCACCAACAGATTTAGATGTTCCTTCTGCGCGTGATGTAGGTTTATGTCCCACAGATCGACGAAAGGCTTCTAATCCATCCACATTCTATTCATCTGTACGTTAGAAAAAAGCACCGCACTGGCAACTGCACGAGTTTCACATAGTTAGTTGAAAACTCCAATAAACTGAGACATGTACGATACTTTATTCGTAGGAATCCGGCAACAGAATATTTAAAAGCAGCAAGATTGTTTCCACTGAAGAACATGAAAATAATACTAAGCCAGCGTAATTAGCATGCGAAGATATGCGGTATTGTTTCAGATATCTGTATTGTTATAGCGAGCTTTAAACTAGTACGATGCTGATTGGTCGGTAATAATACTGGGACATATTGGACTACACTTCTTTTCCATGGCGTGGGATGTGCTCCATTCACAAGAGGGAAGTTAGACCCGTCTCTTAAGACAGGTACTAAGCTATCTGAAACATTCTTGATCATGGATATGCTGATGCCATTGTTATCACTTCAGAATAGGTTCACATTATTGCTTATCTCGTTGTGTTTATTGTAATTTGTTGTAGGTGGAAAGTGTCGGGATTGGTTATGTAGTCTGGAACTTCTTCGGGCGATAGTCTTGGCAGCATGTAATTTTATTGGTCCTGAGAAAAACTGATTCAGTCCGTGAGCTGAGACCTGAAACACAGTTTCTGAATTTGCCTTTGAGAAAAAATTCTACGACAGAATCGCGGGTGTTACATCGCTGCACACAAAGAGACAAGCGTGCCTGACTTCGGCCTTCAGATTCGTAGCATCACCTGATTTCGCAGCTTTCTGTATTCTTTGCAGAGTTCTGGTTTCGAATTTACCTTGAAACGTCTGCTGACAGCATCCATGCTGAATGAGATTTTCACTCTGCAGCGGAGTGTGCGCTGATATGAAACTTCCTGTGTGCCGGACCGAGACTCGAACTCGGGACCTTTCCCTTTCGCGTGCAAGTGCTCTAGTTCGGCAAGGTTCGCAGGAGAGCTCCTGTGAAGTTCGGAAGGTAGGAGACGAGATACTGGCAGAATTGAAGGTGTGAGGACGGGTCGTGAGTTGTGCTTGGATAGCTCAGATGGTAAAGCACTTTCCCGCGAAAGGCAAAGGTCTCGAGTCTCGATCCGGCAGACAGTTTTAATCTGCCAGGAAGTTTCATATCAGCGCACACTCCGCTGAAGAGTGAAAATCTCATTCTGGAAACATCCCCCAGGCTGTGGCTAAGCCATGTCTCCGCAGTATCCTTTCTTCAAGGAGTGAGAGTTCCGCATGGTTCGCAGGGGAGCTTGTGTGAAGTTTGGAAAGTAGGAGACGAGGTACTGGCGGAAGTAAAGCTGTGAGGACGGGGCGTGAGTCGTGCTTGGGTAGCTCAGTGGTAGAGCACTTGCCCGCGAAAGGCAAAGGTCCCGAGTTCGAGTCTCGGGCCAGCACGCAGTTTTAATCTGCCAGCATCCATGCTGTTTATCATTTGACGTAAGTGAGTTGTCAGCCGGGTGCAGGATTTTTTCTTATACGGATTGTACGTACAGGAGTGTGTTTGCATAGAGAACCGTGAGCTTATCAGTAAGTTCGATTATTTTGCCATCATTTGTGGGCGCACTTATTATTTGATGCCATTGCCTTACCGAGCAGGTAATTGATAGAGCGTCACGATCTGTATATTTTAAGCGCCTACGGACCACGTGACGCGATTAAACCATCATCTTGCCGAGATATTACTTCTGGAAGAGGAACCCCACCACATCAGTGTTCCTAGGAGCAGTTTAAGTTGTCTCGTCTACATTTACCTCTATACTGTGCAAAGTCACCTTACGTGTACGGCGGACGATACTTCTGGTAAAACTATCAATTCCACCTTCCCAGTTTGATCCGCGAATGGTGCACGGGAAGAACGACCAATTTTCTCGTCATGGTTAGTTCGCGAGACGTATGTGGAAGAAATTAATACAGTGCATGACCAAATAGCGAAGCACCCAGAAGAGGATGAGAAAACCAAATGAAACTTCACGGGCTTAGATGGTATGTGACGTTACTGCAGTGATTAAAAAACCGAATCAAACTTATAAATTACTTGGCAGTAGGAGTCCAGTTGCCAGTATGACGCTGCACTTGTTCTGACCTAGACGCTTGCACTGATTCGGTTGGGAAGGGTGTCATAAGGGCTTTGTGTTCTCTCCTGAAGCAAGCTGTTCCACAACTGTTGTAACATCTTTGATATCCCAATACACTGGGACGGAGTTGACTTACTAGATGCTATCACGAATGTCCTATCGAGGACAGATCGGGGGTCTTACTGGCAGCGGGAGTACCTCAACATCACGCAGAAAGGCTATAGAGGCAGGTGCCACGTGCGGACGAACATTGCTCTATTCAAAAATGGCACCACGATAATGTCGCATGAGGCGTAACACACGAGGACGCAGAATGTCCGTGACTCACCGCCTTGCCATCTGAGTTCACTCAAGCTCTATCATTCGGCACTGGAAGTCCTCCTACCCGATGGTTCCCCACACAGTGGCGTCAGGAGTATCACCGCTGTGCTTCTCTAAAACATTGGAAGAGTAGAACCTCTCCCCAGATCGACTTTGTGTTCGCTGATGATGGTCATCCATGATAATTCAGAACCGTTGTCATTCGCCGAATATAACGCGACACCGTGCTTCCCGGTCACGGCACTCTTCAAACGCAGACTTTTGTGTTGTGTTGAGGCAGCTTATGCATGGGACGGCAGTTCCTTAGTCTAGCTGCTGCTAGTCTCTGATTAAAGGTTCTCGGATGGTAGATACAACTGTGAACGGGTTGCAACGTGCTAGGTGCACAATACGGCTGTGCTTCCTTGGTTGTCAGACGTGGTCGACCGGAACCTTGATGGCAGATGAACCTACCCTGAAGTTGCATGCAGTCCAATATTGGGCGGCCATTGTCTCCCCTGAAAGCCCCACGATTCGACCAGCCAACCAAATGGAGACCCAAAATGAGACCCTTTCAAACTTGCCTCGTGCTGATGACTGTCTGAAAAGAGTACGCGGTATCTCCTTGTCTTCACAGTAACCGCCACCTACACTGTTTAACCTACCAAGCCTAGTAACATCACTAAAAGTGAATGCAACCAACTCACGCTGGTGGCCGTTCTATTACCACGGACAACTGCGACTCAATCACTTCTACACCCATCAATAATGTTGTGTGTACCAAGTTACATTGACATTGGACCGTGTCTTCAGGTTGCTTAACATTTTTTTGTCAGGCAGTATGTGTTGTCCAACTATCTCTCGAAATTTCAACGTTAAGCCTTCCAGTGATACCCAACGCCTCTAGTGTGACATCTGTCACTTACCGCCGAAACGCTTTCGCGCTTCGTAAATGATCCCCTGACAAAACGTATTCTTCGTTAGACCTTCTCAATCTATTCTACTAACCCAAATTGGTAAGGGTGCCAGACTAATGAGCACTACTCAAGAATCGGTCTTACCCGTGCTTTTTAGACCATTTCTTTCGTAGCTGAATCACATTCTATTAACATTTTTACAATGAGCCTTAGTCTGACATGTACTTTTCCTACAATTAGCTTTATGCCTTCATTCCACTTTAGGTCAGCTCAGACGATTACTGGCAGTTGTTTTCCTTTGATACTGGTCGTCGTACGAAACCCGTAATGAACGATAGTTTTTTGGGATGAATCCACTTGGACACTGAAAAAACGAAACTGTAAGTATTTGTCGAAAATTGAGATTTGAAATATAGAAGCACAATGGTGCAGCACTAGTTTAACGCGTTTCGAAGGTACATGCATTCATCGTTAGAAATATCTACACACAAGAATCATCATTGCAAGGAAAACATTTACAAACGTTCATCCACACAAAGTTGAGGGTATAAACGCATAAAAATCAATAAAAATCATAGTCAGTACCTTGCAACCTCTTCTTAAAACGAAGCCAATTGGCTAATCAGCCAGAACATTATTGCAATCGACCCATTATCGATATAGCCGGCCGGTGTGGCTGAGCGGTTCTAGACGCTTCATTCTGGAACCGCGCGATCGCTACGGTCGCAGGTTCGAATCCTGCCTCGGGCATGGATGTGTGTGATGTCCTTAGGTTAGTTAGATTTAAGTAGTTCTAAGTTCTAGGGGACTGATGACCTCAGATGTTCAGTCCCATAGTGCTCAGAACCTTTTGAACCATTATCGATATAAAGCCATCCTGGTGAAAGCAGCGTCACCTGGCGAGGAACGACTGTTAGTCGGGCACACACATGGTGCATGTAGTATCAGTGAGCGTACTGTCCGTGTGTAGAACAGGGAAGGCGCGCGATCATCTTTGACCGAAGACTGATTGTGATAGCCCGGAGGCTCGGCCCGAGCATTTCGGAAACTGCACGACTTGTCGGGTGTTCGAGGAGTGCTACGGTGAGTGTTTTCAACACGTGGTGAAACTAAGGTGAAACCACGTCCAGACGTCGTGGGGCTGGGCGGCCATCCCGCCATTACAGATGTCGGACGTCACAGACTGGGCAGAATGGTAAAACAGGACAGGCGGCGAATTGTGGCGGGACTTTAATGCTGGGCAGAGTAAAAGTGTGTCTGAACACACAATGCACTGAACACTCATAACGATGGGCGTCCCCAGCCGACGATCCATGCATATGCCATTGTTAACTCCACGACATCGGCGTCTACGACTGAAATGGGCACTTGAGCATCCGCACTGGACTTTGGCGCAGTGGCAGAGCGATGCATGGTCTGGCGAATCCCGATACCTTCTTCATCATGCTGATTGGGGGAGGGGAGGGGGGCGCGAATGCATCGTCTTCCAGGGGAACAGTTCCTTGATACCTGTCCCGCAGGACGGAGACAAGTACGTGGCGCCTCCATTATACTTTGGGGAGCTTTAACGTGGGCATCTATGGGTCCGGGGGAGCTCGTGAAAGGCACCATGATGGCCAAGAAGTATAGAAGTATCGTACAGTGCTTGGTGACCACTTACACCCCTTCATGATTATCATGTTACTCGACAGCAGTGGCACTTTTCAGCAAGATAATGCACCATGTCACAAAACAAGAATGTGATGGAGTGGTTCGAGGAACAGAATGGCGAGTTCCAATTGATGTGCTGCGCCCCCCCCCCTCCCCCAACTCGCTAGATCTGAACTCTGAACCCAATCAAAAACATCTGGGATGTGATTGAACGTGGCGTTATAGCTGATTCCCCCTCCCCGGAATTTGCGTGAATCAAATCACATGTGTGTGCATATATGTTGGCAACTCCCTCCAGCGACCTACCAAGGGGTGTGTGTGTGAAATCTTACGAGCCTTAACTGCTAAGGTCATCAGTCCCTAAGCTTACACACTACTTAACCTAAATTATCCTAAGGACAAACACACACACTCATGCCCGAGGGAGCACTCGAACCTCCGCCGGGAGCTGCCGCACAGTCCATGACTGCAGCGCCATAGACCGCTCGGCTGAACCTACCAAGGCCTCACTGCTTCCATGCCATGACGAATCACCGCTGTTATCCGTACCAAAGATGGACATACCAGCTATTTAGGTAGGTTGTCATAATGTTCTGGATGATCAGTGTAAATCAGTATGTGCTGAGGGTGAGCGATAGTAGCGACCCAGTGTTGTAAATTTGTTAAGTTCCATTGTGCTCAGAGCCATTTGAACCATTTTGTTATAAATTCGTGTGCGCGGCCGCTTCTCCAGTAGGAAAACACATCCAAACAGCAGCACGTGCGCAGCGCGACTGAGCATCTCCTGTACGTTATCAACGAATCAAAATCAGTCGTGTCGGACATGTGTTGAGGTTCAAATGTGTTTTTCTACTGGAGCAGCGACCGCGCATACGAATTTCTAACACTGGGTTGCTATCATCGTACACCCCCCCCCCCCCTTCCTTCAGCGTGTGCTGATTTATTTTTGCTAAGGTATATAAGCTGATGGGCTACACTTTAAGAAGAGTTGATAGTTACAAGGGAAATGACTACGAAATCATTGAATTTTATGTGTCTGGTATTTTTTAAAACTTTTATGTATTAATGTCACCACTGTCAGGACTTTGCGTGGATTAACGTTGGTATAGGTATGCTATGCAGTGAGGATTCTTGTAAGTAGATATTTCTGATGATGTAGGTATGTTCCTTAGAAAAGCTTTAAATTAGTAGTTATGCAATGCGCGTGGCTGAGCCAGCATTTTACCTTTCAAGTTGAATACAACGACGACTTCACGTCTACTCATGAATAAATTCAAATTCGATCAAAAATTCAGCGGTAATGCGGCTGACGACTCTTATGTAGCGCACGTGAGCAACGGCATGGACGTTCGAATGTTATCATTTCGACATGAAAGGAGTGATAATGCAGAAGTAAAACATTCGAAAAAGATTTACGTCGGCATGTATCTCATGTAAACAGTGTAAGTGGCTTGGCGCGGATCTACCGCTGCCCCCTGCAGGTACTTGAAACGGATTAACGCTTCCGCGGATTGTGGGCGTACTCGGATGATCGTCCGCCGGAACAACGTGCTCGACCGCGAGTCGTATTAATTTTCATAACCACTCGGTACGCTGTGGCCCCGTAAACACTCTGCTATTACCCCGGCCGACAGGAGACATGAAATTAACCGGTGTGCAATTTCACTGCGTCACGGCTCTTAATTCGTGGTAAATTACACGCCCAATTGAAACGTTGTTGTACATTTCGCATGTATCGGTAATTTCGCCTCTCCTAAATAATTGCTCTATTAGTCAATTAACCGTCAATTTTCCGCGAACAGACAATTTACACTCGCAAGTGGACAGAGTAATTATTGGACTTCAACATATGCGACGTCGATATGGCAAACAGCGGTTGAATGAAAACCGACACAGGTCGCCCACGTCGCAGAGGTCAATCTGATCCCTGACAGCAGTTTTCGGATTTGCGGTATCGGCGAAGAAATCCGCTTTGGAATTTTTGTTCACGTGCCTATTCTACAAAACCATCTCATTTTATCCTCACTTGGCTGTGGAAACATCAACAGAAGAGAATCTTGCTCGTTTTTACTGCGTTGAACACATTACTCCTTAACTAGTAAGGAGAATTTCGAAAGAGTGGGGTATTCAAAACAAAGTGGGGTACCCGGGTGGGAAAGATTCAAAGTACAAATAATATTTTCAATTCACAGTACTTTTTCCGCAACGTGATATACGGGTAATGTAATCAATTCTTATGAATGAGAAAATCATTTAATATTTTTGGAAAGGCTGATACGTATAATCTAACGAAACTCACCCAGTAATTGTGAAAGAATGTGACGGACCGAACGTAAATCACATTTTTCTCCTTTGGGAAATGTGTGACTTACGTGTTTTAGCTGATATAACTATCACATGAGACGTGTATTTTGATGTGTTAATAAGTATTCAGCGCAAATTAGCGGAAAGATCTATTACTGTTTGATAACACGATTGCCCAACATTCGTTGGAAATAATCAAATCCATCACATATCTAGGAGTGTGCGTACCCAGCGGTTTAAAGTAGAGCGATGACATAAAACTAGTCTTAGAAAAGGTTGATACCACACTGATGATCCTCAGGACGAAGGAAGTAGTTTAAAAAACAGTCGTTCGATTTTTCCGGGTAGAATTGATATCGGAAATAGAGAAGATACAAAGAAATGCAGAGCACCTCGCCGAGGGTTCATTTAACGAGCGAGAAAGCGCAAGGGAGATGCTCATTCATCTTCTGCGGCAGACGCTGCAAGAGAGACATCGCGTGTCAGGTTATGGTTTGCCGTTAATATTCCGAGAACATACGTTCATTTTCGAAGAGTTAACTAATACGTTCCTTCCGGAATGAATTATTGCCTTTCCGCGGAGTCGATGTCAATTTCAAAGCTACTGATCACGATCACAGCTTTACTTCCTCTATTACGTCTCCTCTACTTTCCAAACGTCTCAGAAGTTGACAAAATACTAGTGATAGAAAGAAGAATAATTAAGACATAGATAAATAAATAATATCACCTAAGGAGGTATTGAGGAGTAGCTTCAAATGAAACAGTAAGTAAAAAATAGAACCAATACTGAGCACGATCAAGAGGAAACATATGAATGCTTTGGACATCTAGTGAGAACAACAGAAAACAGAATTAGTGAGAGAATAAGAGAACAATGTGGAATAGTAAGAGCAACATTAAATGGATCGCAGAAATTAAGGAAGATATGAGCAAGAGACAGCAGAGGACCTAAAAAACAAAACAGAGAAAAGCAGAATACTGCAAGACACACAAACTAGACCTCAAACGAAGATAATTAAAGGGTCTACAGGAAGAGTGATCTCAGATAAAGAATGAAAGAAAATATCTGAAATGGGCAGACAGAAGAACAAAACACCTTTCATGTATAAGTAATAATAAATTATAATATCTTTGTGTAAAAACTGTACTGTTGAATTGTCTTACTGAATTATTACTGAGCTGAATTGCATTACTGAATAAGAACGATTTGCAAAAACCTTTTTATAACTGACTAGAATGGTCAAATGAAGGCATAAAATAATAAAAACAAGGGCCGCGCTTAGTGTCACAGACTGCGGGGCCCCTCCCGCCAGAGGTTCCAGGCCTCCCTTGGGCATGGGTGTGTGTGTGTTGTTCTTAGCATAAGTTAATTTAAGTAGTGTGTAAGTCTAGGGACCGATGACTTCAGCAGTTTGGTCCCTTAGAAATTCACACACATTTGAGAATTTGAAAAAACAAGGAATCGGTCCGGGACACAGTTTTATTTGCAAGAAAGTTTCAAATCAGCGCACACTCCGCAGCAGAGTGATAATTCTTTCCGGAAACATACCATAAGTTGTGGCTAAGCCTCTTGTCCAGACAGAGATTGTTAATGCCACGATTCATTTGACACTGTTCCGCACTAGCGTTTAGTGAAAAAAAAGGAAAAAAATACGAGCTTACCGACTATCGGATCGGATTTGCGACTGGATTAAAGACTTTCTTGCAGATAGAGCTCAACACGCTGCTCTTAACGCAACAAAATCGACAGAAGCAAATGTAATTTCCGGGGTACCCTAAGGAAGTGTGGTAGGACTGTTACTATTTACAATATCTATAAGAAAGCGTCGAAAGTTAAAAAAAAAAAAAAAAAAAAAAAAAGGTTCAAATGGCTCTGAGTACTATGGGACTTAACTACTGTGGTCATCAGTCCCCTAGAACTTAGAACTACTTAAACCTAACTAACCTAAGGACATCACACACATCCATGCCCGAGGCAGGATTCGAACCTGCGACCGTAGCAGTCGCGCGGTTCCGGACTGCGCGCCTAGAACCGCTAGACCACCGCGGCCGGCGTCGAAAGTTCTTTAAGACTGTACGTTGATAATACGGTTGTCTGTAACGAAGTTACAACATCAGAAGGCAGTATCAGTTTGCAGAATGACCTGCAGAGGACTGATGAATGTTGCAGGCTCTGGCAGTTGACCTTAACGTAAATGAACATAACGTACTGCGCATACATAGGAAAAGAAATCCACTATTGCACAATTACACTATTGATGATAAATTGCTAGAAGCAGTATCTATGTAAAATACCTAGAAGTAACTATCCGAGGCGACGTTAAATGGAATGACCACATAAAGCAAAACGTAGTAGGAAAATCAGATGCTAAACTGAGATACATAAGAAGAAGAATCTTGAGTAAATGCAATTCATCCATGAAAGAAATGACTTGCAAGGCGCTTTTTCAACTGACTCTTCAGTATTGTTCATCAGTCTGATTCCCACCAGGGAGGACTGATAGGAGAGAGAGAGAGAGAGAGAGAGAGAGAGAGAGAGAGAGAGAGACTGTGTTATAGAGTTACTCAACAAACTCAAGTGGCAGACGTTACAAGAGAGGCGTTGTGCATCACGGCGAGGTTTACTACTGAAAGTCTGAGAGAGCACTTCCGGGGAAGAGTAGGACAACATACTGCTTCCTAACACACACAGCTCATGAAATGATCCCAACGAGAAAATTCGAGAAATTACAGCTAGTAAAGAGGCTTATAGACAATCATTCTTCTCACGCGCCATTTGCGAGTGGAACAGGGAAGGGGGAAACAGTTAGTGGTACCAGTTGTACCCTCCGCCACACACCGTTAGGTGGCTTGCGGAGTGTGATGTAGAAGTAGACGTCGACTGTGGAGGAAACACTGGTCGCAACCACGCAGGTCTAAAAACGTGCGAGAATACCTAAACCGTGAATTGGCAGACTGGTCGAATGGTCGTTCATGAACAGTAACCACTTGACGATTTGCATAGTATGTTATTTATTTAAGATCGATGGTGGTAAAAGTGTGGTTTTATGAAATAATCCAGTAATTTCTAAGCCCTCTGTTTAACGCATACATGAGTAAATATTTCAAATAATCACCACCGATGTATACTTTTAACAATACAAGTAAGAAATTGTTCTCCGATGGTGAAAATTTTCTACCTGTCTTCTCAACCACTGTCGATCACCTCTTGAATCTCCATGCCTCCCCACTTTAGTACGAAGTGAAAGTTACTTGGTGCGAGATTTGGAGCATATGATACACTCCTGGAAATGGAAAAAAGAACACATTGACACCGGTGTGTCAGACCCACCATACTTGCTCCGGACACTGCGAGAGGGCTGTACAAGCAATGATCACACGCACGGCACAGCGGACACACCAGGAACCGCGGTGTTGGCCGTCGAATGGCGCTAGCTGCGCAGCATTTGTGCACCGCCGCCGTCAGTGTCAGCCAGTTTGCCGTGGCATACGGAGCTCCATCGCAGTCTTTAACACTGGTAGCATGCCGCGACAGCGTGGACGTGAACCGTATGTGCAGTTGACGGACTTTGAGCGAGGGCGTATAGTGGGCATGCGGGAGGCCGGGTGGACGTACCGCCGAATTGCTCAACACGTGGGGCGTGAGGTCTCCACAGTACATCGATGTTGTCGCCAGTGGTCGGCGGAAGGTGCACGTGCCCGTCGACCTGGGACCGGACCGCAGCGACGCACGGATGCACGCCAAGACCGTAGGATCCTACGCAGTGCCGTAGGGGACCGCACCGCCACTTCCCAGCAAATTAGGGACACTGTTGCTCCTGGGGTATCGGCGAGGACCATTCGCAACCGTCTCCATGAAGCTGGGCTACGGTCCCGCACACCGTTAGGCCGTCTTCCGCTCACGCCCCAACATCGTGCAGCCCGCCTCCAGTGGTGTCGCGACAGGCGTGAATGGAGGGACGAATGGAGACGTGTCGTCTTCAGCGATGAGAGTCGCTCCTGCCTTGGTGCCAATGATGGTCGTATGCGCGTTTGGCGCCGTGCAGGTGAGCGCCACAATCAGGACTGCATACGACCGAGGCACACAGGGCCAACACCCGGCATCATGGTGTGGGGAGCGATCTCCTACACTGGCCGTACACCACTGGTGATCGTCGAGGGGACACTGAATAGTGCACGGTACATCCAAACCGTCATCGAACCCATCGTTCTACCATTCCTAGACCGGCAAGGGAACTTGCTGTTCCAACAGGACAATGCACGTCCGCATGTATCCCGTGCCACCCAACGTGCTCTAGAAGGTGTAAGTCAACTACCCTGGCCAGCAAGATCTCCGGATCTGTCCCCCATTGAGCATGTTTGGGACTGGATGAAGCGTCGTCTCACGCGGTCTGCACGTCCAGCACGAACGCTGGTCCAACTGAGGCGCCAGGTGGAAATGGCATGGCAAGCCGTTCCACAGGACTACATCCAGCATCTCTACGATCGTCTCCATGGGAGAATAGCAGCCTGCATTGCTGCGAAAGGTGGATATACACTGTACTAGTGCCGACATTGTGCATGCTCTGTTGCCTGTGTCTATGTGCCTGTGGTTCTGTCAGTGTGATCATGTGATGTATCTGACCCCAGGAATGTGTCAATAAAGTTTCCCCTTCCTGGGACAATGAATTCACGGTGTTCTTATTTCAATTTCCAGGAGTGTAGTTTTCCACGCGAAGTTCATTATCGTGCAGTAAACAAATTCTCCGCGGCGGAAAATCTAAGAATTCACTTTTAAAGGGTCGACGCAGTAAAGCACCACTATAGTGTCTTTCTGTATATTAATAAGAATAATAATAATAAAAAGAGACAGAAACTGAAGTTCTGAAATTTTCTTTGATGCTGCCAGGTGCATAGGACGTAACGGGTAAAAGTGCAGATATTTTTGTATGTGGTACCTTAATATGCACAGCTGCCAACGGCCTTGCCGCAGTGGCAACACCGGTTTCCGTCAAATCACGGAAGCTACGCGGTGTCACGCTTGGCTAGTGCTTGGATGATTGAGCGTCCAGGTCTTTGTTGTTGTTGTTGTTGTTGTTGTTGTGGTCTTCAGTCCAGAGACTGGTTTGATGCAGCTCTCCATGCTACTCTATCCTGTGCAAGCTTCTTCATCTCCCAGTGGCTACTGCAACCTACATCCTTCTGAATCTACTTAGTGTATTCATCTACTGGTCTCCCTTTACGATTTTTACCCTCCACGCTGCCCTCCAATACTAAATTGGTGATCCCTTGATGCCTCAGAATATGTCCTACCAACCGATCCCTTCTTCTAGTCAAGTTGTGCCACAATCTCCTCTTCTCCCCAATCCTATTCAATACCTCCTCATTAGTTAGGTGATCTACCCACCTTATCTTCAGCATTCTTCTGTAGCACCACATTTCGAAAGCTTCTATTCTCTTCTTGTCCAAACTATTTATCGTCCATGTTTCACTTCCATACATGGCTACACGCCATACAACTACTTTCAGAAACGACTTCCTGACACTTAAATCTATACTCGATGTTCAACAAATTTCTTTTGCTGCAGAAACGCTATCCTTGCCATTGCCAGTCTACATTTTATATCCTCTCTACTTCGACCATCATCAGTTATTTTGCTCCCCAAATAGCAAAACTCCTTTACTACTTTAAGTGTCTCATTTCCTAATCGCCCGCATCTCGTGGTCGTGTGGTAGCGTTCTCGCTTCCCACGCCCGGGTTCCCGGGTTCGATTCCCGGCGGGGTCAGGGATTTTCTCTGCCTCGTGATGGCTGGGTGTTGTGTGCTGTCCTTAGGTTAGTTAGGTTTAAGTAGTTCTAAGTTCTAGGGGACTGATGACCATAGATGTTAAGTCCCATAGTGTTCAGAGCCATTTGAACCATTTCCTAATCTAATTCCCGCAGCATCCCCCGATTTAATTTGACTACATTCCATTATTCTCGTTTTGCTTTTGTTGGTGTTTATCTTATATCCTCCTTTCGAGACACGGTCCATTCCGTTCAGCTGCTCTTTCAGATCGTTTACTGTCTCTGACATAACTACAATGTCATCGGCGAACCTCAACGTTTTTCTTTCTTCTCCATCGATTTTAATTCCAACTCCGAATTTTTCTTTTGTTTCCTTTACTGCTTGCTCAATATACAGATTGAATAATATCGGGGATATCGGGGAGAGACTACAACCTTGTCTCAATCCCTTCCCAGCCACTGCTTCCCTCCCTTTCATGCCCCTCGACTCTTACAACCGCCATCTGCTTTCTGTACAAATTGTAAATAGCCTTTCGCTCCCTGTATTGTACCCCTGCCACCTTCACAATTTGAAAGAGAGTATTCCGGTCAATATTGTCAAAACCTTTCTCTAAATCTACAAATGCTAGAAACGTAGGTTTGTCTTTCCTTAATCTATTTTCTAAGATAAGTCGTAGGGTCAGTATTGCCTCACGTGTTCCAACATTTCTACGGAATCCAAACTGATCTTCCCCGAGGTTGGCTTCTACCAGTTTTTCCATTCGTCTGTAAAGAATTCGTGTTAGTATTTTGCAGCCATGGCTTATTAAACTGATAGTTCGGTAATTTTCACATCTGTCAACACCTGCTTTCTTTGGGATTGCAATTATTATATTCTTCTTGAAGTCTGAGGGTATTTCGCCTGTCTCATACATCTTGCTCACCAGATGGTAGAGTTTTGTTAGGCGTGATTCTCCCAAGGATATCAGTAGTTCTAATGGAATGTTGTCTACTCCCGGGCCTTGTTTCGACTTAGGTCTTTCAGTGCTCTGTCAAACTCTTCACGCAGTACCATATCTCCCATTTCATCTTCTTCTACCTCCTCTTCCATTTCCATAATATTGTCCTCAAGAACGTCGCCCTTGTATAGACCCTCTATATACTCCTTCCATCTTTCTGCTTTCCCTTCCTTGCTTAGAACTGGGTTTCCATCTGAGCTCTTGATATTCATACAAGTGGCTCTCTTTTCTCCAAAAGTCTCTTTAATTTTCCTGTAGGCAGTATCTATCTTCCCCCTAGTGAGATAAGCCTCTACATCCTTACATTTGTCCTCTAGTCATCCCTGCTTAGCCATTTTGCACTTCCTGTCGACCTCATTTTTGAGACGTTTGTATTCCTTTTTGCCCGCTTCATTGACTGCATTTTTATATTTTCTCCTTTCATCAATTAAATTCGATATCTCTTCTGTTACCTGTTAGTCCTCGTCTTTTTACCTACTTGACCCTCTGCTACCTTCATTATTTCGTCTCTAAAAGTTACCCATTCTTCTTCTACTGTATTTCTTTCCCCCATTCTTGTCAATCGTTCCCTAATGCTCTCCCTGAAGCACTCTACAACCTCTCGTTCTTTCAGTTTATCCAGGTCCCATCTCAAATTACCACGTTTTTGCAGTTTCTTCAGTTTTAGTCTACAGTTCATAACTAGTAGATTGTGGTCGGAGTCCACATCTGCCCCTGGAAATGTCTTACAATTTAAAACCTGATTCCTAAATCTCTGTCTTACCATTACATAATCTGTCTGATGCCTTCTAGTATTTCCAGGATTCTTCCATGTATACAACCTTCTTTCATGGTTCTTGAACCAAGTGTTAGTTATGATTAAGTTATGCTCTGTGCAAAATTCTATTAGGCGGATTCCTCCTTCATTTCTTCCCCGCAATCCATATTCATCTACTAAGGTTCCTTCTCTCCCTTTTCCTACTATCGAATTCCAGTCACCCATGACTATTAAATTTTTGCCTCCCTTCACTATCTGAATAATTTCTTTTATCTCATCATGCATTTCATCAATCTCCTCGTCATCTGCGGAGCTAGTTGGCATATAAACTTGCACTACTGTGGTAGGCGTGGGCTTCGTATCTATCTTGGCCACAATAATGCGTTCACTATGCTGTTTGTAGTAGCTTACCCGCATTTCTATTTTCCTATTCATTATTAAACCTACTCCTGCATTACCCCTAAGGTCATTAGAGACGGGAAACTTCAGAGCAGACTACAGTTCATCTATCGAAATATAATTATTTTTTAGCCTTCCTTCTCAACAAGTAATTCTTGTAATTATTGTGCAAAAGATCGGTATCAAAGAAATTAGATAAATGCGGTCACGGCTGGGTATATGAACTAGCTGCAGATTCTTGTAAAGGTATGTGTAGTGGGTATATTTTCCGCGATATCTTTGTTATAGGGCTCAAGGTGTTAATCAGAACTACTGGAAATTTTTTCTTAATCGTCTGTCTTCTGACTGGTTTGGTGTGGCCCACAACAAATTCCTCTCCTGCGGCGACCTCTTAATCTCGGAGTAGCACTTGCAATCCACCTCCTCAATTATTTAATGGAAGTATTACTATCTCTGTCTTCCTCCACAGCTTCTATCCTCTACAGGCTCCCTCTGGTACCATGGAAGTTATTCTGAGTTGCTTAACAGAAGTCTTATCATCCTATCCCCTCTTCTTGCCATTGTTATATATATATATATATATATATATATATATATACCTTTCTTCGCCGATTCTCCGGAGAACCTCATCATTTCTTATCTTGTCAGTCCACATGATTTTCAACATTCTTCAGTAACACCACATCTCAAACGCTTCGAAGTCTTTTCCCTGTTTTCCCACCGTCCATGATTCACTAACAGACAACGCTGTACTCGAAACGTACGTTCACAGAAATTTCTTCCTCATATTAAGGCCTATGCTTAATAACTGTAGATTTATCTTGGACAGGAATGCCGTTTTTGCCAGTGCTAGTCTGCTTTTTATGTCCTCCTTGCTTCGTCGGTCATGGTTATTTTGCTTATAAGGTAGCAGACTTTCTTATTTCCGTCAACTTCGTGACCACCGATTTTTACGTTAAGGTTCTACTCCCAGTTCCCCTACTTCTCATTTCTGCTACTTCTCATTACTTTTGTCTTTTTCCGGCTTACTCTCAATCCATATTTTATTTTGTAGTAATTTAACAGTTCATAACATTGAGCAGATCCTGTAACTCTTCTTCATTTTCACTGAGGATAGCAATGCCATCAGCGAATCTTATCGTTGATGTCACTGAATTTGAATTTGAGTCCCACTCTTAAACTTTTCTTCTATTACCTCGTCGATGTATAGATTGAATGTTGGAGGCGAAAGACGGAATCCCCGTCTTACACACTTGTTAATTCGAACACATCGTTCTTGGCTTTCCAATGTTATTGTTCCCTCTGGGGTCTTCAACATACTATATCTCACCCGTCTTTCCCCTAGATTTCTCCTATTTTACTCTATTTCGAACATCTTGCCCTATCCTACCTTGTCAGACGCTTGTTCTAGGTTAGCAAATCCTATGAGTGTGTCTTGATTTTTCTTCAGTCTTGCTTCCATTATCAAGCACGCCTGAACTACCTTCTTGGTGCCATTAGCCTTCCTAAAGCTATAGTAATTGTCATCTAAGAGATCCGCAGTTTCCTTTTTAAAAAAAAAATCGTTCAAATGGCTCTGACCACTATGGGACTTAACATCTTAGGTCATCAGTCCCCTAGAACTTAGAACTACTTAAGTCTAACTAACCTAAGGACATCACACACATCCATGCCCGAGGCAGGATTCGAACCTGCGACCGTAGCAGTCCCGCGGTTCCCGACTGCAGCGCCTAGAACCGCACGGTCACCGCGGCCGGCTTTCCTTTTCCATTCTTCTGTACTAGTTTGCAGCTTGCATGCATAAACTGTTAAACTGGTTGTGCGATATTTTTCACACTTATCTACTATTGCTGTCTCGGGAATTGCGAGGATGACTGATGTTTTTCCGAAATTCTGATGGTACGTCGCCAGTCTCATAGATTTTTCACACCAACTTGAACAGTCGTGATTTTAGGAATTCCTATAGAATTAGGTCTCAGGTCGTCCACAGCTCTTTTATGTTCTGACTCCCGTAGCGGATCTCCCACCTCCTCCTTATCGACTCCAATTCCTTCTTTTATCAAGTTGTCAGTTAAGTCTGCTCCCTCAGAGAGGCCTTCAGTATACTCCTTCCATCCATCCGCTACTTCCTATGCGTGTAACAGTTGAACTCCCATTGTACTGGTTACGTTAACATCTAGATTTTAATCTCACCGAAGGTTGTTTTGAATTCTCTGTGTGCTGAATCAGTCCCTCCGACAGTCTATTCTGTTTCTGTTTCTTACGTTTTTCATGCAGCCATTTCGCCTTGGCTTCGCTGTGTTTCTTACTTATTTCATTCCTAAGTGGTTTAGGTTGGTGCATTCCTGCCTTTCCCTGAACTTTTTTTTACTTTCTTCTTTCTTCGATCAATTGAAATACTTCATCTGTTTCCATATGTCTCCTAGGAGTCCAATGTCTGTCATTGCTCTTTTTAGATATGTCCACTTCGCATCAGCTGAACTGTTTACTGAGGTCTTCTTTATCGCAGTATCAACATCTTTAGTGAACTGCAAAAGCGTCTGATCATACTTCATACTTCAGTACATCACTTTCTTCCGAACTGATTCTTCTGGACGATTCTGTTAAACTTCAGTTTCCTCCTCGTGATTACTAAGTTGTGATCTGAGTCTATATCTGCTCCTGGCTATGGCCTACAATCCAGTACCTGATTTCAGAATCTGTGTCTGGCCATGATGTAATCTAACTCGAATCTTCCCGTATCTCCCACCCCCTTTACATACTGAATTACCCGTTTAATATCCTCATTACTTTCTCTATCTCATCATGTTCTGGTTGTGACGTCGATATGTATACCTGAACTATCGTTGTCGACGTTAGTTTGGTTTCGAATCTGATGAGAATAACCCTATGACTGAACTGTTCATAGTAGTTGAATCTCTTCCCTACGTTGATATTCATAACGAATCCTATTGCCGTTATACCATTTTCTGCTGATGTTGATATTACCAAACCATAAATCGTTATCTTCTTTCTATTTCACAAAACTATTTGCGGCAGTAAACTGCTCATCTATGTAAAAAAAAAAAAAAATACAGCTCGATTTAGAAGCTAACGTAACATGAAGCCTCTCTGTTAAACAAGAATTGTTTCGAAAGATATATTGTACTATTTATCAAGAAGTGCATCAGTTATCTCCGTCCACAATGAATCCAGAGGAAATCTGCCACAGACACTGTGCTCGGAAAGGCATTAAAAATTTCGGCAGTTCTCTGCCTGGTTGCTTGTCAGGCGGCGTTAATTTTCGTCTGCTTCTTGTGAAACCACGTCTGGGCAGGGTTAGCAATGCGATTATTAGGCACTGTATTGTAAGCTAGCCCCCCTTTAAAGAAATTAAATGTGTGTGGACTATAGGATGAATTTTGTTCCCAAAAATGCCCACATACTCCTAGCAGTGATTTTTACTTGGTGAGTAAGAAGATGACCAATAGAATGCGATGAAATTTCATCCCACGTTGTGACACTGCTAGTCCCATATTCAACGGTTGGCAGAGAACGGTTCTACATTTCTTTGAACATTCGTCATACATGATTCTCGCTTGTCGGCGAATCAGAATCAGTCTTCCAGCAACCGTTGGCCCAAACTGCAGGGTCTCGGTACCCCTAAAATGCATTATTAGCAATGATTTGGCGATTGCTAAGACACCCCGGAAGTACTGGAGATAGGAGAAACGTTAGTTTCTGAGCGGTGACGCGTGTAGTGTAATTGTCTCTTACATTTACTGCAACAATCCACTTCACTGATAAGAGTATCTCAGTTACCGAGAATATATCGCTGTTTCAGCCATACTACGAGTCTTCGGTATACCGACAGCAACTAGTTAATTTTACCCCTCCAAGAGTAGGTGATGACTCATTGATTGTTGTAGAATTCAGTGATGAGTCTTGCCTCGAACTGAGCCCTCGGACAGCGGTGGTATACCAACCTCTCACCCGCCATACGGCCCAACAACCAAGAGTGATGACCTGAAGTGCCGTTTTATTTCTAGTAGGAAACCTTTGATTGTTATCCGCGGCACGCTTACAGCACAGCGGTACGTCGGCAATATCCTACGTCCCGTTTTGTTACTTTTCGTGGAAAATGATCCTGGCAAATATTTCAGCAAGATAATACCCGCCCGCACACGGTCAGAGTTTCTACTGCTTGCCTGCGTGCTTGATAAACCCTACCTTGGCGAGCTAGGTCGCTGGAGCGTTTGAAGCAATACGGGCAGGATCCTCCAACCAGTTCTGGATTTTGACGCTGTAACGCACCAGTTGCACTGGATTTGACGCAATATCCCTCACGAGGGCATCCAACAACTCTATCAATCAATGCCAAGTCGAATAACTGTTGACATAATTGCCAGATGTGGACTTGCCTGACTTGCTCAGTTTGCGAAGCTCTTTGTCTTGAATAAATCATATAATTTTTTTGAAATTGTAATTATTTGCTTGTCTGTATATTTAAATCAAATCTGCCGATTTCCGTCCCAGCCCATTCGGACAATTCCTTCGTGGTGCGTAGTTTTTTTTTTTTGTCTTAAAAGTGTATTTGTGGCTGGCTTCTTCTTAGTATACTGTTTATCTTGTCTTAATAGTGAAACATACACAAGGATACAGCCTCAAGAAATAAGAATTTAGTAACTGGCTTGCAAACCGCTTTCTGGTGGCATGTTGGAAATAGTAGTAATAGTTGCATATTGGGCTCTGAGAAGCAACTGTAAAGAGTTGAAAACAAGTAAGTCGCCAGGTCCGGATGGAGCCACAATTCAGTTTTATAAAGAGTACTCGTCAGCGTTGTTCCGTTGTATGTCAACGGGGGACCCTAGAAACGACGGGGAGGCTCCGTCCCCGCCGCAGCTGCAGTGGTCCACAACCTCACGACGACTGCCGCAGTCCATTTCACTCCTCCGCCGCCCCACACCGAACCCAGGGTTATTGTGTGGTTCGGCGCCCGGTGGACCCCCCGCCGCCAGGGAACGTCTCACACCAGACGACGAGTGTAACCCCTATGTTTGCGTGGTAGAGTAATGGTGGTGTACGCGTACGTGGAGAACTTGTTTGCGCAGCGATCGCCGACATAGTGTAGCCGAGGCGGAATAAGGGGAACCAGCCCGCATTCGCCGAGGCAGATGGAAAACCGCCTAAAAACCATCCACAGACTGGCCGGGTCACCGGACCTCGACACAAGTCCGCTGGGCGGATTCGTGCCGGGGACCAGGCGCTCGTTCCCGCTCCGGAAAGCCGTACGTTAGACCGATCGGCTAACCGGGCATTTATCACGAGTCTCTCACCCAGTGCAAAGTCATAAGCGACTGGAAAAAAGGCGAAGGTGACTCGTGTATATTAGAAGGGTAAATGCAAGTACTCGCAGAATTACAGAGCAATATGCTCGTACATAGCATAGGTCTGCTGCAAAATTCTCGAGCATATTCAAAATACGAACAGCAATCGGCACAGATTTAGAGAGCATCGCTCGTGCGAAACCGAGCTTGCCCTTTTCTCCCACGATATCCTGCAAACCATGGATCAAGGTAAACAGGCAAATGTCATTTTCCCAGATTTTCGGAAAGCATTCGTTACAGTGTCCCACTGGAGACCGTCAACTAAGTTCCCAGTGAACGGAATAGGTTTCCAGACGTGTGAATAGCTCAAAGACTTTCAGTAATAGAATCCAGTATGTTGTGTGTTCATAAGAGACAAAGCATCGAGCAGAATGACCCTGGGAGGTGTGATGGGATCCCTCTAAAGTGCGCGTCATTTATGTTGGCGGCCGAGTTTAGGTTCGTTCTGCGCATCTGACATCACAAAACACAGTCAGCCAATGAACAGAGAACGACGTTGCCAGATCTCGACTGCAGTGCAGAGCATGGACGAGTGTCTTCAGTTTTAGAAACGTTCAGTCATAAATAAAGTAATAGAACAAAAGCAATGTCTTGATAGCAAACTTTCTTTTATACTGCTTTTTCGCAATAAAGAACAGCGGTAATTGTTTATTTCCTATTGTACTCCGACGAAGCGTGAGTAATTCATAGTTATACCAACAGTGTTTGTCAGTGTTTTGCGTGACGTGTTAGAGTCCTCATGGCATCTTGTAGGCAGACGAGCCGCGATAGCGTAACGGTTAAGGTGTTTGGCTTCTATGTGAAAGGTTATGAATTCAAACCTTGTGTGGTGCTTAATATTTTCATTATTTAAAAACAATATCGAAGTGCCTTACTTCACGAATTATATTCGTTTGAATGCAATTTTTTGAAATTTCTAGTGCTTTGTCTCTTCATTAACCCTTTCGCTGTTATAGACACGTGCTCCCCGCATTCCGCGCTGTGGGCGATTTTGTCATCACTGCACTGCTCGCCTGTGCAGACACAAGGTGTTCCCACTGCTTTGACACGCTTATCATTCGATTTCACAAAAACTATTTGTCCCAAAAATTTGATTTTTACACGTCTTCTTGACTGATACTTTCCCCCATAAATGACTTAATTTTGTTTCTATGTTCAACGCAGTTATTATGGAGCATTAAATGTAGTAAACCATTGCACGAAATTTTGAAGAGTTTGCAGAGGTAGAAGTCCATAGCTTATACTTTCCGTATGGTCGATTTTAGTAGCCACAATGTTGAGAGTGAAATGTGTACAAGATACCTAAATTTCATATAAAATTTACTGTATAACGATATCTCATTTAGTTTAAGTACCACATAGGTGTCGTATGTAATATTGAGAAATATTCCGTCTTTCGCGACTGTAATAAAAGTTTTATTTACACCGGACGCGTTTGGCTTTATTTTAAAGCACTTCAATCAATGAAAGGTATGGCACATACACAATGGTACTCATGTTCTCTTTCTTGTTTTTGCTCCACAGTCGTAGTTTTACCATTGTTATTGAAATATATTCCTCTTCTGCAGCTGTAATAAGCGACTTATTTAGACCAGACGCGTTTCTCTCTTTTGAAGCATCTTCAGTGGACAGTATTTTGTCTCCTCCATTGCCAAGTCACCTTTCGTAGTTTTGTGCTGCGGTAACACAATATTCAACGTTTGTGTTGGCTGATCAGTGTTTTAGCAAATAAATGATGTTTGTGTGTGCCACACACAAAAATTATATTTGAAATAGCTCAGAGCACTTTACTGATAGACGATATATTCAAGTCCTAATGTTTTTGTAAGTCCACAGTTTTGTTTAATGTAATTTATCTTCTTCCTTTTGATCGATTGAAGTGCTTTAAAATAAAGCCAAACGTGCTCAGTGTAAATAAAACTTTTGTTACAGTCGCGAAAGACGGAATATTTCTCAATATTACATACGACACCTATGTCGTATTTACATTAAATGAGACATTGTTATACAGTAAATTTTATATGAAATTTAGGTATCTTGTCCACATTTCATTCTCAACATTGTGGCAACTAAAATCGACCATACGGAAAGTATACTCAATGGACTTTTACCTCTGCAAACTCTTCAAAATTTCGTGCAATGGTTTACTATATTTAATGCTGCATAATAACTGCGTTGAACATCGAAACAAAATTGTCATTTATGGGGGGAAGGTATCAGTCAAGAAGATGTGTAAAAATCTAATTTTTGGGCCAAATAATTTTTGTGGAATCGAATGATAAGAGTGTCAAAGCAATCGGAACACGATGTGTCTGCACAGGCGAGCAGTGCAGCGACAAAACCGCGCACAGCGCGGAATGCAGGGAGCACGTCTTTGTAGCAGCGAAAGGGTTAATGCGGCCGTGGTGGCTTTACTTCATGAACTGCGCGCTCCCCCTAGACGTAAGCTTGCGAACTATGCAATACTATGGCGCTGCTTCTATTGGCGCGTGCGTCGTGTGCAACTGGCAGCAGCAATCTCCCGCGTCTGGGCGGGCATGCGCGAGCCGCCAAGATAAAAGGATTGAACTATAGTTCTCTCTGATGGATAGGGTGAGAGGAATCAGCGACTGTTCTCTGATGACGCTGCAGTGTACTGTAAGGTGGTGTTGCATGACTGCAGGAGGACACAGATGTGACGAATGGCAGCTTGCTCTAAATGTAGAAAAAATATAAGTTAATGCGGATGATTAGGGAAAAAATCGTGTAATGTTCGAATGCAGTGCTAGTGGTGTGCTGGTTGACAGAGTCATGTCCATTAAATGACTAGGCGTAACACTGCAAAGTGACGTGAAACGTAACGAGCACGTGAGGTCGGTAGTAGAGAAGAAGAATGATTTTCGTTTATTGGGTGAATTCTAGGAAAGTGGTGCTCACTGAGTACTGATTCTGTGTCTGGGATCCACACTAGGTCAGATTAAAGGAAGAAATCGAAGCAATTCGGAAGCACGCTGATAGATTTGTTACCGGTGGGTTACTCGTAAGTATTACGGAGACACTTCGGGAACTCAGAAGGGACGCTATGGAGGGAAGACGCGCTTCTTCTGCGAAACATTACAGTGAAAATACAGAGAACCGAAGTACGCTGCCGATTGCAGAGAGGTCTTATTGTGGTCACCATACATTTCGCAAGGACCAAGAAGACAAGTGGTGGTGCCTTGCGGAGCATGCATGTAGACGTAGGGGGGGGAGTGGAATCATTTTTCTCTTCAAAAGAAAGAAAAAAAAGCTTGCATTGGCAAGCCATATGGGTAAACTAGTAGTGAGATCGTAGTGGTACAGAATATACGTGTCACAGGCAGAGAACCTTCTGAAATAGGAGCATTTCATTAATACTCTCAACGGCGCTCTCCAAAATACTGCGTGTCCGCCTTTGCCCAGCGGGCGCAATAAACATATAAAATTTCGTTAATTTAATAAGCTAATGATTTTAATAAGCTAAATTAGGACTGCAAATATAATCCGACCGCAATTCCATTGATTGTAATTTAAATTACCCCCATCAGATTTGAATTTTATTTCAGCTCTGGAAATGAGTTTCGTGCTTTCCCTTTGTTTTTATAAATTTGTTACAAGAGTTATCAAGTAAATTTAACTACTCGTTTACTGGCAACATTCAAACAGTCCTATTTATCTCGTGACAATGTATGTATTTAATTTATACTATCTTACCTCTGTCTAAAACAGGATCAAAGAAAAACCTAATAACAAACTTCGTTCAAGAAACTTAAGGGTTGAAATGCTTTACAGGACTAAACTACGTTGTCATCAGTCCATTTGGCAGCGTAAAGAAAAACAACCATCAATGAAACGAAGGAAAAACAACGGCTGTTTGTCATTCTAGGATTCTACACTGAAGGAAACGGAATGTTACACAAGAACACTTTGATCGAATTCCAACACTGATATTCCAAAACAAAGCCTGTGAAATGTCGTGATTAAAAATTTCCCTTTTGCGAACTCTTATTTTCACCATCATTAATGCAGAAAAATCCGAACCGAACAATGAATAGATGATTGCTACTGGATGCGATAACGTTCCGTTGCTGGAACATTTCAGGTGGACGTCACAACACTACATGTGCAGAGGACATATTATCATTATCTTTCGGATTTATATGGAGAACCAGTATTCGTGGAAGTTTGCAACAACTCTACTTTCTCCACCGCATAACACGTGGGATTATGTGAATGTGAAGAGAGTGATGGGGACACGTACAGAGGTAAACAGTCAACAAGTTTCTCAGCTTTCATAGTTTCGCATCCGGTCTCCTTCCTCACGACCCCTTGAGTTCGTCGAATCTCAAAATCTTGCATCCATCTTCTAGGTGGTCATCCACGTTTTCTTCGCTCTCTGGAGTCCATTCATAGATTCTTTTCCGCTGCTGGTTATCATCCATTCGTTGAGGGTGGCCGTACGGTATTTTTCCGTCTATGGCATCGAGAACAGTGTATATTTCTCATAAAGTATCGTGCATTTTGTCACTGATGACGTGTTTCAATTTGGAGATGCGTCACCTTCTTCGCCAAAAATCTTTCTCAATTTATTTTCCTCCTTTTCGGCTAGCTACCGTATTTCAGCGCCATATGTGATGATACCCTCTACGATTGACTTGCACAGCCAAACCTACGTTCCCTTTGTAATTTTGTTTCCCTTTGTAATTTTTGTCACTCCATAGCAAGGAGTTAGGGTAACCAGTTAGTATTTTTTGTTGCCGAGTTTTATTTGCGATGTCTTGTATGTTTCTTCCGTTCGTTGTAAAAGTGACACTCAAGTATTTAAATGTACAGATATTCCTAATTTTTCAGAATCCTACCTCCAAATCTTCCCGGTCATCTTCACTCACTACCGTGTACTCCATCTTTTTTGTGTTATGGCAACATATACCACAAGTAATTCCATTTACTTGCTTCCTGAGGAAGGTGTTTACTTGATGGATGCGATATGCTACAGTTATATAATCTTGAGAGACGAATCCATCACCGAAAGTTGTCTATAAGGTTGCACAGTAGGTTGGAGGATCGTGTTTCAACACTACACAGCCCTCAAATCGCCGTCGACAGCGATGAGAGGGACGTTCAACACTCTTTTTTTTGTGAAAGCAGGTTAATTTATTCAGGATTCTAATGCACCATTTTGTTTCCCACTCTTTTGGCTACAAAACCCTGTTTTTCAACATAATCTCCGCTCTATGCGACGGCCTTACGTCACCTTACTGGGAGGGCCTGTATGCCCGTATGGTACCACTCTGCTGGTTGACGTCGCAGCCAACGTCTTACTGCATTAGTAATCTCCCCATCACCTACGTACTGCTTCCCACGGAGTGGACTCTTCATTGGGCCAAACAGGTAGAAGTCGGAACGTGCGAGATCTGGGCCGTAGGGTGGATGGGGAAGACCAGTCGTATAAAGTCTTGTGAGCTCTTCTCGGGCGCGCGGATATGCAGGAGGCCCTGCGTTATCATGGAGAAGAAGAAGATCGATTGCTTTTTTGTGGTGACAAACGCGGTGAAGTCGTTTCTCCAGTTTCCTGAGAGTAGCACAGTACACTTCAGAGTTGATCGTTACACCTTGAGTGAGGACATCAGACTAACCCCTTCAGAGTCACAGAAGACAGTCGCTACAACTTCACGGGCTGAGGGTGCAGTTTTGAACAGTTTCTTCGGAGGAGAGGTGGTGTGACGCCACTGGATGGATTGCAATTTTGTTTCCAGTTACAACGATGAATCCCATTTCACCACCTGTAACGATATTCGACAAGAACTTGAAGCGATCAGCCTCGAAAAGCGCAAGCAATTCCGCACAGATGGTCCTTCGCAGATCTTTACAGTCTTCTTTTAGGCAGCGAGGAGTCCAGCGAGCACAAACTTTTGAGCACCCCAACCCGTGGACAAGTACGCTAGCACTACCAACAGAGACATCCACTTGAGCAGTGACGTGTTTGAATGTGATCCGTCGATGACCTCGAATGAGAGTGTCCGAGCGTTCCGTTCAAACACAGTCGAGTACGGCCGGCACGCCAGAGATCAGACAGGTTTGCGCGACCTTGTTGCGTTGGGGGCAGACGCCTCACCGAACGAGTCACCATGCACTTGTTCACTGTTAGGTCTCCGTAGACATTCTGGAAGCGCTTAGGAATATCTGCGATGCTCTGCTTTTCAAACAAATGAAACTCGATGACAGTTCTCTACTTGGAACACATTTCCATTACAGATGCCATTTTGAAGGCTATGTATAGCGCAGGAACTTCATGAAACTGTAGGGGCTGAAGCGGGAATATTCCAAGATCTCCCACAGCAACTTTCACATTTTTTCTACAGAAATTGGCTGAGAAAAATATGTTGCATTGCTTATTGAACGCCCCTCGTAATACCAGTCCAGTACGTGGCTTAACACCCTCCGTGCCGAACCATCGGACTGGATGTGTGAGACGTGCCATCAAAACTCTTATCCTTTGAAGATTAGGCGTGACAACCGTACTTGCCGTAAAGTGAGAATCTACGCTTCAGGCACGTTGGCGGGCTGAAGCCGTAGAGTTCCACTGACTACTGAAAGTACACCTTCATCTGCTGAATTGTACTGAGAATTCAGGTTTACTTCTGCCCCCGCTTCACAAGCGGTTATACGTACGTATTTCCTGTAGTCAAAAAAGTATCGAGAAAGAGGTTTCCGATCGTAAAAAACGCTGACTATGCAAGTCATGTTGATGACGCATAACTATTTTCGGGGAGTTTATATGTAATTACGCTAATCAGCCTTGCTATATGGTTACATAGATGGAGTGTAAACACATCTGTTTCCGAAGGAGTGGACATCAGTAAGCTCTCATTCTTATGGCAGGCTTGGACTAACTGACTTTCCTTTACAAGTAGAGATTGTTCTGCAGCCTTCACGGCGTGTTTTATAGTGAAATCCCTTCCCGCAGCACTTACAAATTTTATTAGTCGTGCACGTTGTTACGGAGACTAGATTTTCGCCAACACGCTTGTTGTTGACAGACTAGCCAACTTTCACAAAGCTGTGTACTAACTTCCATCGTCAGTCTTTCCAGCACTATCTTTTTGGGAGTACAGAAGTTGGTTGTTCGTGGTCAGTGTTTCGTCTGGGGCTAAATGTAGACTTTCTAATGCTACTAAATTTGGATACTTTGATCCATAGCTTATTGTCCAGGTGCGCTGCTCTGGAGAAAACTTCAGCTTAATTTGAAATGTTGGATGACGACGTGATGTGGTAATTGTACGAGGGGGGTTTGATTAGATGAGTGCCACTTTGTTTCATTCTAACCAGCAATAATCCTCGTCACATACTGAGTTTAGCTACTAACGCATGACTCAGACAACTTATCAGCTTCCATGATTACCGTGGCGTGTTTCCTGTGATGTGATGTCTATACCCTCTGGTCTCGACATTATGCAGAGTGATCATGTGCCACAAATGTCAGTAATGTCCAATTGCAGTTATAGTTCTGTGTAAGCTTTCCACATGGAGACAATAATTTTTCTATCTGTACCTTCACATGCGTTGACTTTCCCTTTCAGTTCTCCGCAGTGCTTCTTTAATCGCAGGATACTGTCGAGTTTAACAGCAGGTCACAGAGCTGTCGGAGTCGGTGTGAGCAATGCAGCTGTTGCAAACAGACCCGACCGCCACTGTGTGAAAGAATTAACAGTGTCACCACCACTCTCGTGCAAACCCGCGGACGTGTTCCCTCCCCCCACACCAGTCCCCCCCCCCCCCCCCCCCCCGCCACACACACACCTGTGTGTGCACCTGGACCTCCTCTCCCTGTTATTGAATTCCGATAGGGTGACGGGAGGCGGCGAGAGGGCAGAGACGGGCCGACACCATCCTCCCCCAATCCCACCCCCTCCCCCTCCTCTTACCACTGGCCCCAGGAATTCGATACGCCTGCAGGCCTAAATCAGGGGCTGAATGCACGACTGGCCATACTGCTGCACGCACTGGAATGCCGCTGCTACTGTTCCCGACAATTAAATGCTCTCCGGCGTCGAACTCCACCCACAGTGGAAATTAGGTGGAACTTGGGTACAAAGCTAAAATTTGTAGAGTTTACTTCATAATTAGTATGACGTCTGAACATTAATTTGCTCGAGTCTGAAGTACGGGAGCCATCTGGAAAGTAACTTTCTTCAGGCTCAAAATATAATATCGGAATACTTCATAAAAAGTTTACAAACGACTTAAATGTATTGTTTTGTATTGCTGATCAATATAATCGCCATTCAAATTTAAGCACTTATCATAAATCATAGTGAGCTGACAAATTTTCTAACTACAATATCGTACCATCGATTCAGCCAGTTCTTGGGAGAGTTTTGAAGTTCATTGTTGGAGTCAAAGAATGGACAGAGCGAAGTCATTTTCTGTGCATGAACAGGTATTACTAGCATGGACCAAAGTATGGGCTCTAGAGTGGATGTTCACAAAAACACGCATCAATGCTTGTCTCGGAGGGCTAGAGTGTGGCCAACCAAAGTTCTTCGGAAACAGGGCACCAATAAATAAGCATCTAAAATACTTATTTGTATGGCTTGTCTTAATGTCTCACGGCGAGATTCACCACTATTTATCTTTCCAAGTACCATAAAATCCGAGAAATTAAATTCCTTCTGAGTAATCAGTCTCCCTACCGGTCGGATGCAATCCGAGACTAATTCTTCTCCTGTGTCAACCTCTTCATCACAGAGTAACCCTTGCATCCTACGTCCTCAGTTATTTGTTGGATGTATTCCAGTCTCTATCTTCCCCTCCAGTTTGTACCCTCTACAGCCCCCTCTAGTACCATCGAAGCTATTCCCTGATGTCTGAACACAAAAAATGGCTCTGAGCACTATGGGACTTAACTTCTGAGGTCATCAGTCCCCGTCTAAACACACATTGCACATATTATATCATTTCGTCCCTTCTTTCCCACACGTTAGTTTCTTCACCGAGTTTGCAGAGAACCTCCTCAATCCTCATCAGTCCACCTTATTTTCAACATCCGTCTAAAGCAACAAATCATAAATGCTTAGATTCTCTTCTTTTCCGGTTTTCCCATATTCCATCGTTCACTACCATACACTTCAGTGCTCCAAACGTACGTTCTCACAAAATTTCTTCCTCAAATTAGGGCCTATCTTTGATACTAATAGACTTCTTTTGGCCATAAACGGCCCCCGTGCCTGTGCTAGTCTGCTCTTTACGTCCTTCTTTCTTCGTCGGTCATGCGCTATTTTGCATCCAAAACAGCAGAATTCCTTCGCTACTGCTACTTTATGATTTCCGTTTCTGATATTAAGTTTACTGCTAATCTCTTTCATGCTAGCTAAATAGAAATTCCTTTAGTACCCTAAAAATACAGCAACAATTTTTCTGGCTGAAGTGGTGGTCTTTATTTCATCTTTTGTTGACATTCTTTGAGTTTTGTGGTTCTCAGAAAGGAATTTTGAAATGCAGTGCAGGACTGTGGTACCCCAGTGGTTTGGGCGCGATCCCATACAAAACAGGCTAAAAGTTGCTCGCAGGTTGTTTGACAGATGACGTACATTAAAACGCTAATTTACACAATTTTTTTACCATTCGGTAGCCAACTATAGACGCACAGCCATTTTTGTCACTATGAGCTTCCCACGTTTGAAAACCGCGTTACAGAACGAATCTCGATTCTGAAAGGATTTGTAATTGCAATGTTCACTTTGAACGGCTCGTATGTTACCTTAAACATGAATTATGATTATGCAGACGCGTAATACACAGGTAGAGATTTGTCGAAAAGAATTTCGGAGAATAATTTCCAGATAACCCTCAAGTAAACAATATCATATTTACTAGTAGATTTAACATTACGTGTTGTGTTACTGTTACCTCGTCAAGAAAACGTATAATTTGAGACTTCAGTCAATTACATAACTTAAGGATTGTGCGATGACTGCACCGTTTGCATCCAAACTGGAAACAATTATACTGTAAACAACTGGTTTCCCTACGTTTTCCGAACTAAATTTGCATCCTCGTACAATGTAATTATTTAAATGCCCTTTGATAGCTGTTCCTTGGGGTATATTTACATATCTTCCTTACACACGTATGAGAATACACAGCAGAAGCTCTAGTGAACACAGAAAAGAATAACAGGCAAAAGCGGAGTTGTTTTACTAATAAATGACAAATAGAAAAAGGTAATAGTAGCGTGCGAATAATTAACAGAGACTTTAGTCCATATAAAACTTAACAACAAGTGATTAGGTAGGGTCTTTTTCTGCAAGGGCACATACTTCTGAAGAAGGTACTAAGATGCTCTATAAAGAATTCCAAAATTTATTGATCAGAAATTATAATAGCAGGAGATTTCAATGCCAAAACAATCAACTTGTAGAATATAAAAAAGAACAGTCATGGGGAAATACTAAGAGATTTTGTGGCTTGGAACAAAATAAAAATAAGGAACACTTTCTTCAGACTTTAAAAATTATAAATATGCATTACAAGAAGCAAGACCTCAATAACGGATTGTTGATTATTTCCTAAATGATGGAAAAACAGGGAAAACCGTTGGAGATGTTATGTACAGTGATCATTATCTTCTTATGTAATCAGTGGAACTTTGAGGACATATAGGACATCAGTACAAATAAAGGTGTGGGAAAATTAATTTATCACTGAAAGAAATAGTTAGATATTTATAGAATAAATGATTGTTTCAAGTATTTCAACAGTAGTCTACCCAGAAAGGACAATAGCAAAGAGACTAGTTATTCATGACGATATTGAAAAGAAAAAGAAAACTTGCTGAGGCTCCCAGGAATTGTAGAAACCAAGAAAAATGAAGGAAAAACTTGTAACAAGAACCAGCAAAAGCGAAAATACAGCCTACAAAGAAACGGTACATAGGAAAATAGAGGAAAACATATTAAAAGGTTCCATGAATCTCAAACAATGGTTAACTAGAAATGGCGGTTCGTACAAGTATACATTGTATGCAGGCAAGTATACATTGTATGTAGACACGGATGTTCATGAGCGACAAAGCATGGCTTACAAAAACCCAAGATATCCAAGCCGGTAAACAAAATACAATGTGAGGAAAGCAATAATGTGTGAATACCAAGGACTCGAGTCCTAAAAAAATAATTGAAGGGTTCAGAATGGAAAAGTGTCAGAGTTAGACGTGAAGAAACAATCTACCGAAAACAGAATGGAAATCTGAGAAATAGTAGTCCGAGAGAACTAATACACAGGTAATTAGCAAAAGTGGAAACACGAAGAGAGAACAGTTGATAATGAAACCGGCTGATAATTCGGTAGATTATAAAAACACATGCTATAGATGAAAACATATACAATAAGAATGGAGAGAAGGTATAGTTCTCCCAAAATAGAAAAGTAAATCACTTTGTTCGTGTTTATGTTAGATTAGTTTATTATATGCTGGCTAAAAATATCGGAAAAGTTGGCTAGGAGAAGCGATGCAAAAATACACTGAAGAGCCAAAGAAACTGGTACACCTGCCTAATATCGTGTGGGCCCCCCATGAACACCCATAAGTGCCGCAACACGACGTGGCATGGACTCGACTAATGTCTGAAGTAGTGCTGGAGGGAACTGACACCATCAATCCTGCAGGGATGTCCATAAATCCTTAAGATTACGAGGGGATGAAGATCTCTTCTGAACAGCACGTTGCAAAGCATCCCAGACATGCTCAGTAATGTTCAGTTCTCGGGAGTTTGGTGGCAAGCGGAAGTGTTTAAACTCAGAAGAATGTTTTTGGAGCCACTCTATAGCAATTCTACACGTGTGGGGTGTCGCATTGTTCTGTTGAATTGACCAAGTCCGTCGGAATGCATAAGGGATATGAATGGATGCAGGTGATCAGACAGGATGCTTACGTACGTGTCACCTGCCAGAGTCGTATCTAGACGTATCAGGGGTCCCATATCACTCTAACTACGCACGTCCCAAACCATTACAGAGCCTCCACCAGCTTGAAACGTCCTCTGCTGACATGAAGGGTCCATGAGGTTGTCTCCGTACCCGTACACGTCCTCCCGCTAGATAGAATTTGAAACGAGACTCGTCCGACCAGGCAACAGATTTCCAGACCTCAACAGTCCAATGTCGCTGTTGACGGGCCCAGGCGAGGCGTAAAGCTTTGTGTCGTACAGTCATCAAGCGTACACGAGAAGGCCTTCGGCTCCAAAACCCCATATCGATAATGTTTTGTTGAATGGTTCGCACGCTGACACTTGTTGATGGTCCAGCATTGAAGTCTGCAGCAATTTGCGGAAGGGTTGCACTTCTGTGATACTGAAAGATTCTCTTCAATCGTCGTTGGTCCCGTTCTTGCAGGATCTTTTTCCGGCCGTAGCGATGTCAGAGATTTGATGTTTTGTCGGATTCCTGATATTCACGGTACAGTCGTGAATTTTTTTTTTTTTTTTTTGTGGTTTTCGGGCGCACAACTTCAGTGGTCATTAGCGCCCTGACTACTCTAAGAATGCACCGCGGGGCACAAGTTGACAACAACAACTAAAAGGGAAAACACGATAAAAGACAGACTGACAGGCATAGGATTAAAAAACAGCATCATCAAATGTCCTTAGCGAGGTTTGTCAAATTGATAAAACAAAGAACACGAGCAGCTGCTCGTGGGTCATCCGCTAAAATGGCATCTAAAGTATTAGGCAGGTTAAGATCGAGGCGCAGTGTGTTAAGATCTGGACAGGACATTAAAATGTGTCTAACCGTCAGCAAGTGCCCACATGGGCAGAACGGCGCCGGCGCAGCCGTCAGCAGATGGCGATGGCTGAACCGGCAGTGTCCAATTCGTAACCTTGCTAAAACGACCTCCTCCCGCCGAGAAGGGCGTGAGGAGGACGTCCAAGCCACGGGAAGAGGTTTTAAGGCCCGAAGCTTGTTGTCGGTAAGTGCAGCCCAATCGGCATGCCACAGCGACACAACGCGCCGACAAATGACCCTGCTAAAATCGGACGAAGGGACACAACAAGAAGCTGTCCGAGGCTGGAGGACCGCAGCCTTGGCCGCGGCATCTGCAGCTTCGTTCCCAGGGATACCGACATGGCCAGGAGCCCACATAAAGCTAACCGGCGTACCGACGTCCACCAGCTGCTGAAGAGAGCGTTGGATCCGGTGTACGAAAGGGTGAACCGGGTACGGATCACTGAGGCTCTGGATGGCGCTCAGGGAATCTGAGCAGATGACATAAGCAGAATGTCGGTGGCGGCAGATGTAAAGAACAGCCTGGTAGAGGGCAAAGAGCTCAGCTGTGAAGACCGAACAATGGCCATGGAGCCGGTATTGGAAACTTTGTGCCCCAACAATAAAGGAACACCCGACCCCGTCATTGGTCTTAGAGCCATCTGTATAAATTAAAGTCATGTCGATGAACTTCGAACGAAGTTCCAAAAAACGGGAGTGGTAGACCGAACCGGGGGTGACCTCTTTTGGGAGCGAGCTGAAGTCGAGGTGAACGCGGACCTGAGTCTGGAGCCAAGGTGGCGTGCGGCTCTCGCCCACTCGAAAGGTTGCAGGGAGTGAAAAATGAAGGTGTTGAAGGAGGCGACGAAAGCGAACTCCAGGGGGTAGCAAGGCAGAGACATACAACCCGTATTGAAGGTCAAGAGAGTCGTCAAAAAAGGAACGATAAGACGGATGGTCGGGCATTGACAGTAGCCGACAGGCATACCGACAAAGCAGTATATCGCGCCGGTAGGTGAGTGGCAATTCGCCAGCGTCAGCATGAAGACTCTCTACGGGACTGGTATAAAATGCTCCGATCGCAAGTCGTAAACCCCGATGTTGTATGGAGTTGAGGCGGCGTAAGATGGATGGCCGTGCAGAGGAGTATACGAAGCTCCCATAATCCAGCTTGGAGCGGACGATCGACCGATATAGACGAAGTAGGACGGTTCGATCCGCTCCCCACGACATACCACTGAGAACACGGAGGACATTTAAAGAACGGGTACAACGGGCGGCCAAATATGACACATGTGGAGACCAGCTAAGTTTCCTGTCAAAGGTAAGGCCTAAAAATTTGATTGTCTCCACGATTGGGAGAGCAACGGGACCGAGTCGTAAGGACGGTTGGAGAAACTCTTTGTAGCGCCAGAAGTTAATACAGACCGTCTTCTCGGCAGAAAAACGGAAGCCATTGGCGACACTCCAGGAGTAAAGACGGTCAAGAGAACGCTGAAGACAGCGCTCCAGGACATGTGTACACTGCGCGCTGCAGTAGATGGTAAAATCGTCCACGAAAAGGGAGCCTGATACATCAGCTGGGAGGCAATCCATTATTGGATTGATCGCGATGGCGAAGAGAGCGACGCTCAAAACTGAGCCCTGTGGCACCCCATTCTCCTGGCGAAAGGTGTCGGACAGGACAGATCCCACACGTACCCGAAACTGTCGATCCAGTAAAAAGGAACGAATAAAAAGAGGGAGGCGACCGCGAAGGCCCCATGTATGCATGGTGCGGAGAATGCCCGCCCTCCAACAGGTGTCATAAGCCTTCTCCAAATCAAAGAACACAGCCGCGGTCGGGCGCTTCCGCAAGAAGTTATTCATAATGAAGGTCGACAAGGTAACCAGATGGTCAACAGCAGAGCGGCGCCTACGAAATCCACATTGTACATTGGTAAGTAGGCGTCGAGACTCGACCAGCCAAACCAATCGAGAGTTAACCATTCGCTCCATCACTTTACAGACACAGCTGGTAAGCGAGATAGGTCGATAACTGGAAGGCAAGTGCTTGTCCTTCCCCGGCTTAGGAATCGGGACAACGATAGACTCGCGCCAGCATGCGGGAACATGTCCCTCAATCCAGATGCGATTGTATGTACGAAGAAGAAAACCTTTACCCGCAGGAGAAAGGTTCTTCAGCATCTGAATATGAATAGAATCAGGCCCTGGAGCGGAGGACCGTGATCGGCCAAGTGCGGTTTCGAGTTCCCGCATGGTGAATGGGGCATTATAACTTTCACAATTCGAGGAGCGGAAGTCAGGTGGCCTAGCCTCCTCTGCCTGTTTGCGGGGGAGGAAGGCAGGGTGGTAATGAGCGGAGCTCGAAACCTCGGCGAAAAAGCGGCCGAAGGCATTGGAGACAGCCTCAGGGGCCACAAGGACTTCATTCGCGACCTTCAAGCCAGAAACTGGGGAGTGGACCTCAGTGCCAGATAGCCGGCGCAGGCTACCCCAGACAACAGAAGAAGGAGTAAAACTGTTGAAGGTGCTTGTGAAAGCAGCCCAGCTGGCTTTCTTGCTTTCTTTAATAATACGACGACACTGAGCACGTAATCGTTTATAATTAATACAATTCGCCACTGTAGGGTGGCGTTTAAAGGTGCGTAAAGCACGTCGACGAGCACGTAAAGCGTCTCTACATGCTGCGGTCCACCAGGGGACCGGTACGCGACGTGGAGAAGAAGTAGAGTGAGGGATGGAATATTCAGCAGCAACGAGAATGACTTCCGTGAGGTGTGCGACCTGACGATCGCAGCTTGTGAAGGTTTGATCCTGAAAGGTCGCCCTGGAAGAGAAGAGCCCCCAGTCTGCCTTGGAGACGGCCCAACTAGAGGAGCACGGAGAGGGAGTACGCTGCAGGAGATGGAGAACACACGGGAAGTGGTCGCTCGAATATGTATCAGCAAGTGCATACCACTCAAACCGGCGTGCAAGTTGGGGAGTACATATAGAGAGGTCTAAATGGGAATAGGTGTGAGATGTGTCCGAAAGAAAAGTAGGGGCGCCAGTATTGAGGCAGACAAGATCGAGCTGGTTGAAAAGGTCTGCTAACAAGGAGCCCCTCGGGCAGGATGCTGGAGAGCCCCAAAGGGGATGGTGGGCATTGAAGTCTCCAGTTAACAAAAATGGTGCAGGTAGCTGAGCAATAAGTTGCGTCATGTCTGCCCTGGTAACGGCAGATGACGATGGAGCGTAAACGGTACAAAAGGAAAACGTAAAAGTGGGGAGAGTAATGCGGATGGCAACTGCCTGCAGGCCGGTGTGCAACGTGATGGGATCGTAGTAAATATCATCCCGGACCAGCAACATAACCCCTCCATGAGCTGGGATACCTACCACAGGGGGTAGGTCAAAACGCACAGAGGTGTAGTGTGCCAAGGCAATTTGATCGCATGGGCGTAGCTTCGTTTCCTGGAGGGCTACGACGAGCGGACGATGCAAGCGGAGCAGCAACTTCAAGTCCTCTCGGTTGGAGCGAATGCTGCGAATATTCCAGTGAATAAGTGCCATCGTAAGAAAAGGAAGATGATAGAAGTGGTCACCTCGAAGGCCGCTTAGGGCCTGGCTTCAAGCGAGCACTGCCGCCGCTATCAGGAGGCGGACAGTCATCGTCCATGGGGTCTATAGGGTCATCGGCCATCTCGGGAGGATGGCCGGGAGGGGGAGCTTCCTCCGCCGGTGAACGGCCAGATGTTCGGCTACCAGCGGTGCGGCCAGGCGAAACGGATGACGGCCTGGGGCGGCAACCGCTGGGTGGCGCAGGAGAAGAAAGGCGCCGCGGCGGAGAAGGAGAACTGTGCTTCCTATGCGCCTTTTTAGAAGGACGTTTGGTGGAAGTACCAGTCGAAGGCTGGGAGGTCGAGGGACGGAGGAAGTCTGCACGGGATGGTTCCTTCTTGAAGGCCCGTGCATCTGACTTCGGGGTCTTCGACTTAGCAGAAACTGAGGAAGTGGCTGGTGTCTGTGGGGTGACGGGAGGAAGAGGAGACGTCGACCGCGCGATCTTAGCACTGGCCGAACGGACGACCGTGGTGCTGAAGGTCAGATCGCATGTCTGGGTTGCTACCTCCCGGGTAGTCCGAGGAGAGGCGAGGACAGTGCTGTATTTCCCCGCTGGGAGCAGCGTGGGCTTCCTACTAGCCAATAGCTTGCGAGCAGCCGAGGTGGACACTTTCTCTTTGACTCGAATTTCCTGGATACAGCGTTCTTCCTTATAGACAGGACAGTCGCGGGAGGATGCGGCATGGGCACCCTGACAGTTCTCACAACGAGGAGACGGAGGTGGACAGTCACCCTCATGGGCATCCCTGCCACAAGTGACACATTTAGCCGCATTGGAGCAAGACTGTCGAGTGTGATTGAAACGCTGACACTGGTAGCAGCGCGTAGGTGTCGGGACATAGGGGCGAACAGAAATAACCTCGTAGCCCGCCTTGATGCGCGATGGCAGCTTAACACTATCGAAGGTCAAGAAAAGTGTCCGGGTCGGTACAAGGTCATTGTTGACCTTTTTCATGACCCGATGGACAGCCGTCACACCCTGCTCAGCGAGGAAAGATTGAAGCTCCTCGTCAGTCAATCCGTCGAGGGAGCTACTATAGACTACACCACGAGACGAATTCAAAGTGCGGTGGGCCTCCACCCGGACAGGGAACGTGTACAAGAGTGTGGCCCGAAGCAGTTTTTGCGCCTGAAAGGCACTCTCAGTTTCTAGTAATAAGGTACCGTTACGCAACCTGGTACAAGATTTGACAGATCCGGCTATGGCATCCACGCCCTTCTGAATGACGAAAGGGTTGACAGAGGAAAAATCCTTTCCGTCCTCAGATCGAGAAACTACGAGGAACTGTGGGGCAGGCGGTAGTACTTTTGTCACTGTTGGCTGGTCACGTTTCCGTTTTTGGGTCGAAGTCGAAAGCGATGGAGTAGAATCCATTGCGGAGGAATCCCCCATGATTGCCAGCGTCTCCGATGGCGCGCTCCTTCCTTGTGGGGACCCTCTCAGAGGGCACTCCCGCCTTAGGTGAATGTTTACACCTCAGGTCACACCTCCCGAGAAACAGACGGAGGGACCAATCGGCATGGTCAGAAGGTATCAGCTCAGGCAATCACCCCTCCCCGGGCCTGGCCTTTACCAGGGGGTACGCGCGTGCCTTACATGTCTACCCAGGGCGGGGACTTACGCGTTACCCCGTCACCGGCTACGCGTGCGAACGCGTGGGTCGGCCTTCAGACACGCACAGGGAGGAAGGAAGAAGAGGAAAAAGAAGAGAGAGAGGGAGAAAGAGGACAGACTGTCTCAAACGCCGAGGCGGAGACCAGAGAAGGCAAGGAGAAGAAGGCAATGAGAAGGCAAGGAGAAGAAGGCAATGAGAAGGAAAGGAGAAAAAGGCAATGAGAAGGCAAGGAGAAAAAGGCAATGAGAAGGCAAGGAGAAGTCAAGGGAAAGAGTAAGGAAGACAGTGAAGTGGAGAAGAGCAAGGAAAGGAACCAACAAAAGGAAGGAAGAAACGAGAAGTGAAAAACCAAAGAGACCACGATTATAGGTCGTGAAACCGTCCGTCTCCGGACGCAGGCGCTAACTACCCCCGTGAGGGGGATGGACTCCTTTTAGTCGCCTCTTACGACAGGCAGGAATACCTCGGGCCTATTCTAATCCCCGGACCCGCAGGGGGTGAGTCGTGAAATGGTCGTACGGGAAAATCCCCACTTCATCGCTACCTCGGAGATGCTGTGTCCCATCGCTCCTACGCCGAGTGTAACACCACGTTCAAACTGACTTAAATCTTGATAACCTGCCATTGTAGCAGCAGTAACCGATCTAAAAATTGCGCCAGACACTTTTTATCTTACACAGCGTTGCCGACCGCAGCGTCGTGTTCTGTCTGTTTACTTATCTCTGTATTTGAATACGCATGCCTTTACGAATTCTTTTGGCGCTTCAGTGTATATTACCTCATAAAAGTATCCGGACACATATTGGTGGACATTAATATGGGGGTGTCCACTCTTCACCTTATGACCGATTAATACATTCAGAGACGCGCATGGAAGCTTGCGGAGCGATGGCAGCCAATTGTGACTCAGATGTTGAAACCAGAGAAGGTAGCGATGTTGGACGCTGGGTTCTGGAGCACAGTCGATGTTCTAACTCATCCCAAAAGTGTTCCATTGGGTTCAGGTAAGGACTCTCGGCAGGCCAGTCCATTTTAAGAGGCCGGCCGGAGTGGCCGAGCGGTTCTAGGCGCTACAGTCTGGAACCGCGCGACCGCTACGGTCGCAGGTTCGAATCCTACCTCGGGCATGGATGTGTGTGCTGTCCTTAGGTTAGTTAGGTTTAAGTAGTTCTAAGTTCTAGGGGACTGATGGCCTCACAAGTTAAGTCCCATAGTGCTCAGAGCCATTTGAACCAACAATTTTAAGAATGGTGCACAAACCATTGGCTCACATATGCTGATTTATGACAAGGCGCATTTTCATGCTGATATAAACAATCATCGTCTCCGAACCGTTTCTCAACTGTAAGGCGTACATAATACTGTAAAATGTGTCCATACCCTTTCGCATTTGGTGTTTCCTTAAGCGTGATATGAGGAACACACCGTATCCACGAAAAAACCCCTACACTGTAACACCAACTGTTCCTACTTCACTATTAGCACTACGCATAGTGGCAGGTAACGTAGTCCAAGAACTCGCATAACCAGAATCCTTCCGTCAGACTGCCACATGGTACAGAGTGAGACGTCAGTCCAAATCATTCGTTTCCAGTCGTCCACTGTCCATGGTGTCACTGTTTACGCTACCTCAAGCGTCGCTTAGCATTGACTACAGGAATACTTGGCTAATGAGAAGGTGTTCGTCCATTGTATTCCATTCATTTTAACTCATTCATTTAAACTCACTAAGCACAGTCACTATGCTGACTGTTCTGCATTTACCACTTTGGAACTCAGGAGTGATTCCTTCCGCTGTTTTCTTTAGATTTTTTACTACCACCCTCGGTAATGCTCGAGGTTACTGTCCGTCAGCACACGAAGTCTGCCTGGTATTGGCTTAGCTTTGGTTGTTCCTTGGCGTTTCCACTTCACAATCACATCGTCAGCAGTCAACTTAGGCAGCTTTAGAAGGACCGAAATGCCACTGATGGATTTGTTACTCAGGTGAAATCCAATGACAAGTTTGGGTTCGAAGTCACTTGGCTCTCCCGACCAACACCTTATGCATCTCTTCTGAAAACACAATAGCCGGCCGAAGTGGCCGTGCGGTTAAAGGCGCTGCAGTCTGGAACCGCAAGACCGCTACGGTCGCAGGTTCGAATCCTGCCTCGGGCATGGATGTTTGTGTTGTCCTTAGGTTTAACTAGTTCTAAGTTCTAGGGGACTAATGACCTCAGCAGTTGAGTCCCATAGTGCTCAGAGCCATTTGAACCATTTGAAAACACAATAATCGCCGCCCTATTTTACACTGGCGGGTCTGCCTCTCGTGACATCCAGTGGTCTGTTTCGCACTACGTAGGGGAATCCGGATATTTTTGATCCGATAGTGTCTGTACCTGAGACAATCACAGGAGAAAAATGATGTCGCAGGAAGGGAAGAAGTTGAACAGATAATTATGCGGGACTGCTACGGTCGCAGGTTCGAATCCTGCCTCGGGCATGGATGTGTGTGATGTCCTTAGGTTAGTTAGGTTTAAGTAGTTCGAAGTTCTAGGGGACTGATGACCTAAGATGTTAAGTCTCATAGTGCTCAGAGCCATTTTTGAAGATAATTATGAAGGGAGTAAATAAAAGAAGAAACGTTGTCAATAAAGTAAAGGATCTTTCAGTTTGCTCAGACATAACATAAAAACAAATCGATCTAATTTGGAAATTTGTGGTAAATTCCTGTGGGACCAAACTGCTGAGGTCATCGGCGCCTAGGCTTACACACTACTTAATCTAACTTAAATTAACTTACGCTAAGGACAACACACTAACACCGATGCCCAAGGGAGGACTCCTCGAACCTCCGATGGGAGGAGCCACGCGATCCGCACGACTGCTATGGTCACAGGTTCGAATCCTGCCTTGGGCATGGATGTGTGTGATGTCTTACGTTAGTTAGGTTTGAGTAATACTAAGTTGTAGGGGACTGATGACCTCAAATGTTAAGTCCCATAGGGCTCAGAACCATTTGAACTATTTGTAAGTGCCAAAAGGAAGTTTTTACAAGCTGATTTTTTCAAATCCAATGTTGATAACTCTGTTTATAGACACAAATAGCGCCGTTACTAATTTCGAACCGACAGGTTTCTCTTCGGGTGACCATTTATATTTCTTGTTGTTAACATTACTTGTTTTTTCAGATGTAATGATATTTCATCACAGATAATAATAGTGCCAGATCGAAGTTAAAATTCGGTTCTTTGAAGAACAGCCTCTGTACAGTTTGAGAAAGTAGTTGGTAGGAAACGAAGTTCTTAGGCAGGCTGTGAGGTGCGTGTTGATGACTCAGTTTTTTGGGAAGGAAAAATATCATATTTCAAGTCCCGACTTGGCGTGCAGCTTTAATCTGTCAGAAAATTACCAGGCTTAGATCCGTTTATAGTATATCTCTCATAACATCTGTATAAACTGACAAGGGCGCCACATCGCAATCAGATTTTTGTAATTTTTCATGTTCAGAACTCAAATATTAATCACCCAAAATAGTTCGACGCAATTCTCAAAAATTCTAGAGAAAATCGTATTTGAAGTTTTAAGACCGTCGCTAAAACGGTGAAGAAAGGTCGATTTTTCTCGATAGGCCGCGTGGCTGTGTGGCAGGCTGTTCGCCTGCCACGTGGGGGTTTTGGGTTCCATTCGCATCTGACGCAAATTTTTAAACTGTGTGGTGCCGAACAGTTTCGACTCCACAGCAGGGAGAGTAATGCATCCCGAGGTTGGCAGTGCACCATGTGACGGCCTCGCCAATCCATGGCGGTCCTGAAGCCACACGTCCGGCTGTACGCGCATGTAGGGCCACCTCCGAGCCAACATAAGAGGAAGCCGCAACAAGACAAGGCTACCCCAGTCCGCAACCAGACCGCGAGCGGCTGGTCCCAGCGGAGGGTCGAGTCCTCCCTCGGGCATGGGTGTGTGTGTTTGTCCTCAGGATAATTTAGGTTAAATAGTGTGTAAGCTTAGGGACTGTCTGATGACCTTAGCAGTTGGGTCCCATAAGATTTCACACACATTTGAACACAAAGACCGCGAGCGGAGTCAGCCGAGGGTTCAGCATTTAGTAGTAGCTATCTGTGATTGTGATAATGCTTGACGACTGGACTCTGATTAGTGAACTCTCTCTCCGACTTGCTGTTCAAGCTAAGTTACTGTGCCATTCAAATTGTGCTTCCTGTCCAGCACCCACCTATTTCTTCGCACCCATCTCTGCCGGATCCAACAAGCTGCAAGTTCTACAAGCAGTTCCGTGTAGTTTAAAATACATAAAGACGGAAGAATATCAGTAGCACTCGAGACTGGTAATCGCTGGTTCGTGTCTCGTTTTGCTCATGATCATCTTCCTTTTTTTTCCTTAGTAAAGAATACCTATGTCTTTTAAATACAGCCGGCCGATGTAGCCGAGCGGTTCTAGGCCTTTCAGTACGGAACCGCGCTGCTGCTGCGGTCGCAGGTTCGAATCCTGCCTCGAGTATGGATGTGTGTGATGTCCTAAGGTTAGTTAGGTTGAAGTATTCTAAGTCCAGGGAACTGATGACCTCAGATGTTAGAGCCATTTGAACCATTTTTAAAGATAAAATTCATCAAATATATTCTAAATAATAGACATCTAAATGTTTTTTTAATGAAAATATAGGTCTTCTTATTTCTAACTATATAGAGTGTCCCAAGAAAAACACCAACAAGCTTTAGGTTGGTTGGTTGTTTGGGGGAAGAGACCAAACAGCAAGCTTATCGGTCTCATAGGATTAGGGAAGGATGGGGAAGGAAGTCGGCCGTGCCCTTTCAAAGGAACCATCCCGGCATTTGCCTGGAGCGATTTAGGGAAATCACGGAAAACCTAAATGAGGATGGCTGGACGCAGGATTGAACCGTCGTCCTTCCGAATGAGAGTCCAGTGTGCTAACCACTGCGCCACCTCGCTTGGTGACAAGCTTTGGGGACAGGTTCCTTACACCAAAACAAGAAAAAAATATTGAGTGAACATGGACTCTTTTTAATGCATACCTTAGGAGCTATGAGCACTTTTTCATCTTCGATACCATGAAATATTTCTCTTCTACTTCAAGCTCTTTGCTTCTCTTATTTTGGGAAGAGGTAGTATTGAACAAAACAAGAGAAAAGTGTCTAGTAAGCTTGGGCATAATGCATACCTTAATAGCTAAGAGCAGTTGTTCAGTAGAAGGGATGCGTTTCACACTAACGAAGGTGAACTAGCGCTTATAGCTCATGAAGTATGCATTTTAGACTCCATGTTTACTGAACTTCTTTTTATTTGGTCCATGTGAACTCCCAAAATATGGAAGCGAAAGTCCTTGTAATAGAAGAGATCTGTTTAATAGTATCGAAGATAAACATGTACTCTTAGCTCTTAAGGTAGCATTTTAGAGTCGACTTTACAAGACTTTTTTTTGTTTTGAGTAAGAGACCTGTCCCTAAGCTTGTCGGAGTTTTTTTGTGATACCCTATATATCACACACAGAAATACAGTTTTCTTTGCAAATATAAATTCTAATTACTCATCTTTTATAAAAGATGGTTTAAATAAAAAAAACATTACATATTAAATACTTTTTCATCCTTATGTACTTTTTGCATCAGGAAAATCTTCCTGGAACATTTTCTCAGGGTTGGGAATAGACCCCGAGCCACATACGTGGCAGGCAGTCATTCTGCCACAAAGCCACACGAGCTGTCGAGAAAAATCAACCTTGTTCTAGCATATTAAAGACGGCCGATTCTCTCGGTAATTTTGAGAGTTACATCGAACTGATTGCTGATTGATATTTGAGTCCCCAACTTCATGCAGCACAAATATAAAAAGTACAAAAATCCGATTGACATGTGGCCCCCTTGTGAGGCAATGTCAGGTACCCGTCACATAAATGACAGCTGATTCTGAGGAAGAATTTGTTACCCAAGTTTTTATATTTGTTTGCATCAACAGTTCATGAAAGAAGTAAAGTGGTGTTATGCTTGAGATATGATAGCAATGTGAAGCCTGAATATGTTTCTCAGATATTTCCTTAGCCCTCGGAAAGGACTAAGAAAGGGGCTCTGTGGCTTACAAAAGTCTTACATGTATGATTTCAGCGCCTTCTATTTCCTCCGCGCCTTCCTGCACCATGAGCATTTACACTATGAATATTCAAAGAGAAGCCAACTCATTTCTAAAAGATACATCCAAATTTGCATATAAATTGTCGAACAACGCAGGCCACCTCCTTGTGCTTTCAGGCGGTCGCTCTCTGCGAATGCAGATGAGTCTGTGCGGCCATCACACACAAAGCACTGCGTGACCTCGGGAAGTCAGCCTGCGTGTTTCACTATGTTACTGGGGATAAAACAATAGAAAATTCTTGTCTGGGTTAACATTAGGATTCCTCATCATGTTATCCGGTTTTGGTTTAGGCGTCCCAGCCCGTTCCAGTTTCAAGTAGGTTGTATCTTTCCATCTTTTCTTAGACGGCCGACATTACTTTTCCCTTGAGGTGTATACTCGTACATTAATTTAGTTATTCGTTCATCTGGCATACTTTGAATGTGTTCATGCAATTCCTCTCTGTACTCCCCTACTTCCCGATATGTGCTTTCGACGCCCAGTTCATTTCTGGTTTCACTATTCTTTACCTGATTTATGAGTTTGTAACCAGCCAGTGGTCCAAGGAGTCTCTTCTTAATAGTCTCTTCTGTGATCCTTCTCCGTTCACTGCCCCTTGGAGACCAAGTTTCTGACCCATAGATCAAGACTCGTACTAGTATCACATTATAAAATTTTTTTAGTTTTTTACTATCTTTTAAATGCGATTTATAGTATCTACCAGTTGTTGAAACTTCTGCAATTCGCATTTTGATCATTGGATGTAATACGTGTGATGTCACATCCCAGGTACTTAAAAATATTTATTGCCCTGAGATTTTATTATTGTTGTTAAATGCTTCATACCATGGAACGCCATTACTTTGGTTTCATTTTTAGATACTGCCACATTATAATCATTTGCTACCTTGCCTAAGGACCAAACTGGTCTGTAATTTTTCTTACGAGTCCGGTAAGATTATTGAATCATTTACACACGAGAGTGTATTTATAAATTTTTATGCTTATAATGGCGCATTGCTTTATTCTGCCATGCGTTTGGGACGTAGTCTATGTATATATTAAATAAAGGTCGCCCTTGTCTCACTCCTTAACAGATGTGTCTCACAAACGAACATACTTCTTGTACTTTGATTTTATTGCGTTTGTACATACTTTGAGTTAAACGTATTAAGTATTGAGGTCAATTAATATTTTCTAAAATTTTGCATATTTTAACAAAGTTAACGTTATCCAAACTCTTCTGATAGTCGTTAAAGGCAATGTACGTGATGTGATTGCGTTCTATATGTTTTCAGTAATTTGGCACACTGGAATAACAATGTCTAAGCAAGATCTTCCTACCCGAAAAACATCATATTCTTCTGTATAAAAACATCCTGAAAGTATCTTTATTTGTTTTAGTTTCGCAGATTTCAAAACACTAATACCTCGATAAACGTCACACAAGTTGCAGTCCCATTTTTTAAATAATGTGATCACAACTGCTGGTGTATTGCTGTACGTGCAACAAGTATTTTTGAAAAATTTAATAGCGTTTAGACTAACGATTCCGAAGTACATTTAAATAGCGCTATATTTAGTGTCTGCCCCGGGGATTTTCTGTTTTTCGGTGTCTTTAACATAGACTTTCGATTTTCCACTGATATAATATCAACGTGCTCGTCACTAACTGCGATTTTCACATTCCCCTTGTCACCTTGCGATAAACTTTGGAAATATTCCAGCCACTCATTTTCTGACATGGAATTAGTTTGAATCATTTCTCTCATCTTTACTAGGTTGTTCTAGGCTTTAATTTGTTGCCTTTGTACATCATCCTCCATTTTACTCACAAAATTTTCCCGGCTTTGTTGTATTTTCCTTCTCTTTCTACTGACCACTTCCGTGCGCCGCTTCCTGCATGACTGAATCCTTGCGTCTTTATCATATTCTTCAATGGTATTTGTATAGGTACGCTCACTATTCCCATTTGTATAACTTTGAGAGTTTCATTTCAATAAGTGAGGTCCCGAAATAGCTAAGAAAGTGGAATCATGTTGCAAGGAATTCCACTTCCTTTACATGTCTGAATATCCCAGCATGTCTCGTGTGATTTCTTCAAGATGAATCGAGAGAACATCAAAACGGCCGACTTTATTAGCTCCACTTGTCCTCCTGAAGCAGCACTCAGTCTGATAAATTCGATGTCGAACAGATCTCAAACACATTCTTGTATTTTTTTTTAAGATATGTTCGCTGTTGACTGTAGAAAGGCTTTATTTTCAGAACTGCAATTTCGGCCTTAAGTCACTGTCAAGTGTTGTACTGTAGACGACTGTGCTTCAGCACAAGTCAGAAATTAGAACCCTCCACTATGTTCACACGTCATCGTCGTATCTGAGCCTTATAACTGTAAGAATACAGCAACATTACGCAAACGCGCGACTACGTAAGTTGCGAGAAAATAATATAATTACAACAAATGTTGACAACTCAACATGAATACCAACGAACCATCTTCGCCATAACTAGTGTTGCCCAGAAGCGTTCTGCCACGGACAGAACATTTCACCTTGGTCAACATACACGGTCCAATCACACTAATGTGACCGCTGCCCGTGTTCAACGTCCAATAGCCAGTCACAGACGGCAGGTCGCAAAACTAGCAATGGAGGGTATACGAAGCGTTTACGAGGTGGGCGGTAATGATGGGGGGTGGGGGGAGGGGGACACGCGGGTAACAGTCAGTCGTTGTCGCAAAGCGGAAACGAAGCGATTCATCTGACCTCCGACAAGGCAAGAGTGGAAGCATTTCAAAAACGGCTAAGTTTAACTGTCCGCGTGAAGCCGTGGATAAATATACCGTGCAGGGCAAAATAACGCTATCCAAAACCGTCTGCGAGGCATCTGTGCTACACCGGGGCCACAGATCACAACCGTTCAGTGAACGTTGCTGTGCCTGAGCTTCTGCAGCAGGCGCCTTGTTCGTGCACCAATGCTGACTGCTGCCCGTCACGAAGAAGACTGGTATTTCCACGCCAGTACCGCATCTAGACGTCCACTGAGTGGCTAAGGCGGCCTTTTCAGATAAATCATGTTTTATGCTCCATCAGACAAATGACCTTTGATGTGTACGGCCCTGCAACAATGTCTAAGCCGGAGGAGAGAGCGTTATGGTTTGCAGAATGTTTTCGTGGCATTCCCTGAGTGATCTCGCCATTCTGGAAGGCACAATGGATCAGTACAAGTATGCATCTAGCGTTGGGGACCATGTCCACCACTACTTGCAGTTTTTTTCCGTTTGGCGCGATGCATCGACCAGCAGCAAAATGAAAGTGTCACAAAGCTCGCAGTGTACGCGCGTGGTTTGAAGAGCACCAGGTTGAGTTTACTGTATTATTTTCGCCACCCCGATTTAGTGCCAATAGAAAATCTGTGGGATCATCTCGATCGGACTGTTCACGTCATGGATCCGCAACCGATAAACCTAGCGCTGGTATCCACGGCCCCGGAGTCGGCAACGCTCCACACGGCTGTCGGATATCTGCCAGAACTGATTCTCTTCCTGCACGTCCGCGCTGCAAAATGTGGTTAATCACGCTTTTGGTAGATGATCACATTAATGGACTGGACCGTGTATAAGCACACTAGACTAGTGATCCCATGATGTACAACGCCGACACTGAGTAGGGTCTAACACCAGTTCTAGCCTTGATAATGACCTAAATTCGGCGAGTGAGGGGGGCACACGTTTTTTTAGGTATGCCGTATCAATCTGAAGCCACTTGGTGATGATTAGACCGCCTAGGCCTACCATATAACTGGCACGTTGATTGGTACTTTATACGCGCTGTTCCGAGGACTCCCCCAGATATAATCTACGTGACTGACGTCAGATAATTTAGCGCGTCGATCGATGTACGATAGGGTGCTGAGTCTTTGTCAAAACAGGAACGTATGGATACAGAACACTACAACATGCTTATCACGAAGATGTAGAAGAAAGGACGAATTTTGAAATAAACATCTGGGTTCACGTTCACGGTAGTCAGAATGACTGGGCCCAAGCCATGGTACGAAAAACTCTCCAAAAACATAACAGGATCAACCGGGCAACATCATTCATGGTGCGATCATGGGCATGTCGAAACACGTCGACCCATCTTCCCGCGATGATTCCGAATAATCGATTGGCAAAACATCCTGCTCCACTGCCATGACGTACATCTGCGGCGGAGCCTCACCTTACCGCCTGGTAGCAGTTCTGTACTAAGTACAACGTTCCAAGGAGACTAGTGTGCTCTTTTAAGGGGATTACCAACATTTCGTCCAATAAGCTTGTTATCATGTACATTCTGCTGACAGTAGTCCACAGCTCTTAAACAATTAAATAAAGACATCTTAAACCTGTCAAAATCTGTTATATTAATATTTTCTATTTCTTCAGGTCCTAAGACTTCGGAACGTTAATCTATTTGATAACCTGGCGGTCATTTAAGATAGAAACTTTTCAAATATATTAATAACAATTATTATTGTTACTGTTAATTTTTTTGTGCAAGCAGGTTGATTTTATTCAGGATTCCAATTACTACATTATTCCCCAACCCTTAGTCTAAAAAACTTTATTTTTCTTCGTTCAATGCGACGGCCTTTAGCTACCATACTGGGAAGGCCAATATTCCTGCATGGTATGTCTCTATTGGTAGATGTCGGAGCCAACGTGTTGATGCATCAATAGCCTCCACCTCCCCCCCCCCCCCCCCTCCTATCCCTCAAAAAAATCATCCACATGCTGCTTCCCGCGGAGTGGATTCATGACCAGGCTAAACAGATGGAAGTCGGAAGGTACGAGATCCAAATGAGGAAGAACAGTCCAATGAAGTTTCGGGAGCTTCTCTCGGGTGCGCAGAATTGTGTGAGGCCTTAAGTTATCGTGGAGAAGAGAAATTCTTTTTTACATTTTAGTGGCGACGACCGAACAAGATGGTGCAGTGATTAGCACACTTATTCGCATTCGGGAGGACGATGGTTCAAACCCGCTGCCGGCCATCCAGATTTAGGTTTTCCGTGGTTTCCCTAAATCGCTCCAGGCAAACGCTGGGATGGTTCCTTTGAAAGGGCACGGCCGGTTTCCTTGCCCGCCCTTGACACAATCCGAGCTTGTGCTCCGTCTGTAATGACCTCGACGTCGACGAGACGTTAAACCCAATCTTCCTTCCTTCCTTCCTCTTGTGGCGACGAACACGCTGAAGTCGTTTCTTCAGTTTCCTGAAGGTAGCACAATACGCTTCAGAGTTGATCATTGCACCATGGGGGAGGGAATCGAACAGAATAATTCCTTCAGAGTCCCTGAAGACCGTCGCTATGACTTTATCGCCTGAGGCTGCGGCTTTGATCTTTTTCTTCGGAGGAGAGGTGGTGTGCCGCCACCTCGTGCACTGCCGTTTTGATTCCGGTTGGAAGTGATGAACCAATATTTCATCGCCTGTGACAGTGTTAAACAAAATATTGTCACGGATCAGACTTGTAACGCGCAAGGAATTCCGCGCAGATGTTCCTTCGCTGTTCTTTACAGTCTTCTGTTAGGAGGACAGGAACGCAGGGGGCACACACTTTTGACACCGTACCCAGCTGGTGTACGAGTGTGTCAGCACTACCAAGAGAAACGTAGAAGTAGTACAGCGGGGTGTTTTATTATGATCCGTCGATCACCTAGAATGAGTGTCTGCACATTCTCGCAGGAGTCAAAGCTGTGTGCGGCCGGCCGTTACGCGGGAGATCGGAAAGGTTTGCGCGACCTTATTGTGATGATAACAAACGCTTCACCCAATGGCTCACTGTGGTTTTGTTCTCTGCCAGGTCTCCGTAACTCCGTAGACACTCTCCAAGCGCCTATGATTATCTGCGATGCTTTGATTTTCCTCTCGCACCCGGGTTCCCGGGTTCGATTCCCGGCGGGGTCAGGGATTTTCTCTGCCTCGTGATGACTGGGTGTTGTGTGATGTCCTTAGGTTAGTTAGATTTAAGTAGTTCTAAGTTCTAGGGGACTGATGACCATAGATGTTAAGTCCCATAGTGCTCAGAGCCAGCCTTTGATTTTCCGTTACAGACGCCGCTTTCAAGGCTTTGTATAGAGGCGCCACCTATTGGGACTTCATGAAACTATAGGGATTGAAGCAGAATACACCCCGATGTTCCCACAGCAAATTCAGTATTTTTTCAAACGAAATTGGCTGAGAAAAAAAGTGTTTCATTACTTACTGAAAGGCCCTCATACCAGTAGCCGTTTTTCTCAGCTACCAAAGATAACGTGTTATGTTCTGTCATAAAGATACGAAAATTTTCGTCTTTTCCAACTGAAATTTATTTTTGAGTATCAGACACATTTCGCCTATTCATGTTAGTCATTTTCAGAGATACAAAATTATTTAATTATACACATTTTGATGTGAAATTTGCCGTGATTCTTTTTTAGTTTGCTTACATCTAGCTATTTCTATCTACAATTGTATGTTTTTTTAATTCTGAATTCATTTTAATGCCTTTTCATACAATCATTAATTAAGTGAAATAGTTATTAACATAACTATTTGTGAATGCCACAAAGTGTCTCAACATGTGTTTACAAACGTAATGCATTACCGTATGCGAACTAAGTAGCATGTACGGACAGTTTTTGACCCATGTGATTACAATTTCACAGGTTCGAAATAGTCTGTTTCTGTATATTAAGGGTGGTATCGAAAGATAGGCGCAATGCCTATAAAAGAGATATCTCACTGGGTTGATTTATTTACACCAAATGTGACACTCAGATGCAAAGTAATTTCTAAACGCAACGTGGAAACAGAACATTCTTACTGTTTTAGATCAGCCAGCAATTTCCTGCAAGCGGGCAGTGTGGATGAGAGGCATAATTCTGGCTGACCAATGACATGTGGTGCTAATACAGAAAGAAAAGTCGGATTTCCAGCGTTTACTAGACGACTGTCTTCGCTCGGCCTATCAAGAGCTACAAATCCATACGTCTAACGTGCCCAGAGTCCTTCAAAAAGGTTGACAGTCGTTCAGCCGTCGTGTGGAAACGTTTTGAAAAACCACAAACGGAATTTTCGGCCGACATTCTTGAGCGTTCACGTGAGAAAGTGTATTTCCGACTTTCGCGCGTGCTGTTATGAGACGCAGAAATGACAGTCGCTTTTGATAATACATGATAACCATAAACTGAATTTCCGATTTTATTTGATCTTTGATAGAGCTATTGGATCATTAGTTCTTTTTCATTAAATAAAACTTGAAATGCAAAGGTTTTCCATCACCCCGGTTCTCAGAAATCCTGAAGATAAACGTTGACTGTGGATATTGTATCACAGACACAGTCATTTTGACTGTTCGGAGATTTCACTAAACCCGCCCAAAGATGTAAACAACCATCCATGAGCAGCGCCTATTAGACGGAGGGGGTCCGACAGCCGAGGAGCTCCAGTCATTCCACCAGGAAGGAGATACACGGCTCGTGTTGTCCGTAGTTCAACCATGCCTAGACGGTCAATACCGCGGCTCGTTCGCTTCCGCATTGTTACTTCGTCCCCGGAAGGGCTCTCAACAAGGGAAGTATCCAGGCGTCTCGGAGTGAACCAAAGCGATGTTGTTCGGACATGGAGGAGATAGAGAGACACAGGAACGGTCGATGACATGCCTCGCTCAAGCCGTCCAAGGGCTACTACTGCAGTGGATGAGTGCTACCTACGGATTATGGCTCGGAGGAGCACCATGTTGAATAATGCGTTTCGTGCAGCCACAGGACGTCGTGGTAAAACTCAAAACTGTGCGTAACCTACGCCGAATCTCCGTTGAGAATGGGACAATCTGGGCCAACAGTGCCACGACGAATACAGGCATACAATGCAGGAGGACGTACTACGGGCATTGGAGGTACCGGTGTCTACAGCAATCTGGACCGCCACCTCTGAAGATCTCTCTGTGTTGTGGTACAACATGCAACATGTGGTTTTCGTGGGCAATAAAAAGGGCGGAAATGATGTTTATGTTGACCTCTATTCCACTTTTCTGTACAGGTTCCGGAACTCTCGGAACCGAGGTGTTGCAAAACTTATTTGATATATGTACAAACCACTAAAGAGCAGACGTTCATATAAGCACTTTCGAGTTAGTGTATAACATAAAATAAAAACCTTTAGTGTGTATCACTTGTTCATGTACTAACGCATGTCGCTTATTTATGTTGATACAAATCGCTATCCGCGTCTGGCCAACCGTGAATGGACTTTTCTTGAAGGTGCACAGGCAGATGGAGCGCTCGAGAACGTCGTTCGGATTTCTGTTGTCTGTGTACTTGGGTCTGCTACAGGTACTTCGGTCTATTTCACTGCAGCCCACTTCTCAATCTGCATTTGCCGTATTGCGTTTCCCATGCTTCCGCCTGACACTGAATCATCTGAAACCACTTATCTCGCTCGGCTTACAGTAGCTCATAGAACACTTCACTATTCCATATTCCTAAGCCTCTCCTTCAGTCACCTTCCTATTTGCAGCTCATCATTAACGAAATGTAGTAAAGAAATTTATTCATCCAGGAATCAAACGAGAAGAAGACAGATGGTTGTCCGCGGCCTTGATGGGGGGAACCATCACGGAATTTTCTTGAAATGATGTCTGGAAACCATGGGACACCTAAATCAAGGTGGCCAGAGAGAGCACGAAACTCCATCCCCCCCCCCCCCCCCTCCCCAAAGGCCGAAGCCAGTTTACTATGTCTTTCGGTTTATACCGAATGTACAGTTTTCATTCGTTTATATATACTTTCAACAAGATGATAAAGAAATGACCTTTCTCCCTTTCCATAACTGTGTTTTTTTACTCACGCCTATATTAATCTACCCGGAAACTAACGGCATCTGAAAGATACATTGCACTTGTGACGGATTACACCTCTTACATTTTTGGCACTGATCATCATAAGCATCATACAACGCAGAAAATCTTAACTCTTCAGTGAATTGATAATTTACTTAATTTCCTCCTTACCTTTGTTCCATCAGAAAGCGATATACACAAAAACAGGATACTCTTTATAGAAACTTGTAGAGTGCAAGGCGGTTTGCTTAAATGTCAAAAGATTGCAGAAGTCAAAGCCTTCAATTCACCTCCTGAATCATTTCACTGTGCTATTCTGTCATTAATGACTGAATGCAACTTTCCTTAACATTCTCAAAATGGCATGGAACAAAGTTAAAACTGAGTCTTACATTAGAATGTGGTTACGGAGAGAAACTAAACCACTCAGAGACTCAAATTACAAGCTGTTCCTTTCCAGGATGAAGAAAATCAAAGGAAACTTTGGCAAGTTGAAATTTTGAGACAATCTTGATGCTGTGCTCGGATGGCGCAATTTGAGAAGAGCTGATCTCGGAGTGCTGTTGCCTGAATTCGGTCATGGTCTGGGAAATAATGTGGTTACGTCAGAAATGTTCACTGAAAAAAAAAAGTCGGCACGGAACAATCCTTTCACATCATTATCAAATGTATTTGCTATGGATTTTTAAAAAAAGTAACATGTTTTTCCCACAGATCGTAGCACAAGAAAGGAATAATTTGCACAAAAACACACAAAAGCTATACTGTGAAATCTGTATCTAGATCAAGCGGACACAAACACAGTACGTAATATGAAAACGATGTGAAAACACGAAATGTGCTGTGACTGTGAAAGATGCTGTTTAGGAACCTTGTGGCAATAATAGCGATTATTTAAATGAAATCTGAGATTTTCAATATTGAAAGAAGGTAAGCTTCTCACAAAACTATTTTAATTTTGATGTATGACCCCAAAACAGAACTAAAACCAATATCCGATATTAAATTCTACAGTAGTTACAAAGCCAACATCTGCTGCCGTAGCCGACAAAGAAATACAATATGCTTGTCTGATAAATATCTGGCGTCTGCCATCAGTTAATAAAATTCGCCAGACTAGATATAAACCCCAACAACTCCACGTTCTTTTCTATTTTTTACGAATTATCTCTTTTTTATTTTTTAATATCAGTTATTCGTTTTCATTGCGATGCGTGCAGCGATTAACTCATCCTCCATCGTCTGAATTCGGGCGATGAAGTGAGAAATCACTAGGTACCGTCCGGAAATTTAATACCTAGGCACATATGAAGGAGAGGAAAAAAAATCTGAGTTTGTTAATATATTATAAGGGACGGTCAAATGAGAACGACACGGATGGAAAAAAGGTAAGTGAACTGTTTATTTTCTCAAAAGTATCGCCATGACTGTTAATATATTTATCCCAATGTGAGGCAACTCGATCAATGCCTTCACAGAAAAATGTCTGTGGTTTCCTACGGCACCAAAGATTGTACCCAGGCATGCACCTCTTCTACATTTACATCGATAATCCACAATCCACCTTACGACGCGTGGCAGAGGGTACCCCGTACCACTAATAGTCATTTCCTTTCCTGTTCCATTCGCAAAATTACTTTAACACCTTCAGCTACTAACGGGCGTTGATATACAGCGTGGTCCATTGATCGTGACTGGGCCAAATATCTCACGAAATAAGCGTCAAACGAAAAAACTACAAAGAACGAAACTTGTCTAGCTTGAAGGGGGAAACCAGATGGCGCTATGACTGGCCCTCTATATGGCGCTGCATAGGTCAAACGGGTATCAACTGCGTTTTTTATTTTTAATAGGAACCCCCATTTTTTATTACATATTCGTGTAGTACGTAAATAAATACACTCCTGGAAATGGAAAAAAGAACACATTGACACCGCTGTGTCAGACCCACCATACTTGCTACGGACACTGCGAGAGGGCTGTACAAGCACGGCACAGCGGACACACCAGGAACCGCGGTGTTGGCCGTCGAATGGCGCTAGCTGCGCAGCATTTGTGCACCGCCGCCGTCAGTGTCAGCCAGTTTGCCGTGGCATACGGAGCTCCATCGCAGTCTTTAACACTGGTAGCATGCCGCGACAGCGTGGACGTGAACCGTATGTGCAGTTGACGGACTTTGAGCGAGGGCGTATAGTGGGCATGCGGGAGGCCGGGTGGACGTACCGCCGAATTGCTCAACACGTGGGGCGTGAGGTCTCCACAGTACATCGATGTTGTCGCCAGTGGTCGGCGGAAGGTGCACGTGCCCGTCGACCTGGGACCGGACCGCAGCAACGCACGGATGCACGCCAAGACCGTAGGATCCTACGCAGTGCCGTAGGGGACCGCACCGCCACTTACCAGCAAATTAGGGACACTGTTGCTCCTGGGGTATCGGCGAGGACCATTCGCAACCGTCTCCATGAAGCTGGGCTACGGTCCCGCACACCGTTAGGCCGTCTTCCGCTCACGCCCCAACATCGTGCAGCCCGCCTCCAGTGGTGTCGCGACAGGCGTGAATGGAGGGACGAATGGAGACGTGTCGTCTTCAGCGATGAGAGTCGCGTGTTTGGCGCCGTGCAGGTGAGCGCCACAATCAGGACTGCATACGACCGAGGCACACAGGGCCAACACCCGGCATCATGGTGTGGGGAGCGATCTCCTACACTGGCCGTACACCACTGATGATCGTCGAGGGGACACTGAATAGTGCACGGTACATCCAAACCGTCATCGAACCCATCGTTCTACCATTCCTAGACCGGCAAGGGAACTTGCTGTTCCAACAGGACAATGCACGTCCGCATGTATCCCGTGCCACCCAACGTGCTCTAGAAGGTGTAAGTCAACTACCCTGGCCAGCAAGATCTCCGGATCTGTCCCCCATTGAGCATGTTTGGGACTGGATGAAGCGTCGTCTCACGCGGTCTGCACGTCCAGCACGAACGCTGGTCCAACTGAGGCGCCAGGTGGAAATGGCATGGCAAGCCGTTCCACAGGACTACATCCAGCATCTCTACGATCGTCTCCATGGGAGAATAGCAGCCTGCATTGCTGCGAAAGGTGGATATACACTGTACTAGTGCCGACATTGTGCATGCTCTGTTGCCTGTGTCTATGTGCCTGTGGTTCTGTCAGTGTGATCATGTGATGTATCTGACCCCAGGAATGTGTCAATAAAGTTTCCCCTTCCTGGGACAATGAATTCACGGTGTTCTTATTTCAATTTCCAGGAGTGTATGAACGTTTCAGTTGGACCACTTTCATCTCTTTGTAATAGATGCCGCTGTAATAGTCACAAACATATGGCTCACAATTTTAGACGAACAGTTGGTAACAGGTAGGTTTTTTAAATTAAAATACAGAACGTTGGTACGTTTGAACGTTTTACTTCGGTTGTTCAAATGTGATACATGTACCTTTGTGATCTTATTATTTCTGAGAACGCATGCTGTTACAGCTTGATTACCTATAAATACCACATTAATGCAATAAATGCTCAAAATGATGTCCGTCAACCTCAGTGCATCTGGCAATACGTGTAACGACAATCCTCTCAACAGCGAGTAGTTCGCCTTCTGTAATGTTCACACATGCATTGACAATGCGCTGACGCATGTTGTCAGGCGTTGTCGGTGGATCACGATAGCAAACATCCTTAAACTTTCCCCACAGAAAGAAATGCGTGGACGTCAGATCCGGTGAACGTGCGGGTCATGTGCTTCGACGACCAATCCATCTGTTATGAAATATGCTATTCAATACCGCTTCAACCGCACGCGAGCTATGTGCCGGACATCAATCATGTTGGAAGTACATCGCCATTCTGTCATGCACTGAAACATCTTGTATTAACATCGGTAGAACATTACGTAGGAAATCAGCATACACAGCACCATTTAGATTGCCATCGATAAAATGGGGCCAATTATCCTTCCTCCTATAATGCCGCACCATACATTAACCCGCCAAGGTCGCTGATGTTCCACTTGTCGCAGCCATCGTGGATTTTCCGTCGCCCAATAGTGCATATTATGCCGGTTTACGTTACCGCTATTGGTGAATGACGTTTCGTCACTAAATAGAACGCGTGCAAAAATTCTGTCATCGTCCCGTAATTTGTTTTGTGCCCATTGGCAGAACTGTACACGACGTTCGAAGTCGTCGCCATGCGATTCTTGGCGCGCAGAAATATGGTACGGGTGCAATCGATGTTGATGTAGCATTCTCAACACCGACGTTTTTGAGATTCCCGATTCTCGCGCAATTTATCTGCTACTGATGTGCGGATTAGCCGCGACAGCAGCTAAAACACCTACTTGGGCATCATCATTTGCTGCAGGTCGTGGTTGACGTTTCACATGTGCCTGAACACTTCCTGTTTCCTTAAATAACGTAACTATCCGGCGAACGGTCCGGACACTTAGATGATGTCGTCCAGGATACCGAGCAGCATACATAGCACACGCCCGTTGGGCACTTTGATCACAATAGGCATAAATCAATACGATATCGACCTTTTCCGAAATTGGTACACGGTCCATTTTAACACGGGTATTGTATCACGAAGCAAATACAGTCCGCACTGGCGGAATGTTACGTGATACCGCGTACTTATACGTTTGTGACTATTACAGGGCGATCTATCACAAAGCGAAAAAAGTGGTCCAACTAAAACATTCATATTTCTTTACGTACTACACGAATATGTAATAAAAATGGGGGTTCCTATTTAAAAAACGCAGTTTATATCCGTTTGATCTATGGCAGCGCCATCCAGCGGGCCAACCATAGCGCCATCTGGTTTCCCCCTTCAAGCTAGACGAGTTTCGTTCTTTGTAGTTTTTTCGTTTGATGTTTATTTCGTGAGATATTTGGCCAGGTCACTATCAATGGACCACCCTGTATATGCCTCCGTATGAGCCGAAATTTCTCGTATCTTATCTTCGTAGTCTTTACGTGCAGTGTATGTTGGAGGCAACAGAATCTAAATTTTCTCAGTAGCGTTTCTCTAAAAGAACGTCGCCTTCCCTCCAGGGATTCCTATTTAATTTCCCGAATCATCTCAGTAACGTGTGAAGTCGAACCTACCAGCAACAAATCTAGCAGACCACCTCTGAATTGCTTCGACGTCTTCCTTTAATACGATCTGATACGGATCCCAAACACTGGAGCAGTACTCAAGAATAGGTCGCACTATCGTCCTGTATGCGGTCTCCTTTACAGAAGAACCACACTTTCCTAGAATATAGAGTCTGAAAACTACGGGTTTGTTTTTTCGACTCATCCGTATTACATTGCGTTTTTCTACATTTAGAGCTAGCTCCCACTCATCACACCAACTAGAAATTTTGCCTAAGTCATCTTGTATCCTCCTGCAGTCACCCAATTTCGCCACCTTACTGCTCACCACACAATAATCAGCAAACAAGCGCAGATTGCTGCCCGCCCTGTCCGCTAAATTATTTATGTATATAGAGAATAATGGCGGTCCTATCACACTTCCATGGGGCACTCGTGACGATACCCTTGTCTCTGATGAATATTCGCCGTCGGAGTCGAGATACAGGATTCTAAACCTTAAGAAGACTTCGAGTCACTCACTTATCTGTTAACCTATTCGACATGTTCATACCTTCTTTAACAGCCTGCAACTGGCCACAGTGTCAAACGCATTCTGGAAGTCTAAAAATATGGAATCTGCCTGTTGCCCTTCATCCATAGATCGCAGTATGTCATGCGAGAAAAGATTCAAAAATGGTTCAAATGGCTCTGAGCACTATGGGACTTAACATCTGAGGTCATCAGTCCCCTAGAACTTAGAACTACTTAAACCTAACTAACATAAGAACATCACACACTTCCATGCCCGAGGCAGGATTCGAACCTGCGACCGTAGCGGTCGCGCGGTTCCAGACTGAAGCACCTAGAACCGTTCGGCCACATCGGCCGGACATGCGAAAAAAGAGTGCAAGCTGAAATTCGCAAGAGCGATGCTTTGTAAAACCATGCTATTTCGTGGACATAAAGCTTCTCGGTCTCAAGAAAATTTATTATATTCGAACTGATAATATATTCAAGGATTCTGCAGCAAACAGATTCTAGGGATACGGTCTGTACTTTTGCGGGTCCGTTCTTCTGCCCTTCTTGTAAACAGGAGTCACCTGCGTTTTTTTTCCAGTCGCTTAGGACTTCGCGCTGGGCTAGAGATTCACGATAAATTCAAGGTAAGTAAGGGGCCTGTATCGTAGAGTGTGGTTTGAAAAACCGGACTGGGATTCGATCAGGACCTGGTGACTTTTTTGTTCCAACTCCATGAGTTTGTTCTCTACGCCACCAATGCTTATTACTATGTCGTCCATACGGGAGTCCGCTGGATGGCCAGACGACGGTATTTTTGTACGATTCTCCTGCGTGAACGACTTCTTGAACGTGAAATTAAAAACCTCGGATTTCGTTTTGCTATCTTGAAATGCCAAACCAGACTGGTCAACAAGTGACTGGATGGAAGTAGACGCACTTAGCGATTTTACATAGGACTAGAATTATCTCGTGTTCTCTGCCAGATCTTTTGCTAAGGTATGACGGTGGTAGTAGTTGTATGTTTCAGGCATAGATCTTTCCAGAGACGCACGAATCTCTACCAAACTTTGCTTGTCGTCATTTTCACGTTCTCTTTTGAACCGAGAATGCAACAGCCTCTGCTTCCTCAGCATTCTCCCAGTCTAATTGTTTTTTCCGTCCTTATTCCACTTACTGGGCACGTAATTCTCCAGATCACGATTTACAGTCTGCTTAAACTTGGCCATAATTCCTCTATATCCGTGTTAGCCCGCATCTCGTGGTCGTGCGGTAGCGTTCTCGCTTCCCACGCCCGGGTTCCCGGGTTCGATTCCCGGCGGGGTCAGGGATTTTCTCTGCCTCGTGATGGCTGGGTGTTGTGTGCTGTCCTTAGGTTAGTTAGGTTTAAGTAGTTCTAAGTTCTAGGGGACTGATGACCATAGATGTTCAGTCCCATAGTGCTCAGAGCCATTTGGAGCCATATCCGTGTTACCGGAACTAAGTGATGTCAGTTCACTGTCTAAATGAGGAGCTAACAATTGCTTATATGCTCTTTCTAAAAGAAACACTCTCCTAATCTTTTTAACTGATCTCTTAAATTTCGTAACCAATAGTTGCCATAATGGTCTCACGATAGTTAATCCATTTTTCTATACTGACGTTGTCAAAACTGTGTAGCCTGTTTGTAGCTAAAAGGTGTAAGATCCTTTCATTGCGTGTGAGCTGTCGAACTAGCTGCTCGAGATAGTTTTCAGAAAACGTGTTCAAAAGTACTTCACATGGGTGTCTGTCTGCACCCCATGCAATGAATCCGTATAAATTCCTGTCTATAATCAGTAGGTTGATGTTGACTTCAACTAGTAATGCCGGCCGGTGTGGCCGTGCGGTTCTAGGCGCTTCAGTCTGGAACCACGTGGCCGCTACGGTCGCAGGTTCGAATTCTGCCTCGGGCATGGATGTGTGTGACGTCCTTAGGTTAGTTTGGTTTAAGTAGTTCTAAGTTCTAGGAGTCCCATAGTGCTCGGAGCCATGTGAACCATTTTTTTTAACTAGTAATGCATGATCTGCGTATTTATGAGCTCCTGACAATAGGAATTATTTGAATGACTCTAGAACCGTCACAGCAAAGTCCAGTGGCCGGTAAAAACATCCAACAATTAGCTTGGTTTCACCCAAACCTGTTATACGCAACTAGATAACTTCACTGTCACTGTCACACTCAACTTCAGCCTCAATAGAGACAATATTTTTGTCAACTCCAATGAACACGCCCCCTTCTGTGACCTCATATTTGTCTTTCCGATATACTCGCTAAATATTTAAGACCCAGCTCACTGTCCCGAGAATAATTTGAGTGCGAGAATTTTTCTGTAGGAACTTCGTTACGAATACTTCGACAATTTACTGATAACATTTTTAGTCGAAGTATCTTTACATATGTTTTAAATGCATGTTTGATCGTCAGCTGCTTTTTGTTTAAGCCCAAAATATCGACGGGTTTCAGTCATGAACCATGTTCACGGATAAGGGTTAAAGTGGTTTAAGCCAGAACATTACATTCGTGTCTTCTCTCTGAATGACTTCCCTGCCTGCATATTGACTAGCGAGAATTCATCAGAGTACCTCAAAATACCGCCTACCCTAAAGAATCCTCATGAGTACTCCTCAAGCACTTTGCCATCTGAGTAGCTGTTTCCTTTGTGTAGTACATCCCTGACCTATCAAGTGGAGTCCTACAAATCCCCAACCGATAACGCAGGTCTAGAAATCTGCACCCTCAACCGTAACAGAGTCGACGAAGCCTTTGGTTGAGACCCTACATTCAGCTCCAAACTAAAGGACCCCGATCAACTCTGGGAACAATGCTGCAAATTGCGAGCTCTGCTTGCATCCCACGCGTGAGGCCAGCAGCCTTCCGCCAGCCAGTTGTATGAACCGAGGATGACCTCAGAACCCACGCGACACAACTTGCAGACGACTGCTCTCTGCAGGCTCGATAGCCATAGGCAAGCCCGCCTCCACATCTTGGATGAGGTCTCTCAGTAGACATACCGAGTGCACACTGACTTTCTCTCCAGCCCTGAACGCTATCTGCCTAGGGGGCTCCATAACGCGCCTAGCGTTGGAACTCCCGATAGCTAGTACCCCCCAATCCTCCACCCGTTTGCCTGCTCGGACCCTACTGAAGAAGCGGGGAATGGGTGACGCCAAGCGGCCCTCCGCCTCTAGCGACAAGAACGATTTACCACCGACACTCACCCTGCTGTGAAGGCGCATCACCGCCTCGGGTGCACCAGGAGGTGAAGCAGAGCCCATAGGCAAAACAAGCAGTACCTGAGGTGACCCATGCAATGCGCCAGATTCACCCCCATAGCTACACCCCGAGGCGCAGCCAGAAGATGATTGACCGTAGCCAAAATCGCATTTAGCTGTCCACGAAATGTAGTCAGGTCCTCCTGGATCCGCACACAACATGCACACATCCTACTAATCCTTGCAAGACTAACTGAAGAAGTAATCTATAAAAATAGAAAGAGTTCTTCATATGCAACTTGCTACCCTTCTGATGTGTCACCAATGGACGTTGATGCCTCAGCGAGCTATGTACGTGGCTGTTCAGAAGAAATTAAAACTGCCCTCAGACTCGAATTTACACTTACAAGGTGCAAGCTGACACCTCTTATACGGAAACAAGCACGAAATTTAATAAAAATAATTTAATAAATAAAGGCAGGAAACTTAATAAAAATAATTTAATAAATAAAAGCAGGAAAAGATAAAAATTTGACTTTCCGCTGTACAATCTGTAGCAGCCGAGAGCTTGAGCCTCGACGTTTGAAGCACATTGACGGCCGTGAATTTCTTTCATCAGGGCTCCAAAAATATGGAAATCGCATGGGGATGGAGTTATATGGAGGATGTGTGAGGGCTTCCCAATGAAATTTCTGCAGCGTACTCGAAACATACTTGTCAACAAATCGGCACAAATTATTACATGCTTGCGTTCCTACAGTCGCTACAACTATTTCAAGGTGACACGGAATCCATGCTGTGAATCATTATTTAAGAAAAAGTGACAGGTAGAAAGTTATAACGTTTCTTGCAATTTCTTTAATTGTAAACTACGTAAGTAAGCTGAAAACTGAACATCGCCATATAAAGAGCTTGACTGTGAGCTTTGTGATTAACTACCCAAAAACGTGTAAAACTTTTAGTGTGCAAAATATTGCAATTTCTTGTTTTGTCGAAAATATAAACCTGAACAGCTGCCTGACAATCTACCTGTCGGTTCAAAACTGGTAACGGCATTATCTGCTTTTAACAATAACATTATCAAGAGTGGGTGAATGCCATAATTACTTTATTGTAAAAATTAATCTATAGTTCCCGTTTCGCTGCATTACTACTACGATTGCTTGATGTGCAGATAGCTAAAGAAAGATGACTCCAGATATACATCTCATGTTCTTGCAGATTGTGAGGACAAATATGGATATATGTGAAAATTACCAGATGACTGGTATGACAAGTCACGCTTGTAAACTGATGATTGGAATACCATATCAAAGAACTGAAAGAATAACTGAAGTCAAATGGGACAAAATTAGCTTAATTTCTGGAGGGAAAAAGATACCAGTGACGTAATTCTGACATTGTGCATAGTAATGGAATTAAAATCCGGATATCTCCCTATCAGTTCGAGACAAAGAGAGAGACTTCAACAGTGCAAGGCGGAACAAGATTTGTACAATCTTCGGAAGACTGGGCTAAAGTACAGTGACTAACGCGAAATCCGTATCACTTACAGATCCCATATGTTAGTCGAGAAATTGGGAGTAGCAGCAGCCGGCCGAGATAGACGCATCAACAGGGAAGTACCCGATTTTGCCGGCCTGTGTGACCGAGCGGTTCTAGGCGCTTCAGTCCGGAACCGTGCTCCTGCTACGGTCTCAGGTTCGATTCCTGTCTCGGGCATGGATGTGTGTGATGTCCTGGGGTTAGTTAGGTTGAAGTAGTTCTAAGTCTAGGGGACTGATAACCTCAGATGTTATTAAGTCCCATAGTGCTTAGAGCCAAGTAACCGATTTTGTGACTTTTACGAGTTCCTAACAAGGAGCGAATTGTGTTAATTTAACACCTAATAGTCACAGTTCTCGCGCTTTCGTTTGCGTCCAAAAGTAAACCGGTTTTGTGACATGTTAAAAGTTGCTAATCAGGGGCGAATTATTTGGTTTCACTTGAGCGCTTCAGTAGTCAGGTTTGTGAATCTCTCCACATTAATCTAATTTATCAAACACAGCCCCTGTGTTTTCGTCAGGGTCTACAGTAGAGTTCCACAGCACGTACCAATAGTCTGTTACCTGGGTAGTTTAGTTTTACATGGTCTTTAGTATGGATAGGGACTGTGATTGTTGTGTGCAGATGTGAGCCGAGTTGGTGAAACTTCGCTCTCAGCTCCAGGCTGTGATGGCTTCGGCTATGCAGTTTGAAGCTGCAGTGGATAGGCACCACTGTTGTGGGCCAGCTGTGGGAATCCAACAGACGTCCAGCACGTCCGAATCCTCCGATCGATCCTCACTGGTGGCCAGCCCACTTACTGCTCGCACTGGTGTTGACCCCTCATCTGTGGTCGAGTTAGAGGTTGCTCCAGGGCGTGGGAGGCGGCGAAAGACTTCCCAGAGAGCCCGAAGGCCTCCTGGTTAGTCTGACAAATAGGTTCCAGGTGCTGTCTGTGGCTGACACTGTCGCCGGGCAATCACGTAGGATGGGGTTATTGATAGTTTGGAGCTACAATGTTAGGCACCTTATGGGTCTCCTTAGGGATATGGCTGCCAAGAAGGGGAAGAAAGCCAACGTGCACTCCGTGTGCATACCGGGTGGAGTCATTCCAGTTGTGAAACGGGTCCTTCTGGATACCATGAAGAGCACAGGGGGCAGCCAACAGCAGGTGGTGGCTCACGTCCGTAACAGTGATGTGTGTCACTTTGTATCGGAAGAGATTGTCTCTGGTTTCGAGCGGCTAACAGTCTTGCTTGCGAGATGAAAGCAGAGCTGAACATTTGCAGCATAGTCGACAGGACCTGTTGAGGACGTCTGGAACAGAGCCGAGTGCAGGCTGGTTGCGTTTCGGGTTCTGCTGAATAGGTCGGGAGTCCACTACACGCAGGAGGCGGCTACACGGGTAACAGAGGTTGTGTGGCCTGGACTGGGCGGTATTTTTTGTTAGAGGGTCTGAGGGAAATACAAGAAGGGCTTCAGTCACAAAGGGTGCAGGCCGAACACAGGAAGAACGGAGATACAGGAACCATCTGTATAACAGTTGTAAATTGTCATAGCAGTGTTGGGAAAGTACCAGAGCTCCAAGCGCTAAAAGAAAACACTGATGCTCAAATCGTTATAGGCACTGAAAGCTGGCTAAAGCCGGAGATAAGTGCAGCCGAAATTTTTGCGAAGAACCAAACGGTGTTCCGAAAGGATAGGCTAAACACAGTTGGCGGCAGAGTATTTGTTGCTGTTAAAAGTAGTTTATCTTGTCGCGAAACTGAAGTAAATAGTTCCTGTGAGTTAGTACGGGCATCCAGAATAAAATAATAATTGGATCCTTTTACCAAACTCCCAATTCAGATGATACAATTGCTGAAATGTTCGAATAAAACTTGAGTTTAATATCAGACACGTACCCTACTCATATAATTATAGTTAGTTTACCTGGATATGTAGGCGAAAATACATTTTTAAATCCGGAGGTATGCTTGAAACATCATCGGAAATTGTACTAAATACATTCTTTGAAAATTATTTCGACAGTTAGTTCATGAGCCCACGTCGATAGTAAACGGTTGTGGAAACACACTTGACCTCTAAGCAACAAATAATATTGAGCTAATAACAAGGATCAAAACGGGTACAGGGATTTGTGAGAACACAGTTGTCGTATCGAGAACGAATATTGTAACCCCCAAATCCTCTAAAAATAAAAGAAAAATTTACCTATCCAAAAAAGGCAGATAAAGATTCACTTGACTCCTACCTGAGAGACAATCTCCACTCCTACCAAATTAGCAATGTAAGTGCAGACCAGATGTGGCTTGAATTCAAAGAAATAGTATCGGCAGCAATTGAGAGATTTATGCAAAATAAATTAACAAACGATCGAGCTGATCCCCCATAGTACACGAAACTGGTCAGAACACTGTTGTAGAAACAACGAAAAAGACCTACCAAATTTAAACAAACGCAAAATCTCCAAGATTGGCGATCTTCTACAGAAGCTCGAAATTCAGCGTGGGCTTCATTGCGAGATGCTTATAACAGTTTCCACAACGAAACTTTGTCCCGAAGCCTGGCAGAAAATCCAAAGAGATTCTGGTCGTATGTGAAGTATGCTAGCGGCAAGAAACTATCAATGCCTTCTCTGCGCGATAGCAATGGAGATACTAATGAAGACAGTGCTGTCAAAGCAGAGCTACTAAACGCAGCCTTCCAAAATGCCTTCACAAAAGAAGACGAAATACATATTCCAGAATTAGAATCGAGAACAACTGCCAACGTGAGTAACGTGGAAGTAGATATCATCGGAGTAGTGAAGCAACTTAAATCACTAAACAAAAGCGTCTTCTGGTCCAGACTGTATACCAATTAAGTTCCTTTCAGAGTATGCTAATTGAACACTATTAAGGTAAATACATTGTTTGTTCTCTATCAAAAGATTTCATTTGCTAACTATGGCCGGCCGAAGTGGCCGTGCGGTTAAAGGCGCTGCAGTCTGGAACCGCGAGACCGCTACGGTCGCAGGTTCGAATCCTGCCTCGGGCATGGATGTTTGTGATGTCCTTAGGTTAGTTAGGTTTAACTAGTTCTAAGTTCTAGGGGACTAATGACCTCAGCAGTTGAGTCCCATAGTGCTCAGAGCCATTTTGCTAACTATGCCTATCAGTAGTTAGTGCCTGCAGTAGTTCGAGTAACGAAGATTTTTGTGAGGTAAGTGATCCATAAAGGTATAGGTTAGTCACGGCCATTCTTTTGTAGGGATTATTGAAAGTCAGATTGCGTTGCGCTAAAAATATTGTGTGTCAGTTTAGTGATGATCAGAATAAGTAAAGAGAGAAATTTCTGAGTACGTGCAGTTTTGCTCAGCTGTTTGAAAATCAAATAACGTAAGGGGTAAAATCAGATAACGTAAGGAGTTTCGAGCACAGTAATTCATAAATTTTTCTAAGGGGAGGTTTTACGTTGTAAGCGTTTATTCTTCATGACTGAAGCTTGGATTTGGATTTTGATTTTAAACTGGAAGTGAGAAACTTACTTCACTATTTTTAATGTAAATGTCTTAAGACCTTAAGATTATGTTCACTTAAATGAGTGTAACTCTTTCAAGTACCACAGAATTTACTTATTTCCTTTGTGATTATGGAAGTTTAAGTAGCTTCGTTATTTATGAACCATCATTTATTTTGTTACTCTTTCTGAAAGAATAGGATCTATTTTGTTTCACTTACTGAAGAACCATATTTTCTTTTGTTTCATTGTGGAGATTATTTCTGTGGAAATTGTGCTTAATAAACTTTTGTTTGTTCCATTTTCCTGGGTTGTTTACTTGTGCCTGCCAGCGGAAGACACATTAAAGTTTATATTAGGATCACATGAGGCGGAATTTGCAGATTCTCACACAATTGTCCAACTTGTACGTCGAAGATGGAATGAAGGACATAAAACAAAATTTTAGAAGAGGGATGAAAGCGGATATCAGTCCTGTCCTTCTGGCTGGATGTAAGTAAGACTGAAAGGAATGGACAGCGTAGTTAGTAAAGAATGTGACTTTTGAATAAACGAATGGTTCAGATGATTCAAATGGCTCTGAGCACTATGGGACTTAACATCTGGGGTCATCAGAAATGCTTAAACCTAACTAACGTAAGGACATCACACCCATCGATGCCCGAGGCAGGATTCGAACCTGCGACCGTAGCGGTCGCACGGTTCCAGACTGAAGCGCCTAGAAGCGCTCGGCCATAACAGCCGGCTGAATAAACGAAGGAGGATGGCTAGTAGAAAGGTGAAAGACGACTTGTAACATTAAAATTAGGGACTACTTAGTAGTGGAAGAAGTGAAAGAACTCATAGATGTACGAAATAAAATTACAGAGGTTGGTCGAGGTAAGGAACGTATTAGAAGCAGCTTGGAACAGGCGAAGACAACTGTTTTCAATAGCCGAGGTCTCTTGGTATCAAATATAGATGTGAAAATAAGAAAGAAGTTTCTCACAGTGTACGTCCGAAGCCCGGCATTGTCTGGAAGTGAAACGTGGCTATCGGGAATCCCGAGAAGAAGGACCTGGAATCATTTGACGCGTTGTGCTAGAGAAGATTGTTAAAAACTGAGTGTATAGACAGAGTACTAAATATAGGGGTACTCAAAGGAATGGATGGTGGCTCTTACTAAAAGAACAGACAGGCTAGTTGGTGGGACATCTGTTACGGCATCCAGAGACTTGGCGCTGGAAGGAGCAAGAAAAGGGGAAAATATCTACAAAGGGGATTTTGGGATAGTACTTACGTAGACATGAACAGATTATCACAAGACAGCCAGATGTGGAGGACAAAATGAAACCAGTCGAGCGACTGATGACTCATGAAAGAAAAAGGCGAGGATCTTGTTCGTCGGCTCTAAGGCGGCAACCCAGCACCGCTCATTTGGTTTGATTTCAGGTTTACATGCGTCGTTGGTCTTCGAATACATTTTATCATTTTAATAAGATCAAGCGAGTACAATAGTGTATTTATAACAAGGACTTCAGAACGCTACGACCAACTGGAAAGAAATAGCCCATGATGAGTGACAGGTTTATGTCGTCCACACGTGTTTGATTTCTTATAACAAGAACTAAGAATGGTAACACATTGGGTAGAGCACTGGAACTATATGTTGTAGGAGCGAGATTCAAATTCCCTTCAGGTCAGGATTGTGATTGCAACAAGGCCACTACCGACTTCACTACCAGTCGAATGTCAGATCTTACATCGGTTCGTATTAAAAGCCTCCCAGAATTAAACCAACGACATATTTCCATCCTCGGTTCTAATTGAGGACATCATGTTACGCGTAGCTTGAGTGAGCTGACCAGGCATTTTTCCTGAAATTACAGTTCCCGAGGTATCAACAATTTTAACAGAACACTTCCCTGATTCAGCAGAGTTATAGAAATATTTTGTTTTTTGGAATTGAATATTTTATTTCCACTTTTAGGTTATCTTAATATTTATGTTATTTATAAAAACACGATTGTAATTGAGTACTTAGAGGTATCCATCGCTTTATGTAACTTACGTCCATTCGTTCTTGTGTAAGCACGATATGACTCAAGCTTCTTTGATAGGTTTTCAATCAAGCGCATATCACGATTTGGCCGTTCCCGCGCATAATATCGCTGTGAAATGCACTCGACCTTCCTGTTAGGTTGTTAATTTGGGAGGGGGGGGGGGGGGGGGGGGGGTGACGGAAATTGTAGAGGATATCAGTGGAGAGGGATGATGGTTTGGCGCTGGAAAAAGGGGGGAGGGCTGCATTAGATGGGTGGTGTTGTAGCAGGATACACTTGTTGTGATGTTCGCAACACACATGATAAGTTATGTTATTCTATTAATGCAGTTTTGGTTATCGAGCATATTTTCAGTTTTCTGTATGGCTCTCTGTATGAGATACCCTTCCTGGAGAATGAACACGTCTTTTCTTTCGTTATTATGACATAGACTTGTCATGCTCTTCTTTATTCTTCTACTGTGTATTCTGTATAAGAGTGGAGTGGATGTACTCACACTTCAGTGCCCTGATGTGGACTTTGTATCTAATATTAAAGTTCTGGCAGTCATCCCAACATATTCCGAGCTGCAACTATTGCATTCTAATTCTTAGATCCCTCAAATGTTGTTGTACTTATCTTTCTTTTCTGTCAATGCCTTTAGCTTCTATTGAATTGTACCATTTGTTTTGAAGGCTATTTTAATTCACTGTCTTTCGAAGATGTTTCTAACTTTATGTATAAGATAGTTGTGATATGGTACAGTCTGCCAATTTCTGATCAAGTTCTAAGATGGGTTTTCAGGGGTGAGAGTGGATTGTGTGTTGTGCTGGTACACACAAACGGTTTTTATGCTTATTTCTGACTGTATCTTTTTTTAATAGTATTCCATAGTTTTCGTAACATCTTGGTACTATTTTATGCTATAGTGAATATAGCGTTTTGCTTTTCTGATTAGATGGTTTTGCTGAAAATTGTCTTGCAGAGTATGTATACCACATGTCTCACACATCTGACAATTGATGTTTTAAGAACATGAATATTTGAGTTTCTCGTATATTACTATATCTCTAGCTGTTAGTTACCCGAAAAATTGAAGCAGTGTATGGTGTTGGATTTTGTGGTCGTGAGCTTAAGGTACCGTTAATTTCTTCAGTTTCCATTTCCATCATGGTCTGAATACTTATTCATAAAGCAAATAAACTCTCGTAAGTAGGGCAACGACCACGAGGCTATGAGGTGCCGAAATAATACGCCGGTTGGACACTGGCGTTCGGCCGTTCACCAGTGCAACTATTTCGTCGTGAAGTACGCCGGGAGAAGCTGAAGAATTACAACTTTATTCATATTTTAAGACCATACAAACTAATTAACGCGAGAAATCACTTTTACCAAAGATACAATTTTTTAACGAAATCTCGAAATAATTTATGCAGCAATAACGAGCATATTTACTCTTACTAGTAATGTTATTGTAAGCCATTTTAACATACAGTATGTAATGTTTTTTTTATTATTATTAAGAACAGTGACATGAAACTTACTACATGCAATGCTGAGGACAGACGGCTGTTGCTCTCTCTGGTGTACTTTGACCCTGTGTAAAAAATGTCATAGTCCAAGCATATTCTTTGGCCGTTGGCTGTTCCCATGTTTTTATAGCGACTATATTTATGTCTGTGGAAAAGAGCCGTTTGGCAGCAGCATTTCAGATACATGAAGTGCTTCAAAATGTGTTGCTACATGCAGCACGTGATGTGAAAGATAACATCTGCAGATTTTCGACGACTTGTGAATGTGTGTGTGTGTGTGTGTGTGTGTGTGTGTGTGTGTGTGTATCCCTAAAGAGAAGATTACCAGGTACTAAATACTACGCATACTTCACAAGCGCAACCGTAGGAAGTGTAGCAGTAAATGTAATATGCAAAGTGCAACCATGTTAAGTAAGTATTTTATATTATAGCTTTGTCGATAGTGCTACTGCAGGCATTAGAAAGTGGCCATGGGCCGAAATTGACCAGTAATGCAATGTAATATATGATGCAACAAATTTAATCTTTACAAAGAATTTGATAGCGTGCAGCGAAAATTAAAGTAGTTTAGTCATTTAGAAATTACGTCAAGGCTGTGGTCCCACACATAGGCAAATTAACGGTTTACGACGAATAATCAAATCCCAATGTGCATTTTCAACTTCTCGCGGCGTAATGAAGAATACATTAAATTTCGGGCATGCAGCCGCACAAATAAAATTTCCTCTACTGATATTTCGGCCGCGTATCGTCCGGCCTTCTTCAGAGTGTGTCACAAGACTGTGACTCGCTCTGAAGATGGCCGGACGATACGCGGCCGAAATATCGGTAGAGGAAATTTTATTTGCGCGGCTGCATGCCCGAAATTTAATGGATTAATCAAGTCCCAAGTCATTCGTTGTCAGTACACGACAAATGAAGAATTGTGCACAAGTGGTGAGGAAGCTTTTCGAAACATAATTTGTGAGAGTCTTCCCAAGATGCCAAGCAGGGCATGGACATCCACAGATTTCTGCGTAAGGTACTATGGTGTACACAGAGATCCCCTGGACCTGGTTGCAGGGTCTCATGGAATGTCAGGTGTTGCGTACAGTGGTCCGGCGTGTGCGGAGTCTTACCTTGCGTTCCTGGCGCCCACGAGGCTGGAATCGTGTGATGAGCTAGCCGTTATATCAGCGTCCGAGATCCGACCAGACTCCATTCCAAGAGGTTCTGCGCACCGCTCTGAAACACAACACCAGTGTCGTACTCACAGGACTGAAATGCAGCATTACAAGTAAAATTTAACTGTTTCAAGCAAGGATTAAATCCATAGTTGGCAGTATCATGTCACGTGTAACGGACAGCGCACTTCGCCTGTGTTATAAGCCCCCATTACTCTTTGACGTAAAACTAAAGAGTTTTTTTTATGTGGTTGTGAAGATATGTAACGAGGACAGCTGTAGCTTGGTGCGGAATGTGGTGAGGACGAGCTAGATCTTGACGGTAACATCAACAGTAATTTGTCTCAAAATGAGGTAAATGGCACAAAGTTCTGCGAAAACTGGGCTATTTTGAACAAAATTACTCCATACGACAGCTGCAATATTTTAGCACTGAACTCGAAATTATTTGGCTGCCATCTGTCATTGGCGTTGTAAAATTATGGAAGCGTCTTTTTTTCTGGCCGAAATACACAACCGATAATTTTGCCGCCTGTTGAAGGAAAAAAAAGATGAGATGCACATAAGTTTTCGGTTTAATTGTCGCGCTGAAGTAAAAAGAGTGGAGAAAGTTTCTCCTTTCTTCCTTACATACAGTGTTCAGATAAATCATGAAACCAAGCAACGAGAGACCTCTGTGGCTTTAATTTTGGCGTGTGAAGAAACAGGCTCTGGAAAAGAAGACTATACTGACTGTTCGCGTTGAACCTCTCACGTTTAAGACTGAAAAGAGTGTATCTTCCCTTCAAGTTGGCTTTAAGCCAATTAGTAAGACGACTAGCTGGATTGATTTTGAAATCGGGTTTAACCTTTACTCTGGTGAACTACACTGAAATTACTGAGACTTGTGTTCTGTTAGTTACTCAGAGTTTGCGAGGAATGCTTTGTCGCTAACAAGGCTAATATTGACGTAAGGTAAGCAGACATACAACTACCAATGATAGAGACAGAGAGATGTCTACTACCTCCTGGAGCTAACGCAGTACTCCGAAGTTTGCTTCCGATCTGGCACTTTGACATTTCCGCGATCAACGCATTCCCTCTCAACAAGATAACAAGCTGCATGTTACACGACCGCAGCACCAACAACTGTAAAACGAAGGACGTGGTTCACACAAATGCTACACTAGCTATTTAATGAAGCATTCGTCACTGCAGACGTACAATAGTTCAATAGCAACTTTTCAGGCCGCAAACGTAGAAAACGTGTAAGATCCTGTACTTATGTCGTAATCTCCGTTACGCTGTAGAACGGACGTTCATGTTTTGAATAAGAAAACTCCGATCCAATGGCAGGATGTGGGTATGGCGAATGCCCAGTGAACGTCATCTGCCAGCGTGAGCAGTGCCAACAGTAAAATTCGGAGGCGGTGGTGTTATGGAGTGGTCATGTTTTTCATGGAGGGGGCTTGCATCCCTTTCTGTTTTGCGTGGTACTATCACAGCACAGGCCTACATTGATGTTTTAAGCACCTTCTTGCTTCCCAATGTTGAAGAGCAATTCGGGGATGGCGATTGTATCTTTCAACACGACCGAGCATCTGTTCATAATGCACGACCTGAGGCGGAGTGGTTACATGACAATAACATCCCTGTAATGGTCTGAGCTGCACAGAGTCCTGACCTGAATCCTATAGAACACCTTTGGGATGGTTTGGAACGCCGATTTCGTGCCAGGCCTCACCGACCGACATCGACACCTCTCTTCCGTGCAGCACTCCGTGAAGAATGGGCTGCCATTCCCCAAAACCTGACTGAAAGTATGCCTGCGAGAGTGGAAGTTGTCATCAAGGCTAAGGGTGGGCCAATACCATATTGAATTCCAGCATCACCGATGGGGGGCGCCACGAACTTGTAAGTCATTTTCAGCCAGGTGTCCGGATACTTTTGATCACATAGTGTACGCCTGCATCGGAAATTCGTGTTTTCTGGAAATTTGGAGTAAGTTCCTGTGGGACAGCTAAAGTCATCGGTCCCTAGGCTTACACGCTACTTCATCTACCTTAAACTAGCTTAGACTAACAACAACACACACACCATGCCCCAGGGAGGACTCGAACCTTCGACGGGGGTAGCCGCGTGAACCATGGTAAGGCGCCTTAAACTGCACGGCTACCCCGCGCGGCCTCGTGTTTTCTGTGTTACTGTGCTCTTATGGCGATGTTACAGTTTCACAAAATCACGAACGTCATTACATGATCAGTTCCTATTTTACTACAGTATGTTAGAAGAGCGAAAAGTCAGTCAATTAAATCGAGATATTCGCAGAAAGATATTTGCCTTTAACACGAACCCATATCGGCAAAAAGTCGACTCAACAGATCAAAACTATCCGTATGGAATTCATCCTGCCGGATGGTAAGGTAACAGCTGAGCTGCTGAAGTTCACATCTAGCACATTCACACACGGAAATCCTAATGTCTTAAAAGGGGTATTGATATTTGTTCACTATCAAATGGTTCAAATGGCTCTGAGCACTATAGGATTTAACATCTGAGGTCATCAGTCCCCTAGAACTTAGAACTACTTAAACAGAACTAACCTAAGGACATCACACACATCCATGCCCGAGGCAGGATTCGAACCTGCGACCGTAGCAGTCCCGCGGTTCCAGACTGAAGCGCATAGAACCGCTCGGCCACACCGGCCGGCTGTTCACTATCAGCTTCGCTTATAACTTGGATATACGCAAGGCAGTCGCTCTTAGTATGTGTCTCAGACAGCGCGCAATGGCATCTGCGACACTGTGCGTTTGCAGGAACACCTCTGCGTCGACCGCTACTCACGTATGCTGGTCGCAGAGACAGTCCGCATCGTGTAATCGTGAAATGAGCCACGGCCGAGAAATCTGCATGGCAAGAATGACGAAAATTTATCACTATTGAGGAAATTGATTTTATAACATCTTTACTGCGATAGAGAAAGATTTTCTTTTGGATTGATTTGATGAAAACTCCATAATAAAGTAATAATTCATTTTCTTTGATTTAATTGCGTGCGAACTGCTGCCTACACACCTTTATAACAATTTAGTTTCCAACGCAGAGAGAAGTCCACACTTCATAATTAAGTAACATTACCGACAATTCACAAAGATTAACTCAATTAGCGGAACCTTTGAAATCTACGATGAGTATGTATATTTTGTAATATCATTTCTATGCAATTCTTGATTATAACAAAGAATAATTTTGTAAAGTGACTTTTCTAAAATTGCAAATACACCTTTTAAAAGAAATGGCATAATCGTAATTTACCACGTCATCATCCATTTCCGAATCTTTGTCATTCACTACATAAAGTTTCACAACTGCAATTTAAATTGCAGACACATTACACGGGTTCATTGCACACCGACTTCATCTGTAGTTAGTTTGCCACTTAGTAAATGAGGCGCGCCTTTTTAATAGCCTTCAGTAGCGGCAGCAGCAGTTTTCAGAGACCAGTTGCCAGAACGTTATTCATTGCCACAGATAAGCCGAAAGGAGAAAAAGTTACATTTCAGATTTCAAGGGACTTCTTTTCATTCGACCAGAAATCATTTAAGGTTTTGTCAAATTTCGCGCCAGAGACGTAAATAAGTATGAAACAGAGTGCTACGATTTTTAAAGGGAACTTAGGTAGAATCTGGTTTTCTTTTATAGCCGACTCAGTGCACTGTCCTGGAAATTATACAGTCAGATTATCTTCTGTTTCGATTCATTGTTTGCAACAGATCCAGATTCTCAAGCAACCTTTCAGACAGTCCAAGCAAAGCAACTGCCAATGCAAAAATCAATAAATAGAAACTATCAGTAAAAATAACATTTTTTTTAAAAGAAATTTTCAGCCTGAATCGAAATGAATGAGTAAACAGCGTGTAGGGATTATTTTGGACACTAGCACAGCTTCCATAAGTTCGCAGTTCGTTTCGGTGCGCACTGACGTACCCTCTCGTTGTTAATATTGAACAGACATTTTCCATTACCTTCACATGTACCAACACACCATACGCTTTCTGTAAGGCGGCGTGGATAGCTATATTTTCTTCTGTGGGAAGTGGAAGATGCATAAATAATGGAATAGCTACATCAAATTATAAGGTTTGGTTTAAAGCTGTTCTTCTCCACTGTTTTTTTGTTTGTGCATGTTTATAAGCTCTACATACTTCGTAGGCTATTTGAAAAACCAGTAACGTTGTTAGCGTCTTCCTACTTCTTACCTTGTCCTGTAGATACTTTTCTCATTAAATTTCCATGTCGTAGTATGTTTCAACCCAATTATCTAGTAATGTTTCCAGTGTAACTCAGGTATATAATGATGCTCATATTTGTTTCAATGCACTCGTAACTTCCTTTGTCCAACCACCACATTTCTGCCGTTTGTCTGTAGCAACACATTTTGGAAGTTTCACTAGATTTCCATTTCGGAATTTGAAAACGTCCAAATCCCATTTCTTGAAGCAAAATATTCCAGAGAAAAGTATTCATTTGATTTTTACCGATGCTTACTCAACCTTAGGAGCTTCCTCCGATTATTGAAGATTGGTTAATAATGCCCAAAATTTTCTTTTTTACTGATACCATCAGGTTTTCCATGCTCGTTTAGGCACACGCTGGGCTGGTCCCCCAATTTCCACCTCAGAAAAATAGAATACACAAACAGGTGAAATATTTATTTTATTTCAATTTATTGGGTGTCAGTCCGTGCACACTCAGAGATCTCAGAAATGGAAAGACAATACGACAGTGTAGTAAAGACGATATCCTAGTCAGTTACGACAATACGAACGTGAGGATGTCACAACACCCAGTCCCTGAGCGGAGAAAATCCCCGACCCAGCCAGGAATCGAATCCAGACCCCTTCGGTTAGCAATATGGGGCGCTGAACCCGCAGCTACCGAGCCGGTCAACAGTTTGAATGCGATCATACACACAGACTGAAGTTTAGACAATTCACAGACAGGTGGCGCACCCTTCCTTCCCTTGGGTCACTGAGGACTGCGGTGACAGCAAGGGAACCTGGCCGCAAAGTTAATTGAAATAAATTTGACTGAACTTGATTACAGCGGGTCCCACACTAAACGGGAATAACGCTAAATAGAAGAAGAAGAAGAAGAAGAAGAAGAAGAAGAAGGAAAAGTGGATATCATCAGAATATTACGCAATTGAAAATAAGTAAATTCTTGCACAGCATCAAATAATCATCTCCTTCAGGAAATTATTAACTGGTATTCAGATTTTGCAAGTGTACGAGTTTTCGATACTAATTTTTTCTTGTATTAACTTCATGCCGACGATTAAATCTTTAATTTATTCTTCAAATTCTGCAAGAGAAAATGCAATATGCATCTTTTTTCTTGAAGAGTGTGGACCGTTCCCGTTTCTCCTGAGCTTATTTTCTTCTGGTGTGGAACGTTTCCAGTGTAGGTATTGAAGTAGCGTCAATGGAAGAAAGCATCCCTATCGAACATCTTTCTTGGTTGTTCATGTTGTTCACATTTCGCTATTAACAAATGTTCTTTACAGATTCCTGACAGACTCATCATCATCATCATCATCATCATCATCATCATCATCGTCATCGGGCGAGGTGGCGCTGTGGCTACCACACTGAGCACACATTCAGGAGGAAGACGGTTCAATTCCCCATTGGGCCATCTAGATTTAGGTTTTCCTTGATTTCCCTCAACCGCTTAGAATAATTACCTGGATGGTTCTCTTGAAAGGTCACAGCTGATTTTCTTCCCCACCCTTCCCCAACTCGAGCTTGTGTTCTGTCCCTAGTGACCTCGTTGTCTGTGGGGTGTTAAAATCTGCTATTCCTTCTTCCCTACCATGACCATCACTGTCATCATCATTAGCAGCAGCAGCAGAAATCATTCCTGGTTTGTTCCGACCTCGAAAGTTTTAGTTCAATCGTCTTTTATTCAGTAGCTCGGATCCTAATTTTCTGCTTATGTTACAGCAATATCTTTGATTATCTCTATTTTAGGATGTATAATTTTTATATTAAGGTTTTCCCAAACATTACGCTCTGAGTTCGTCCAATATGCCACTCAAAAATATAGACTGACGGATTATGGTCACAGCACTAACGTTTAAACAGTATGAAGCAACCACTTAGGGTAGTGTTACGCCAAAGAAAGATAAACTGGGCTAATGTAAAAAAGAAATTAATGTTTCCTCCTGGCAGCGCTGAGGCACCACCAAGATAGTCTTGGGCACCATGTCACAACCAGAATTACAAACAAGAAAGCATTGTAAGAAAATGAAACACCTACAGCCGTTCTTATGTTGTCATTTATTGTGTAGCTACCAGTTTCGGCTCTTCAGGTCTGTATGCATAAACAGTGATAACAGCGTTACCAACTTACCAACCGTGCAACACAAAGACAGATCAACAACAGAATGAGAAGACTCTACAAGTGAACTGACAGTAATAATTTGGTAGAACGAACAGATACATCCATTGTCACATACCTAAAGTATATCATAACGAATTTCCACTCATTCCATCGCACAAATATACTATTTATTAATAACTTCATTAAAGAGATATTCCATGACTTTTATTGGCCAGTCGGACGATACATTATCAGCACAACCCTGAAGTAACCTACTGAACGACAAGATAACTGTAGAAAATGATAAATGTATGAAAGAGACTACAACCTCAGAAACAACTAGGCGAAGAAACATGATCTATGTGTTGTGTCAAAGTATAAAAAGCTGAGGTGTAAACCGTTGAGGGGCACGCTTGTGTTATATACATAAAATGAATGTACAAGACGTGACAGAGGACCAAATATAGAACACCGCCTATAACATATGCAGAACATATGAAAAACCCCCACAAGAACTGTTCAGGGTGAACAACATTCATGTGCGAATGCATCCATATATCTTGTACTGCCAAGAAACAGTAACACACAAGGACATCAACTAGCCTGCGATGATGCAGTACACCATAAAGGATGACTCAAGAGTATCTGTTCAAGAAGTATCACAAAAGCTTTCTGACTAGCAAACCACTCAAAAAGTACTCATATGTATCAAAAGCAAGTGAACAAAAAAAGTTGTGTTCTGTACCAGTACACACCTTGGGTCTACCACCACATTTAAATCAAAAGCCATTACATCCATGCAATAAAAATTTCAAAAGAAACATGCCGGCTACACATATAACTGAAAAGAGAAACCACCTTATTAATTTGCCAAGTAGGAGGCTACACAGCAAGCCAGTAATTAAATCATAAGTCGCGCTACGTTGCATATCCTTGCAGCAACGCCATCAAACGGAAACTTTTCGGTCGCCTCTTAGATGTGGAGGCATAATCCAATGTCCCATACGCCAATGGTGCGTGGGAAAAACTATTGTCGATTAAAGACCGTATGAGCTGTAATTTATGATTTTCTCCTTGTGGTCATTTCGCGAGACGTATATGGGAGGAAGCAGTATCTTGCCCACCTCAGCTTCGAAAGTTCGCTCTCCCTATACCAACATTATACCACTCCGTGATGCTCAACTTAGCCCTGGTAACGTCTGCCAATGAACTTTGTATAACATCTCCATAACGCTCTCGCGCCTACTAAAAGATCCCGCAACAAAGCGTGCCAGTCTTCGTTCGATGTTATCTCTCTCCCCCATTAATCCAAGCCCCAGATTAATGAGCAATACTCAACAATCGGTCGAACAGGTGTTTTGTAAGCCACTTCTTTCGAGACTGAATTACAGTTGCTTAAGATTCTTCATGTATATCTCAGCCTGCCATCTATTTTTTAGTTTTACCAGGTCATTGCACTTTAAGTCACTCCGAACGGTTACTCCCAGGAACTTAACTGTTTAATTTTAAATTTATCAATGTTACATGGTGTTTGAGGTCTGCGACTGTATTATAGGATTATGTGGAATAATTTATACTGCTGCAGTAAATACTAAAAAGTGACTGCAGCAGTATAAATCATTCCACATAAACTTTACTGTTGTTGCTGTTTCCAGTACTTTTCGGCAACTCAACTGCGTAGTCGAGAAGTATGGATTTCTTCACCTGTTTATGCACAATACGTTACATTTATTTGCGTTCAGGATCAAGTGACAAACGCTGCTCCAGTCGCGGATCTTATGCATGTTTCCGTGCATTTCGGTACAGAATTCAGGCGATGCTACCTTGTTATCGACAACAGTATCATCTCAGAACAGTCTCACTGAGCCTCTGATGTTACCCACTAGAATGTTTGTGTACACTGTAATCACTAAATCTCCTGTAGCACTCTCTTGGGATACTCCAGAAATTAACATTACATTGGTGATTTCTTGCCGCTAAAAAAACTTGTTAGTTTTGTCTGATACGAGGTAATAAATCTTTGTCCGCAAGCTCGTACAGGGCTGCTTCGAGGTAAGTTTTCCACACAAGCGACTTACCATTTGGCGTCCCCTCCACCTCACATCCCCCTATTCTCTTGTATACTCTTACTTGCCGGCCGGAGTGACCGTGCGGTTCTAGGCGCTACAGTCTGGAACCGGGAGACCGCTGCGGTCGCAGGTTCGAATCCTGCCTCGGGCATGGATGTGTGTGATGTCCTTCGGTTAGTTAGGTTTAATTAGTTCTAAGTTCTAGGCGACTGATGACCTCAGAAGTTAAGTCGCATAGTGCTCAGAGCCAAATTCTTACTTCGTGTCAGCTTTCGCTGCCAGTAGTGATACTACAGACTTGCATTTGGGCGTCGCTATCACCTTGGCCCCGCGCCCCAAGCGACGGCTTGTGTCACTTGTGGCTTCATTAGGCCCTGAGCTCATATAATGAAACTCTACAAAATATTCAATTTATCTCATCCTTACGCGTTATTGCATTTGTCATTGTCAAAGGAACAGATCACTTTTTATAAGAAGACAAAAACACGTCTCCGGCTGCAGAAAGATCTTTATTTAAACGACGGCCCGTCCCACGCCCATTTCGGCGTATCGTTAGGTACCATAAACTGTGTCTATGAGATTATTTTACGCTGTCCTAAAGCCATTCCCCGTCCTTCACGTCGGTGAGAAATTAAAACCCGCTAGAAGCGTTTGTCAAATTGATAAAAACGGGAGTGTACCGTATCCTCAGCTGTAGACTGTGCGGCCACGACCATAAGGAACACTGAACCTCAGGACAGAATAAAATAATGTTGCAGAAACAGTTTATATTACCTGAGGATGAGTCTAAATTGGCGTCAAACCGGTCGTGGTTTTCATAAAACATTTTTTATAACCAGAGCGGCGTCTTTTGCTTTCTTACAAAAATGGCGACATTTGGCTGCAGTTACCCGCAATTCAAAATTGTATGAACAAATCACTGTTGATCCGGAGTACGATCAGTATTTTGTGGTCAAGACGAGAGTTACATGTAAGTGCGCTACTTAACAGGCACGTCTCATAAAGCTTTATGGCATACTCATCCGTGATCTCGTATTTTGTACTATTTTCAAAAATGTTCAAATGTCAGTGAAATCTTATGGGACTTCACTGCTAAGGGAATCAGTCCCTAAGCTTACACACTACTTAACCTAAAGTATGCTAAGGACAAACACACACGCCCATGCCCGAGGGAGGACTCGAACCTCCGCCGGAACAGCCGCACAGTCCACGACTGCAGCGCCTTAGACCGCTCGGCTAATAACGCGCGGCATTTTGTACCATACAACGTCATGAGGTGGGAGATATGATACTGCGAGAAGACTCTAACAGAGCACTGAAAGACCTAAGTCGGAAGAAGGGCCCGGGGTTAGACGAGATTCTGTTAGAACTACTGATAGCCTTGGGAGAGCCAGCCACGACAAACCTCTTCGATATGGCGAGCAAGATGTATAAGACCGAAATAACCCCAGATTTCAAGAAGAATATAATAATTCCAGTTCCAAAGAAAGCAGGCGTTGACAGGTGTGAATATTACCGAACGAACAGTTTAATAAATCATGGTTGCAAAATACCAACACGATTCTTTACGAAAGAATGGAAAAATTAATTGAAACCAACCTCCGGGAAGATGAGTGTGGATTTTGGAGAAATGGAGGAACACGAGAGACAATGTTAATCCTACGACTCCTCTTAGAAGATAGGTTAAGGAAAGGCAAACCTACGTTCACAGCATTCGAAGGCGAAGAGAAATCTTTTGACAACATTGACTGGAATACTCTCTTTGAAAATCTCAGGGCAGCGGGGGTAAAAATGGTTCAAATGGCTCTGAGCACTATGGGACTTAACATCTGAGGTCATCAGTCCCCTAGAACGTAGAACTACTTAAACCTAACTAACCTAAGGACATCACACACATCCATTCCCGAGGCAGGATTCCAACCTGCGACCGTAGCGGTCACGCGGTTCCAGACTGAAGCGTCTAGAACTGCTCGGCCACATCGGCCGGCTGGCTATTTTCAATTTGTACAGAAACCAGATGGCATTGTACGTGTCGATGGGTATGAGAAGGAGTCAGTGGTTGAGAAAGGAGTGAGGCAGAGTCGTAGCCTATCATCGATATCATTCAATCTGTACTTCGAACAACCAGCAAAGAAAACCAAGGAAAAATTTGCATTAGGAAAGTTCAGAGAAAAGAAATGAAAACTTTGATATTTGCCGATGATATTGCAATTCTATCAGAGACGGCAAAGGACTTGGAAGAGCAGTTGAACGGAATGAACAGTGTCTTGAAAGGAGCATGTAAGATGAACACAAAAAAGTAAAGCGAGGAATTTAAATCAGGTGAAGCAAAGGGAAATACACTACCGATGTTTATTTGCTGACGGCGTGGAACCACCTTCCGGAGCCGGCCGCGGTGGTTCGCGGTTAAGGCGCTCAGTCCGGAGCCGCGCGACTGCTACGGTCGCACGTTCGAATCCTGCCTCGGGCATGGATGTGTGTGATGTCCTTAAGTAGTTCTAAGTTCTAGGGGACTGATGACCACAGAAGTTAAGTCCCATAGTGCTCGGAACCATATGAACCACCTTCCGGAAGTCAAGAAATAATGTTGAGTGAAGCGTTACACAGGAGAATTCGGAAGTAATGATACAGTCAATTACAACACTGACGGAAGGAACGTGAAAAATGCGCGGGTCAGCAATGAAGATACAGCTTGCGTGTGGTAGACTGGCGACTGGGTACTGCGGCAGGGCACGCGCAGGCACGCCGCGGACACAAAGGGCAGCCTCGCATTCCGCGGCCGACATCAAAGCGCGAGGCGCGGGCGTCAGGCAGGCGCCGGGCGTCGCGACGCCCCCGTTGCACCGGCGGGCAGCGCGGCGCCGCTCCGCGCCAGGCTCCATGCATTTTGCAGTGCCGCGGGCTGCCTTCCTAAAGGGGAACAGGCGCGGCCCGCGACGGATGCAGCTGCAGCGACGTTGCATAGGGCAGTCGGCTACTAGCGTTCAACTGGGAGGTGCCAATAGCTGCAGACGAAAGCAGTAGTCGCCTATAGAGTTGCGACAACGCTGAGACATTGCCGTAGAGGTGTACACGAATTCGCAGTATGTGGTTGATTGACGCTGACGTGCGAAGCAGCCGCACCAAGCACTATGAAGCTATCAGGGGTCTCCTCTCACCGACTTGACTATAATTTGATCAACACCCTATCTCTTCTCTTGCCGTCGTTTCTGAGCAGCAGCCCAAGCGGAGCTTTTTTTCTTTTTTGATTCATCAGTCTTGTGACTAGTTTGATGCAGCCCGCCACGAATTCCTCTCCTGTGCCAACCTCTTCATCTTCGAGTAGCACTTGCAACCTACGTCCTCAATTATTTGCAGGATACATTCCAGTCTCTGTCTTCCTCTACAGTTTTTACCCTCTACAGTACGTGGAATTTATTCCCTGATGTCTTAAGAGATATCCTACCAGCCTGTCCCTGTTTTGGCAGTGTTTTCCAAATATTTCTTTCCTCGTCGATTCTGCGGAGAACCCGCTCATTGCATACCTCATCAGTCCACCTATTTTTCAAGTTTCATCTGCAGGACCACATCTCAAATGCTTCGATTCTCTTCAGTTCCGGTTTTCCCATAGTTCATGTTTCACTACCATACAAAGCTGTGCTTCAAACGTACATTCTCAGAAATTTATTCATAAATTAAGGCCTATGTTTCATACTAGTAGACTTCTCTTGGCAAGGAACCCGTTTTTTCCAGTGCTGGTCTGAGTATTATGTCCTCGTTGCTAAGTCCATCATGGGTTGTTTTGCTGCCCAGGTAGCAGAATTTCTTACCTTAGTCATATTACTGATATCCTTACATCTCGAATTTTATTTCCAATCTTAAACTTTTCTTTTATTTCCGTCATTGTTTCTTCGAATTATAGATTGGACAGTAGGGGCGTAAGACTACATCCCTGTCTTACATCCGAGCACTTCTTTCTTGGTTTACCACCCATATTGTTTCCTCTTGGCTGTTGTATATAGGGTTATTCTTCCCACCGTGTGCAAACTATAAGGATTGATCGATAAAAGGATATAGAATAAAAGGTCTAATGAATTTATATCTGCAAATGCTTGGTTTCCATGCTAGAGACCATTTATTCAATCATACTTTGTTACAGACAGTGCGGTCTAATACGCGTTGTACCATGCAGCCACAGTTACAGCATGCGTAGTTTCCTCCTAGAGGGTGGCACTGTTCCTCATACGTCTTGCCCTAGCGTCCTTTCCTGCCGTAGTAAATGGTAATGTTGTGTCCGATTCACTACTCTCGTACACCCACGTAGTAGTGTATGTAATACAGCGTTGTACACAATGGTTTCGTATTCGAATAGAGAGCCTGCCGACATGGTGTTTACTTACGGAAAGGCAAATGACAACGGACGCCGGGCATAAAGGTTGTATCAGGAGACCTGTCCCCGCCGACAACCACCACAGCATTCAATGTCAGCAACAGCGTTTCCCCGTTGGTCTGAGACAGGGTCGTTTCAGCAAGCAGGAAGTCATGAAGGACGTTCCCGAAATGTCCGGACATGAGACTTGAAGGAAAATGTGATTTACACTCTGGAAGGCGACAGCCTTTCCAGTACTAGACAGTTGGCCCGCCAGTACAGCGTAAGCCAGACGATCTGTGGAATATTCTCCATGATGATTGCTGCGCGCCGGCCGGAGTGACCGAGCGATTCTAGGCGCTACAGTCTGGAACCGCGCGACCGCAGGTTCTAATCCTGCCTCGGGCACGGATGTGTGTGATGTCCTTAGGTTAGTTAGGTTTAAGTAGTTCTAAGTTCTAGGGGACTGATGACCTCAGAAGTTAAGTCCCATAGAGCTCCGAGCCATTTGAACCATTTGATAATTGATGCTACTCTTATCACCTACAGCGTTTGCTGGACTTACTAGCGACAGAGCTTCCTCGTCGGGAGCAGTTCTGTCACTGGTTCCTTCATGAGGCAACCATGATTCCGGGATTTGCGTCATTCATCCTATTCAGGGATGAGGCTACCTTTACGCGGAGTGGTATCTTCAACTTTCATAACAGTCATCTGTGGGATAGTATGCAGAACCCTTGTGGTATGGTGACAGCGAATAAACAACATCGGTGCAGCCGGAATGTGTGAGCCGGGATAGTTGAAGACCGCATTTTTGGACCAGTCTTCCTTCCTCATCGCCTAACACGCCGGAACGATCAGCGTTTCTTGTGGGTGACTTTGCCTCCCCTGCTGGAAGAAGTGCCATTGACGATTCGACGGGTTATGTGGCTGCTACATGACGATGCTCCAGCCCACTTTGCTGTTAACGTCCGGACGCACCCAATCGCGCCTTCCCTGGTCGATGGATCGGACGAGGGGGTCAGGTGCATGGCCTGTTCGTACATCGGATTTCAAACCGTGCCATTTTTGGTCATGGGCCATCTCAAAAGTATCGTGTATGCAGAGCTCATTCCAGATGTGGAGACACTGGAGCGGCGTATTCACGGTGCCTTTAACACTGTTTGGATGCAGCCTGGCCGATACGAACGCGTGAGACAGAACGTGCTATGGCCCGTACACGCATGCGTTGAGGCATATGGATACCATTTTCAACACATACCGTAACTGTGGCTGCATGGTACAGAGCATATTAGACCGCAGTCTCTGTAACAGCGTATGATGAATAAATGGTCTCTAGCATGGAAACTACACTCCTGGAAATGGAAAAAAGAACACATTGACACCGGTGCGTCAGACCCACCATACTTGCTCCGGACACTGCGAGAGGGCTGTACAAGCAATGATCACACGCACGGCACAGCGGACACACCAGGAACCGCGGTGTTGGCCGTCGAATGGCGCTAGCTGCGCAGCATTTGTGCACCGCCGCCGTCAGTGTCAGCCAGTTTGCCGTGGCATACGGAGCTCCATCGCAGTCTTTAACACTGGTAGCATGCCGCGACAGCGTGGACGTGAACCGTATGTGCAGTTGACGGACTTTGAGCGAGGGCGTATAGTGGGCATGCGGGAGGCCGGGTGGACGTACCGCCGAATTGCTCAACACGTGGGGCGTGAGGTCTCCACAGTACATCGATGTTGTCGCCAGTGGTCGGCGGAAGGTGCACGTGCCCATCAACCTGGGACCGGACCGCAGCGACGCACGGATGCACGCCAAGACCGTAGGATCCTACGCAGTGCCGTAGGGGACCGCACCGCCACTTCCCAGCAAATTAGGGACACTGTTGCTCCTGGGGTATCGGCGAGGACCATTCGCAACCGTCTCCATGAAGCTGGGCTACGGTCCCGCACACCGTTAGGCCGTCTTCCGCTCACGCCCCAACATCGTGCAGCCCGCCTCCAGTGGTGTCGCGACAGGCGTGAATGGAGGGACGAATGGAGACGTGTCGTCTTCAGCGATGAGAGTCGCTTCTGCCTTGGTGCCAATGATGGTCGTATGCGTGTTTGGCGCCGTGCAGGTGAGCGCCACAATCAGGACTGCATACGACCGAGGCACACAGGGCCAACACCCGGCATCATGGTGTGGGGAGCGATCTCCTACACTGGCTGTACACCACTGGTGATCGTCGAGGGGACACTGAATAGTGCACGGTACATCCAAACCGTCATCGAACCCATCGTTCTACCATTCCTAGACCGGCAAGGGAACTTGCTGTTCCAACAGGACAATGCACGTCCGCATGTATCCCGTGCCACCCAACGTGCTCTAGAAGGTGTAAGTCAACTACCCTGGCCAGCAAGATCTCCGGATCTGTCCCCCATTGAGCATGTTTGGGACTGGATGAAGCGTCGTCTCACGCGGTCTGCACGTCCAGCACGAACGCTGGTCCAACTGAGGCGCCAGGTGGAAATGGCATGGCTAGCCGTTCCACAGGACTACATCCAGCATCTCTACGATCGTCTCCATGGGAGAATAGCAGCCTGCATTGCTGCGAAAGGTGGATATACACTGTACTAGTGCCGACATTGTGCATGCTCTGTTGCCTGTGTCTATGTGCCTGTTGTTCTGTCAGTGTGATCATGTGATGTATCTGACCCCAGGAATGTGTCAATAAAGTTTCCCCTTCCTGGGACAATGAATCCACGGTGTTCTTATTTCAATTTCCAGGAGTGTATATATTTCCGGACATTAGTTCATTAGACCTCTTTTTGTTCCGTATCCTCTCACAGATCAATCCCTGGAGTTTATACACGGTGGAAAATATCATCCTGCATATTGCATATTACCCCTCTTTCGGTGCAAGATGTTCGAAAGGCGGATAGTATATAGCCGGCCGCGGTGGTCTACCGGTTCTAGGCGCGCAGTCCGGAACCGCGCGACTGCTACGGTCGCAGGTTCGAATCCTGCCTCGGGCATGGATGTGTGTGATGTCCTTAGGTTAGTTAGGTTTAAGTAGTTCTAAGTTCTAGGGGACTGATGACCACAGTAGTTAAGTCCCATAGTGCTCAGAGCCATTTGAACCATTTGATAGTATATAATACGTACAATAACCAAGAGGGAACAATAAGAGTGGGCGATCACGAACGACGTGCTCTGATTAAAAAGGGTATAAGACACGAATATAGTCTTTCGTACGAACTGTTACGTCTATATGTCGAAGAAACAATGACGAAAATATAAGAAAGGTTCAAGAGTGGGAATAAAGCTCTAGGCGAAAGGATGTCACTGACGACATTGCATTAAAAAAAAGCGTTCAGTGCATAGTGCTGTGGAATGCAGAAAAAAACAGCAAATTGGTGCTCATAGGAAGAAGAATAAGACCAAAAATGTAACAGGAGCGTAATATATAAGAAACTGTCTACGCAACCTGCCACTGATGATGCCTTGCAGAAAATAAAGGCGAAACGCGTATGGCACTAAAATTGTGTTTTATTCAGTTGCTGTCAGACGGTCCATAAGTGAAAATCATCAACACACCGTAGTATTACGCGCAACTGAGGAGGACAGGACCAAAAAATTGAAGATGTCACTGACGAGATTCGCTGAAGACACTGCTGTCGTCAGTGAAAATGAAGAATAAATATAGAATCTGTTGAATGGAATGAACTCTGTAATGAGCACAGAATATAAAGTGAGAGTAAATCGAAGAAAGACAAAAGTAATGAGAAGTGGCAGAAGTGAGAACAGCGTGGAACTGAGCCTCGGAATTGGGGATCACGAGGTAGACGACTCGCACTGACGAAAAGGGCTTTACTGGCCAAGAGAAGTTTGCATCAAACATAGGATTTAATTTGGGGAATACATTTCTGAGAATGTACTTTGGAGCACAGTACTGTATAGTAGTGAAACATGGACTGTGGGAAAACCGGAACAGATGAGAATCGACGCATTTTGGATGTGGTGCTACAGACGAATGTCGAAAATCAAGTGAACAGATAAGGTAAGGAATGAGAGGATGTTCCGCAGAATCGGCCAGGAAAGGGATATACGCAAAACATCGACAAGAAGAAGGGAATGGATGATAGGACATCTGTTAAGACGTATGGGAGTAACTTCCGTGGTGCTAGAGGGAGCTATAGAGGGTAGAAACTATAGGGGAAGACATAGATCGGAAGACAGTGAACAAATAAGTGAGGATCTTGGATGCAATTGGTATTTTGGTATTTAAAAGGTTAGCACAGGAGAGGAATTCTTGGTGGGCCGCATCAAACGAGTCAGAAGACTGATGTAAGGATCTCCCAAAGAAATTTTTAAAGTAGCTCAAGGGTTTTCTGGGTCACACATCCCGCCTCATAACGTTGATACCACGGGAATATTGTGCGCCGTGCGAGACACTGCTCTCCTTAGAACTCTTTCATTTTGCGATACATTTGTGAAGCATGTCCCCTTCGCGTCAAGCCCTTTGTACTGATCTGGAGGAATCAGTCGTGCTTCTCAATGTGTAAACAGCTGTCCAGAAATAAGGAAATTGCTGCGAAGCCGTTAACTTCGCTTGTGCAACTGGGAATCTCATTCACCTACTGGGATTACATAAAATACCGTTACAGCAAGGTCTTCTTTCCAATTGGGCATTCATTGTAGTTCTGGTGTGTTTCACAACATTAATCAAGGTGTGATTGTAACAGTGGAACAGAATAACAACACTGTACAAGTTAGCGTTAGCTGTTCCAAAATTATTTTCCGTCCCTCACCAATGGTTCTGTGTATCACATTAGTCACTATTCGCTGTTATATTCGCGTATTGGAAGGTTGTGCTGTCTTCAATCCGAAGGTTTGAATAACATGATGGCATCGTTGTGTTAGAACTAATGTCGCCGTAAATCCCACCAACATTTTAACCGACTTATACAGCTATTACAAGCGCATGCTGGAAAGTAAAGCAGCCAATTTTTTTATCTGAAAACTCTTAAAGTTTCTTAAACAAAACAAATGATATTAACATTCTCCATTTTTTATTCTTCATGTCTACATATTGCGGTCCTCTGCCGCTAAAGGGTTCGTAACTGTAGCATGTAACAGCGGCGTGTAACGTAGCTATGTCAGTACGTGAGAAACAGCGCGCTTTAATAGAGTTCCGAATCTGAAGAATTCGTCCACACAAAGAACACGTTCTTCTAAGCAGGAAAACGATAGACCACACGTGAGCGCAGCGACAACTGCAGCAATCCGACGCTTGTACCTATCATCCTCCATACAGTCCTGACTTGGCACCATCGGATTTTCACGTGTTTCCAAAATTTAAAAAGCACCTTCAAGGACTTCAGTTTGATATTGATGAAGCGGTGCATGCGTAGGTGATGTTTGTGGCTCCGCAACAAAGTCAAATTTTGTATAGTGATGGACCAACAAATGGTCTCTCGCTGGAGAAATATGTTCGTCGATAGGGTGACTATGTTGAGAAAAAAATATGTAGACATGAAGATTAAGATGTAGAATGCTAATAACCTTTGTTTTATTTTAAAAGGTTTAAGAGTTTTCACATATAACTTTCGGAAGCATTACTTTTTAGCGCGCCATCGAGATAAGCTCACGGTTGCAAAAAGTTAAATTTTGTCAAAAGACTCTTCTATTTTGCACACTGGCTATGTTGTGATCATAGTCATACTATCAGCTCCTTTCGGTGATGTCCCACTTTGTAGTTATTAGTCTTATGCTTGTAATTTTGCACAGTAATTTCAATACCGAGTGTTTGTAATTTTAGTGCAACTACTCACAAATGTAAAGTGTGGGCTCTAAGTATCATATGGCAGCGAAGCTTGGTATATGCACTAATGCGTTAATGCGGAACAGGTTTGCGCTGAAAAACAAATAGTTCCAACTTTGGCCATTAGGGATGAATCTGGCGCTGTACAACATCTCGTCGACGTCTCCGGTGCTCATACTGAACGAATTGTGCAAGAGGAGGTAATAATAAGATCAACATTATTCCTTTATCACTTGTTTGACCTTTTCTGTACACGTCCAGTTCCTAACCCATTACATATGGAAACATTTCTATACATCTTTCTTCCATTTATAGCGCCAGATTTGCACCTGGCGGTCAAAATTGGAACTAATTTTTTTTTTCACCATTAACAACTTGGAACATGTACCAAGTTTCGCTGCCATACGATAATTAAAGAGAACACTGTATCTCTCTGAGTAGCTGAAGTTTAATTATAACCTACCAGTATATAACTGCAGCCTTAATTCACTAGAATAAGAACGTCAACGATTTAGGTAACACCACTGCCGTAGATGCATGGCAGTGCCAAATTTCCTACTCAACCCGACAATGTGCTGTGCGCCTACACACCTCATCGTCTACGAGAGGTGAAGCTGGTTCTTTTTACTATACCGAAATTTACCATTTTAGCGCTTCTGAATACATTTTCGTTTGGGGTATACGGCACCTCTGAATTCCTTCGACGTCTATCAGAACCATACCATAAGGACACCGAACACTGGAGTGCTACAGAGGGGCCGCGATGGCGTCTTGTATGCGATATTCACAAATAATGCATTCGTCGAAAAAAGATTTAGTGCCTCGACAATGAAGAAGCAATTAGAGAGGAATTACAAGCTTGCTTAGGGGAATGAACGGGAAATGCAATGAGCCGTGTTCTTTTCAAGGCGACCGCCCTGGCAATCCTCTTTGTCGATTTTGGAAAAAAGCTTAAATTTGGACGGACATGTGAAGATTTGAAACCCGCTCCTTACGAATACTTCCAATGCCTTACTCTCAGCGCCATCTAGTCGTTCCGTTTGCTGGGTTACGTATTTTCATGTAACTATAGATAATATTGTGAAATAATATGAAAGAGGAGTAATATGTGACATTAATAATTGAGAGGACTTAACATTTGTTGAAAGGATTCTGGGAGAGTCTGGTTCATTTTTAAAGGTCTCGCTATTGACAGTAAGAATGCTATACTGCTCTCCTGTTTGAAGTCTTATTCGCTTAGACGTGATACCAAAAAACGGTCGGATACAGGAACATCCCGCTTGGATCGTATCAGCCTATAAGCAACCGTAGCTGGTACGCTCAAATAATCTTTGGCACAAACATTAGTGGATAGGTACAACGCAAGATCGATGGCCTAAGATCATCGCTGCCAAAGACTTCACCGACCGCTGCGAGATGCCCCAGGTCAGGAAATTAGCAGAATCACGGACGTCACAAGGCTAATATAATAACTCTTCGCCCAGCGGAGCAACATCACTTCGGACAGGGCTGTGCTTTCGAGTCCGAATTTCGCTGATAAAGGGCTCCGTTTTACCTGGCTTCGATTTAGGACACTTGTGGTTATTTCTTCTGTTTTGACTGATGGCTGACTGGACTTTGGCACATCTACGGGCTTTATGAGTGAATCTTTAGGCTTGTTTGCTAGCTATCAGTGTAATTTTGCTATGTAAAGTGTTGTGAAATAAATCGCTTTTTTTACGCTGATGCCACGAGTTACATTTAAAGGAGTATTCGAGGAAGACAAAGTAATTTTCTTGCTTCCATCGCATATCACAGGTAAGAACCACGAGGATAACAGAAATGAGATAGCGCGTGTACCAAGCTGTATAGGTTGTAAATTATCCCTTGCACCACTTCAGTAGAAGAAAGCAGAAAGTCACCTGCACTGTAATCCATCATGCAGTGTTCAGTGTCTTGCCGGGTATGCAGGGTGGACCATTTTAATCCATAATGGGGAATAATTCGGGCTAGAGATGAAGTAAAGCAAAATGTTATAGACAGAAGTTATTGGTGGCAAAGAGGGTCACGTATTGCTGCTAATGGTCGTGACCTTGAGAGCGACTTTCGAAGTGATGTAGAAATTAAAGTGTTTTTTTTTTTTTTCATGGGAACCCTAGTACTTGATTTAATATTTAAAAAGAGCGCAAATTTTACGTGTAAATTAATACATTATTCTTGGTCACGGAAAGGTTCAATGAAGGTCAAATTAGCAAATATGTCTTTAGTTCTACAGAGGCTTAACTCGGAACAGAGAAGGGATGTAGCAAAGTACAGTATTAGATACAAACTGGAAGGGGAAGAGGAATTAAAGGTAAGGGGACTCACTCAACGACTCGTAAATCAATGATCTACATTTTATTTGTGTTTGCCTTGTCTTGCAAATGCAAAAAATAACATTTATATGTTGTGATGTATTTACTTTTGAGAATAAACACGTTTGTTATAGCTTAAAATTCAAATCTCTCTTCCTCTTTTCAAATCCGACGTCACAGTTAAGAATTTGCGATCTGATGTTTACAGAAGTCGCGGGTGTCCGGCCGGGTCACTTCGTAATTCCTGAACGATATTTCGGCAAACAGACACGTTGCCATCTTCAGATGGTTCCTGGTGAATGCTGCGCTTCTCCTCGCGGCGTCCTATATATGTTGGTTGTTACCCCCTCCACCACCTGGTTCCGCTCACTGTCTGCGCGGCCGCCGCCGTGGACGGTGGCGGTGGTGGGAGAAATACGGCGTGACCTGGCTGAATACCCGAGAATTCTATGAATTATAAACAGGGATTTCCACGAAACAAAAGTCAACCTTTGAATGATCTTCGATGATTACCTTTATGATTATGGTTACTGGTGATACGTGGCCCGTGTGTCTCCCTCAGTTTGTATCTTGCTGTATCCCTCCTTTATTCCAAGGTAATCCTTATTGAACCAAAAACATATTAACTTATTTGACCCACATTGAACCTTTATGTGACCTTGAATAATGTGTCATTTTCTATGTAAAATTTGCCACTCACCTCAAGACTTAAATCAAATATTAGGGTTCCCATTTTAAAAAATCACCGTGAAAAGCGCCTTCAAGGTCACGGCCATTAACAGCAATGAGTGATCCTCTTTGTCACCTACAACTTATACAAAAAACATTTCGCTGTATCTCACGCCCATCCCGAGTTTTCCCATTATAGATTAAAATGGCCCACCCTATATATGTAATTGGAGATCATGTGGTAACATTCCACACAAAAAGAAGCTTGAAATTTCTGTTACTGCTGTGATCTTCAGTCTGAAGACTAGTTTGATTCAGCTCTTCATGATAGTCTTTCCTGTGTAACTTCATCTCTTCGTAAAATCAGATATTTTCTGCTTAACTACTGCAACTTACATCCATTTGAACCTCCTCACTGTAGTCAAACCTTAAATCCTCCCTATAATTCGCGTCTACACTTCCTATCCCAATACACATACGTTCCTCCACTGCCTAAACGACGATTCGTTGATGCCTCAGTATGCGTCCAGTCAACCGATACCTTCTCTCTCTCAATTTGTTCCATAAGTTTCTGTTGTCGCCAATTTAATTAACTCTTCATTAGTTATCCTATCTACCAGTCTAATCTACAACATTCTTCTGTAACACCACATTTCAAAAGCTCCTACTCTCTTCTTCTCTGAACTGGTTATTGTCCACGTTTCATTATCCATCGTTCAACGTTTTGTCAAAGTTGCACTCTAGAGAAATACTTTCGCGACATTGCACTCCAGAAAAATACTATCGCGACTTACTAACATTCAAATTTGTACTCTATGTTAACAAATTTCTCTTTTCTTACTACGCCCCTTTGCTTTTTATATCCTCTGACCATTGCATGTATTACTGGTGTAAATAACTATTTATAATTTAGCTTTCAGGTAATTCTTAAAGGCACCAAATTAAGTGGTCCCATTACAAATGTGTGCACTTGTGGTAAAAGATCAGGACAGTGAGGAATGGAAGTAAGCACCGTTCCCCACGTCAAGGGATTATTGGTAGCCTTTTCTTATTGAACACCTGTTTTTCTACAGACAAAATAATGATAACCTTTATGGTAGCAACTACCACTTGGTCTCAGTTATTGTTCACCGTTAATTGGTTATATTAACAAAACATAGAATTCTGTCTCAGCCTTCAGGAATACGACTGACTTTCTCCTCCTGTCGAACTGATATGGAATTTCAAGCCAAGTTCCACACTCTGCAGTTCTCCCTCGCTTCTACGGCATCCCGCTCTCAGTAGCTCAATAGCGCTGCAGCACAATAGTCTGCTCTATCCCCGTGTCGCTCGCTCCTGCTACTTATGACGTTTCAGAACTTGGATTATGAGAAGCTGTCGCTGTCGCACCGGCAGAGGATAACCACTCTCTAGAGCTATCATGGTACCTTGTATGTTAGCGCGTTTTTACATCTGGATATGATCAACATATGGAACTTGCGCTCCTTTAATCCTCAAAACAATACTTAACCTTCCGAAACGCAACAGATTTGACTCAATGCTAATAGCTTTCTCAACGCGGAGGCAAAAGATTTGTGTACTATAGAGAAGTACCCTATACCTATTCAGAACATTCTTTTGATTCAGTTACACCGAATTAGCTTTTGAGAAGCCTTCACGCTAATTTATCAGATACTGATATGACTCAGTTGTTCATGAATCTTGGTGAACAGTAATGCTGAGTTTTTGAATTTTTTTTTTTTCTTCAATGAAATATCCATTTGCCTACATGTTTTGATATTCATTTATTTCATATTATGGAGATTTCAGTTTTATAGCCACTGCCAAGTGCTAGATGAAACATCACAAAACGTCCGACATGTCTGAATGACATCTCATCGTCGAATTACTACAAGAGTTTGGCCCAAACGATGGAAAAATCATGTAGGATGTTGTTCACCACGGGGCTTCATATATGCTACCTAGCAAATCAACCAAATTTTCTAAGAATCCACAATTTAATGGTCTTAGCTTTTTAGACGACGGCAATACGAGTACTGTCACGTTTCTACAGAGAAGTCCTGTTTCTGCAGCATTTTCATTAAGTGAGAAAAATGCTAGTGACCATTCCCCCTCCCCCTCCCTATAAATCCATGAACTATTTCTAACCTGAACCAACACTAATAATCGTAAACTTAACAGCCCTAGATCACGAAACCACTTTGCTGAATTTTGTTGTCTCTCCATACAGTTCACCATGCATTCGCCAGATCCATACAAGCCACCCTGTGGTAGCATATTATGTGATTCACCTCTGCTCTATACCTTGTTCGCTATTTCAAAGTCATTGTTTCTTGTATCACTCCAAAGGCGTAATATATTCGTGTCACTGATCAGTACCTTACGGGCTACATCATCGTCATCAAAACCCCGTGTGCTCACCTCTCCTCGGATCGTCGAACGTTGACCTAAATCCTGAAGATGCAACCAAATTTTTGTACAACAGCTGTTGACGATGTGTGATTATCGCTTTCCAATTCGGTGACTTAGATCAGCAGTTACTTTCTTAGGATTATACAGCGTACTACTCGGGCTTCCAATGAAAATGTCGGTCTTACGTCATCGCACTCAGCCAATAATTTCAGATATCAATCTGGGGAGCTGTAAGAAGCTAGTAGATCTCTGCTCTCTTTTCCAGGAGTAGCAGTAAATCGGTTTCTTGACACACTTTCCGTAATTTGGATACTTTAAATGTGACTATATGCGTTGCACATGACGGGTTAAATAAGTATGTAATACAAAAATAATTAAATGAAAACAATTTTTTGGGGGGGGGGGGTCTCGAACTATTATTTGATGTTCTTTCCTACCTGATTTTGGGTCCCAGTAATATAAACGGTGGCGTCATATGACAAGAGACCAGTTAGACAAACTCTCGAAAGACAAGGATCAATTTTAATTCCTCGGAAAGTTATTGGAGCGTGAACCCAGGTCACATTGAAAGCTTCTCTGTCAGGCAACATCTCTTACACTAGAAAACGTGACGAAAAATGCGAAACAATAATGTGTTCGGAGAAGATTGTTATTCAGCTAGAATTTCTTGTTTCAGTCAATATAGTCTTTCAATACTGATACGAGGTTTAAAAGTTAAAGAAACACCTACTATTAAAACGCACAACGTTAAGAGATATCCCTCCACCCATGCATAGATATAAAGTTCTGTTTCGAAGCAAACTGTGCATGGTAAAGGAGAAAAGTTTCTTTAATTTTTGTGCCATCTGACGTAACGCTCAAGTGGAAGGAATTATATCAAGAGAAATACCGAAGTCCTCACTTGAATTTCTTTGTTAAAGCTGCCAGTTGCAGAGAGAAAATGACCATCTGGGAAACTTGAGAATTCTTCTAGACAAATTGGGCGTATTAGAAGAAGTTTCTATAGCTTCAGGCATTCAAAGCAGAAATTTTTAAGCTACGAATAATTTCTTGTCGTATGGAAGTTGGAGTATCGATCAATGAATTTGCATGAAGTGTGAGAGATGGCACGTACTGAACCATAATAGCAAGTGGCACATGACGCGTCTGAATGATCGGCATACGAATTTTTAGGCGCCTTTATCTTGCACGTCTATCTGGAAGGGGGCGAATGCAAAATAGCGAAAAATGAGTATTTTGTGTCTGAATGAATAAAAAACATTTCTAACAAATGAAATGTGTGTTTGTCAGTAATTACAGATGTCGTTTCCCTAATCTGAATGTTTAATGCAGATAGCTGTGGTATAAGGCCTCAGAAACAGAAAATGGTAAACTAATAATGTTGTAATTTCTGTATACTCTGGAAGTTGTACCACCGATTGGAAGTTAATATGTCCCAGGCTCGATACCGGCTACGATGAAACTTAAACACACTGAAAAACTATCAATTTCAAGAGATGAGATTATTCTGTCAAAATATACAATAAGCAGGAGGAGCTAAAGGATACAGACGATAAGGTTATTGAAAATTATTGTTCTAAAGACAAACATCTTCTGGGGTAGATAAACAAATTGATCTCTTGGCTATTTTCTTCCTGTAAATTCTGGTGGCTTAATGCACGTCCAATCGAACAGTTGCCGCTGTTTGGGAGGAGTTACTAAGACTCGATTTAGCCAACGGTATGCTAGGAACAGCTTGGTATGTCGCAGCGAACTTTGTGCCAAAAATGAAAATTCGGAAAGGTAGAACGTATTGTATGGGTAAATAAACTCATAGAGAAGAATGTTTTCTGCAGTGTGCCTTGTTAGAACATCATATGCAATGGATGATTGTCAATGGGTCTGAAGTAGAACGCAAGCACTGGCCACTATTCTAAAGGTTTGCGTTTTACACTTCCACTCGAAAAGGTAAAGCTTCAACAGTTGGGCACTGGATGTGATACCTGGAGAGGGAAATGAGTGAATTATCGAAGAATAAAGACTCCTGGGAAGGGCTGAAAAGGCAGAAATACTTTTGAGTTTTTTTCTGTAAGATTCTGCTTGGCACAGCATATATCCTCTTAAATAGAATAAGATCATCTTGGGTATAGATAACCGCTTCAGCTGTATTTGGTCCTTTATTACTGCACCACTACCTGTTTCGTGGCGCTAAGAGCTACATCTTCAGGTGAACATATGATTAAACATTAGAGCGGAAAAGCTCGGAATGTTTTTTCCCAACTTTCGTTGTCCGTCAACACAAAATACCGCTAAAAGATGGTATGTCATGGATTCAAAACTGCCACATTCCAATACAGTGGATGAATCCAAAACAAATCGTACAAAAATGGTTCAAATGGCTCTGAGCACTATGGGACTCAACTGCTGTGGTCATAAGTCCCCTAGAATTTAGAACTACTTAAACCGAACTAACCTAAGGACATCACACACATCCATGCCCGAGGCAGGATTCGAACCTGCGACCGCAGCGGTCGTGCGGTTCCAGACTGTAGCGCCTTTAACTGCTCGGCCACTCCGGCCGGCTCAAATCGTACAAGAGTGATCGCTTCTCCAATCTATATGGAACCTCGTACAGGGGACGCGGCAGCGTCCTCTGTCATCAGTAAGTAGTGGTTCAGTAATAAAGAACCAAATACATCTGAAGCGGTTATTAATACCGAAGATGAATACTCATAGCTGTGGTTGCCCCACTTACAAGGTTGTCTGCAGGATAGGATCAACTTGGAGAAGACCAGAGGACATAAGACGGTAATGTCTGCGTTATGTAGAAGTTAAAAATTTAGGAACATGATACTGAAATTTCTGAAATACTCAAAAATGCAGAAAAGTCATATAAACTAGCAGTGTTGAATGGTATGAACAATTCAAAAGAATAAAGAATAATGAATATAATACAGGGCGTTCCAAAAAGAATATACGTATTTCGAATGGATATATTTATTAAACTTTAAGACATACGAATATGAAACTTGACACACATATTTACGAACCTCTCAAGTTCAGATCAGATGTTCAATATGTCCTTCATCAGCGAGACGAACGATATCACATCGATACTCAAATTCCTCCCATACTCGGGCATACACATCCTTCGTCACTGATGTTATGGCAGTACGGATCCAATTCATGAACTCTTATAGGTTCTGTGGGAGTGGTGGTACATAAACGTTGTCTTTAACGAAACCCCGTAGGAAGAAGTCAGAGGGTGTCGAATCCGGTGACCGTGGAGCCCAGCTGAGGCGTGGTAAGTTTTTTTTTTTTTCAGGAACACGAGGGTGGTCAGGACTATTTCCTTTACATACACATCCTGTATCTAAAAACTGTCGATACCATCAGCGAATGTTCGACAATTCGGAGGATCAATTTGGTACCTCAACCTGAAATGTCTTTCATTGTAATCACGGAATTGCACTTCGCAAACTCGAGAACACAAAATGATTTCTGCTGCGGAGTATCCATTTTAAACATATGACAGTTGCCGGCCGAAGTGGCCGTGCGGTTAAAGGCGCTGCAGTCTGAAACCGCAAGACCGCTACGGTCGCAGGTTCGAATCCTGCCTCGAGCATGGATGTTTGTGATGTCCTTAGGTTAGTTAGGTTTAACTAGTTCTAAGTTCTAGGGGACTAATGACCTCAGCAGTTGAGTCCCATAGTGCTCAGAGCCATTTGAACCAACCATATGACAGTTACCAAGCAAAACAGAAGACAACTGACATCTAGTGCCTATTAATAAAATCTAGACTATGTATTCGTTTCTCCAATAGCCGAGCCGAGGCGCAGCGCTCGATAGTTTGGACAAAATAATACTTTGTAATACGTTCAAATGGTTCAAATGGCTCTGAGCACTATGGGACTTAACTACTGTGGTCATCAGTCCCCTAGAACTTAGAACTACTTAAACCTAACTAACCTAAGGGCATCACACACATCCATGCCCGAGGCAGGATTCGAACCTGCGACCGTAGCGGTCACGCGGTTCCAGACTGTAGCGCCTATAACCGCACGGCCACTCCGGCCGGCTGTAATACGTTCTTTTTGAAACACCCAGTACAAACACGAGGGATAAGGAAAAATTTAGGAGACACTAAAGGCATTCGAAATTCAGCGCGAGCACGCATTGTCTGCGGTAGAAACAGCGACTGTCAAAATTAAGTTTTCGGGGCAATTACAAGTCGCACTCAACATTTTTTTATTGAAAAGTTTCGCTCAGTTTAAGAAGAGCATCGTCAGAAACAAATTTACAGTCGAAAGTTGTTGGCTGATAACATGGCCAAAAAATCAAGACATGCATTCCATGAAGAAAATTCAGTGGAACAGGATACTTTTCGTGGATGTTTGGCCTCTTGGGGGCTATTAGTACTGGCGTTTCCTTTTACGCTAAACTTGCTTCGGAACATCAAAAACAAATGACAAATAATTATTTAACCTGGAATCTGGTAACTGCGCAGTACAGCTTGCCTGTCCATAGGACACAGATTCAGTGTTGCAACATCTGAAAGAGCTCTCACGCTACAGGCGTGCAGCCGTCTTTTAAATGCTGTCGTGCAATCGAAACCACTGCCATTTGGCTGTTAAATGCGCTTGATCCGATAGCGCGCGGCATTTCGCGTGGGGCAACACATTTCCGGTGTGGCGCTGGCGGAGCCGGCCGCGATCCCACGCCCCTAACGCCCGCTGACTTGGCGCAATCTTTTAGGCGCCAGCGGGTCGCAACCTCACTCGGGGCCACGCCTCGGATCGCCGGCGCGAGAAGGTTACGTCGAGAGCGATCACAGCTGCTGAAGGGAAAGGTTACCGCCGGCGTGTGGAGCGCGCGTCCTCCAGAGCTCTTAGAGCTGAGCCGCAGACGAAGTAAGCGGTGCCATCTGAGGCGACAGCCCTCAAACGCACCTCCTGACCCCCGGCAGCCACTTCACTTAACTCTCAAACCACACTTAGAAAAAAGTGTCAGGTGAATCTTCTTCTGAGTAGGGACAAATTAATACTGGTGTTCCATATGCCTTACTTCTGAGATAAATCGTATTGATGCTGTATACGCAGTGTACTATACTTAACATCGTAACCGACATATATGAAACTATACGCTACTAGAAGCATAAATGTTCCAGTACCTCTAAAAAGCCTTTCGTGAGATAATTTCCAATGAGAGGTTATGTGCCGCCACTGACTTCGGTATGAAATATTATCCTATTTAGTACATATATATTTTAGAAATTCTTCCAGTCCATATGTGGCATACAGCAAACCCGTGCGTAACAGTATTGATTAAAAACAGTCTTGGTTGTAATTTTAGTTTTTTTATTTTTCACCTACGCGTTTCGCCTTATTTAGGATCTTCAGGTTGATCTACATAGAAAAAAGAGAATAAATACATATATTTGTGTATGAATTTTACACATAAACTTTTCGATTATGCCTCATTTGATTGGCCTCAAATTTCATTCATGAGATAATCGTCAAGATCACAATATTGTAACATGTGACCAATAGGTACATACAAAAAACCAAAAAGCTGGAAGGATTTGGACTGCGACGACACAGAAATAATGTAAATATTTAAGAAGAATGACATATATAAGTCAGAATTGATAAGTCTTATCATAGAGAGTTCCTAGATAACAGAACGCAGCATGTCATTCTCAATAGAGTTCCGAAGTAAGAGTGATTTCAGGTGTGCCGCCGGGGAGCGTCATAGGACCGTTGCTATTCACAATATATATAAATGGCCTCGTGGATAACATCGGACGTTCACTGAGGCTTTTTGCGGATGATGCTGTAGTATATCGAGAGGTTGTAACAATGGAAAATTGTACTGAAATGCAGGAGGAACTGCAACGAATTGACGCATGGTGCACGGAATGGCAATTGAATCTCAATATAGACAAGTGTAATGTGCTCCGAACACATAGAAAGAAAGGTCCTTTATCATTTAGCTACAATATAGCAGGTCAGCAACGGGAAGCAGTTAATTCCATAAATTATCAGGGAGTAGGCATTAGGAGTGATTTAAAGTGGAACGACCATATAAAATTAATCGTCGGTAAAGCAGATGCCAGACTGAGATTCATTGGAAGAATCCTAAGGAAATGCAGTCCGAAAACAAAGGAAGTACGTTACAGAACACTTGTTTGCCCACTGCTTGAATACTGCTCACCGGTGTGGGATCCGTACCAGATAGGATTGATAGAAGAGAGAGAGAAGATCCAACGGAGAGCAGCGCGCTTCTTTACAGGATCATTTAGTAATTGCGAAAGCGTTACGGAGGTGATAGATAGACTCCAGTGAAAGACTCGGCAAGAGAGACGCTCAGTAGCTCGGTACGAGCTTTTGTTGAGGTTTCGAGAACATACCTTCACCGAGGAGTCAAGCAGTCTATTGCTCCCTCCTACGTACATCTCGCGAAGAGACCATGAGGATAAAATCAGAGAGATTAGAGCCCACAAAGAGGCATACCGACAATCTTTCTTTCCACGAACAATACAAGACTGGAATAGAAGGGAGAACGTATAGAGGTACTCAGGTTACCCTCCGCCACACACCGTCAGGTGGCTTGCGGAGTGTAGATGTAGACGTAGATACTACGCTAAGGTAGGCAGAAATAGTAAAATTGATGACAGATGGAGCAATTAATGGCTGAAACGAAGATCAGAGTGTGCAGAACATTTTGCATAGTATACATTTCAGAGTGATTTAATGATTAGTACAAGATAGGATCAGATTTAAGATAAAGCTATGTTCAATGCGCAGACTGACGTGAAAACTATAAATCTAACTAGCCGCTTTACTATTTTATGCGGCATAGCCAGGAGGGCGCAAAAATCTGTCGAATGGGTAACAGCAAAGAATAAGAAAATAGGCAATTACAAGGAAAAAATTACCACCGAAGAATTTCTGATATTCTTATGTGCAACAAGTGCCTTGGGGCGCTCTGGGAGGATCAACGAATAAACCCTGTCAGCCTTATGTTCAACAACAGAACGGCCAACTACATGAGGTTCAGAATACATTCATGCAGTTTTTTCCCGATTTATGAATAGTGGTAGTGCTACATATATTTCATTGTGTCTGTGAAAAAAAACTATGTTTTACTTTACAGTCCATCCTTGATTTGTTGCATGAATACAGTTTCTCAAAATCTGTATTGCATTACAGGTTAAGCCAGCGACTGATCTAAATTGAATGACAAAACACACTGCTTACAGCCATTAGCGTCATTTACTTGTTTCGAAGCTTTTTACTCCACCTTCAGGTGGGGATAAACATTTAATATTACTGAACTCGAGGTAGTGTTGATTTTAGCCGTTTCTGAGAAGCGCTTCATGTTTGTTTTTGCCGCTGCTACAAATATGACAACACCTAATCACCTTAAGTGACCCGTGATGTTCCACAGTAGCTGCAATTAACTACCATAGCACAACTTATGAAAGACAGAGATTACGTTTTCAACAATACTGACACAGTATTGCAATAGCATGTAATGACTCCCAAAACCAGTCTTGAAGATGTAATCTCCCACGCTCTGTCCTTAGGCGCGGTGCGGCCAGGCGTGATCGGCTCGCCACAGACGTCTCAGTTCGCAGTCGCTGGCTCATTTGCGAAGTGCCACGAATTTTGCCTCAGTTGCCGCCACCTTGAGCAAATAAACGAAGTCTCTCAAAATGATGGCATCTGAATTTAGATTCCAGTATAATGTTCCTCAGTAAGTCAGGAATCTATCAGTTACGGTCTCGCTTCTCTCTGAATTTTAAATCAGGGCAAAATTTGGTGTCTGGGAAACACTGGAATAAAACTGATAACGTCGTAAGTAGCTCACCGATGAGTCACATGTTATAACGGGGTTAGGAATCTGCAATAACATATATAGGTACTGGCTTTTAATTACATTCTAAGACAAAGAGAAAATGACGCACCATAAACGAATTATCTGAACGGGACGAAAGTAGGTAGATGTGATGTAGATGTATAGACAAACAAATCATTACAGTTTCAGAAAAATTGCTCAATTAGTTCAGGAGAAAGAGATTGATAAATTGCGCAAGTCAGTAACGCGTTCGTCGACCTCTGGCTCTTATGCAAGCAGTTATTCAGCTTGGCATTGGTTGATAAAGTTATTGGGATACCGTTCTGAAAGGATATCGTGCTAAATCCTGTTCAGCTAGCGCTTTAGATCTTCAAAATCTCAAACTGGTTGGAGGGCTCGTCCGCAATGGTCCAAATGTTTTCAATTGGGCAGGGTTTGGCAAGCAAGGAGACAGGCATTAGAGAAAAAAAAAAAAAAATATATACCATCCTATCCCACCGCTGTTTGGGATGTCTCCAGATACGTCTTCGGCCTGGTATCTCATTGATAGGAGTACAATTGTTTTCCATTCGAATTGAGCCCCGATCGCTAGCGAAAAAGTGTCTGGAGATGCACCGGACAGTGGTGGGATGCCAGCCTGACTGTCGTCCCCCATACGGCCCGACGACCAGGGATAATGGTGGTTGTTGTTGTTGTTGTTGTTGTTGTTGTTGTTGTTGTCGTCTTCAGTCCAGAGACTGGTTCGGTGCAGCTCTCCATGCTACTGTATCCTGTGCAAGCTTCTTCATCTCCCAGTATCTACTGCAGCCTACATCCTCCTGAATCTGTTTGGTGTATTCATGTCTTGGTCTCCCTCTACGATTTTTACCCTCCACGCTGCGCTCCAATACTAAACTGGTGATCCTTTAATGCCCCAGAATATGCCCTACCAACGGATCCCTTCTTCTAGTCAAGTTGTGCCACAAATTTCTCTTCTCTCCAATTCTATTGAATACCTCCTCGTTAGTTATGTGATCTACCCATCTAATCTTCAGCATACTTCTGTAGCACCACGTTTCGAAAGCTTCTATTCTCTTCTTGTCTAGACTATTTATCGTCCACCTTTCACTTCCATACATGGCTACACTCCACACAAATACTTTCAAAAACGCATTCCTGACAAATCTATACTCGATGTTAACAAATTTCTCTTCTTCAGAAACGCTTCCCTTGCCATTGCCAGTCTACATTTTACATCCTCTCTATTTCGACCATCATCAGTTATTTTGCTCCCCAAATAGCAAAACACCTTTACTACTTTAAGCGTCTCATTTCCTAATCTAATTCCCGCAGCATCACCTGATTTAATTCGACTACATTCCATTATCCTCTTTTTGCTTTTGTTGATGTTAATCTTATATCCTCCTTTCAAGACAAGGTCCATTCCGTTCAGCTGTTCTTCCAGGTCCTTTGCTGTCTCTGACAGACTTACAATGTCATCGGCGAACCTCAAAGTTGTTATTTCTTCTTCATGGATTTTGATACCTACTCCGAATTTTTCTTTTGTTTCCTTTACTGCTTGCTCAATATACAGATTGAATAACATCGGGGATAGGCTACAACCCTGTCTCACTCCCTTCCCAACCACTGCTTCCCTTTCATGACGCTCAACTCCTACAACTGCCATCTGGTTTCTGTACAAATTGTAAATAGCCTTTCGCTCCCTGTATTTTACCCCTGTCACCTTCACAATTTGAAAGAGTATTCCAGTCAAGATTGTCAAAAGCTTTCTCTAAGTCTACAAATGCTAGAAACGTAGGTTTGCCTTTCCTTAATTTATTTTCTAAGATAAGTCGTAGGGTCAGTATTGTCTCTCGTGTTCCAACATTTCTACGGAACCCAGACTGATGTTCGCCGAGGTCGGCTTCTACCAGTTTTTTCCATTCGTCTGTAAAGAATGGTGGTTATGGGGTGCTATTTCTTTTCATAGCAGGACCCCTTTGGTTATCATCCGTGGCACCCTTTACGGGACAGTGGTACGTCGACGATATTTTACGCCCCATTTTGTTGCCCTTCACAGCGAGCCATCCTGAGCTTACATTTCAGCAAGATAATGCCCGCTCGCACACGGTGAGAATTTCTACTGATTGTTTTTCGTGCTTGCCAAATCCTATCTTGACCATCAAGGTCGCAAGATCTTTCACCAATTGAAAACGTTTGTAGCGTTGTAGGCACGGTGCTGCTGCCAGCTCTGGATATTCAAGATATAATGCGCCAGCTGGACAGAATTTGGCACGATATCCCTCAGGAGGACAGCCATAAACTCTACCAATCAATGTCAAGCCGAACAGCTGCTTGCATAAGGACCAGAGATAGACCAAAGTGTTACTAGCTTGCTCAATTTGTGAAGTTCTTTTTCTTGAATAAGTGATCAAATTTTTCTTAAATTGGAGGTACATCACATCTACAAATTTCCGTCCCATATGGATAATAATTTCGTGGTGCTTCGGTTTTTTTTTTTTTTCTTGGAGTGTAGTTTGTGGCACCTGACGAGCCTCTTCAGGGTTATGTTGTCACAAACATTTACTACATGGGAAAAATGCTCATTAAGTCTTTTCAAGAACTTCCTAAGTACGTTGTTGAAAGTATAGTAATGTGACAGTATACGTAAGAGAATGTACAAAGTTACTAATATATGGAAAATCCAGTCAATGTGTGCCCTACTAATCAACAAAATCTCACATTAAAGAGTGAATCCGTATCGTAATAATATATTTCGGATGTTTTTCACAGAAATTTCCTTAGTATTTTCGCATAAAGGACCCGTTATCTTCGTTACAGAGTAATTGCATTTCGTTTGATTCCTTGCCACTGTTTACCTTTGAGTCTGTAATCCACTGGTAATATGTGCACTGAAGTAAAAGTGTCGGCGGTATGCGCTGTGTCGCTTGTTTGGATACAAACTTGTTCCATTCACTCACGGTACTCGTTGTTGACAACAGTAGTACAGACTTCAATCTTCGGTCTCAAACTTGCATTCGGTATTGTTCGGTTCTGTCTAGGGTTTGTTTCCCCTGCAGTGTTAACTGTATGTTGAGGAATATGGATGGGTTTCCTGCTGAAAAGTTGATCTATATGCGTGTCGTGCATAGTTTCGTTGAATGCAGTGGAAGAGAGGCACAATGACCCTATGGTTAGCTGGCAACCACACCACACAATTTTGAAGAGAGGTTTGTTGCCTTTCCCTGTGTTTTGTGTAGCACTTTCTGGTAAATGCATATTACTGGCTTTTTCACTGGTGCGATGTTATTCTCTTATACAAAAAGATTCAGAAAAAATTCCTAAACAACCTCTGAAACTTTGTCGGTGGATCCTGATCCATCCTCTGCACTAAACAAGTAACTTACCACACAAAACCTATAAACCACAATGATTACTATTAATGTGTATGTATGTTCTTATAGTTATATGGATGATATTTCCTTGGGTATTTCGTAAGTAAACAACAGGTAATATTAATGCAGTTAATGTAGACGTCATTTGTTTCTGAGACTATGTAACAAATACACTGATGGAAAAAAATCGCAACACCAAGAAGGGGTTGTGAGACATAGGCCTAAACGAAAGTTGGCAGTCGTGTTTCTTCAGATTTCGAGCCATTTGCGTAAGAGTGGCGCTATGAGCACCGCTATGAGGATACAAATCAGGTTTGCTGTAAATACACACTGTAACAGTCGTGAACGTTAGTTACCTTTGAGATTAGACGTGGTGAGTTGATGGTAGTCAAGAATACGTTTAAGGTGACAATAACGCCATTGTCAACACCTTAGATTGACCGTGGAAGTGTAAAAGGACTGTGAGAAGCTGAATGTTCCTTCTGCGATATTGTAGAAAGACTTGGCAGGAAAGCAGCGCCAATGTACATGACTACTGGCAGCGGTGGTCACGAAAATGTACTGTCGCAAGAAGACCGATTTCCGGACGGTCACGTGCCGCTACCGAGAGGAAAGACCATCGTCTCTGAGGTATTGGTCTGGCGCATCGTACTGCATCTGCTGCAGCAATTTGCGCAGCACATGGCACCTCGGTGACACAACGAGCTGTTACAAATCGATTACCTCAAGGACAGCTCGGAGCCAGACGGCCTGTAGCTTGCATTCCACTGACTCCAAACCACAACCATTTGCGACTTCAGTGGCGTCAAATGTGAGCTCACTCGAATGAAGGGTTTAGGTGTGTTGCTTTTTCTGATGAAACCTGGTTCTGTCTCGATGTCAGTAATGGCCGTTTGTTTGTTAGAAGACCATTTGAGCGACCGGCAACTAATCAGTCTGCGTGCTAGGCACACTGGATCTACACCTGGTGTGCGATTTCGTACGATAGCAGGAGCACTCTGGCTGCAAAATTTGTACGTCAGTATGGTGATTTGACTGTTGTGCTGCCATTTATGAACAGCATTACAGGGTGTTTTCCAAGAGGATAACGCTCACCCATATACCGCTGTTGTAACCCAACATGTTGTCGACATGTTGCCTTGATCTGCTCGATCATCAGATCTGCCTCCAATCGAGCAAGTATGGTCATCACCGGACGACAGCTCCAGCGTCATTCACAAAGAGCGTTAACCGACATTGTATTGACCAACCAAGTGCAACAGGCATGGAACTAAAGCCCACAAACTGGCATGCGACACCTGTACAACACAATGTAGCACGTTTGCGTGCCTGCATTCAGCATTCTGGCGTTTACAACCGTTATTAATGTACCAGTATTCCACATTTGCAATGGCTTATCCCACGCTTAAATTAACCTCTGATATTACAACGTTAATCACTTAAATATTTTACCTAGACATATGTAATGCCGAAAGTTCATGACATTAAATTAATCATTTCTTGATTTTGCGATTTTTTCCGTTATATTAACTATCATTTCGCATAAAATGACCTTTTTACGAACGTCACCCTCATATCGCTAATACGAACTTCCATCAGTTTTAACAATATCCACTTGTAGATGGATGAGTAAAGAACACTAGTAACGTTTCATGGGAAAATATATGGTGTTTCACGTAGCATTCAATTAATTTTGGCAGAGGGATATTAAAGTTTCTACGAAAAAGATGTTCAGAATGTTCTTGTCAACACACTACATTTACATCGTTAGTTATAACAAAGTAGCTCTTGCCTGACGTCTAGGTAAGATGTTGCCCTGGTGAAGCCCGCACCAGCGGCGGCTCCACCTACAGTACCTGGCCGACGGCCTGCAGAGGCGATAACGATCGTGACGAGATTAGCCGCCTGGACCGATTGCCCCTCCCGTGACAGCTCTCCTATCGATCACAGCACAGAATTCACTCTCTCGCCTGATGCCCCTGTGTCCTCTGCATTCCTAATGCCTATGTTACTCCGCTGTTGCTTCACTCGATGACCTCTCGTGGATCAACCGAAACAGACGGTGTTTAGCTTTTCCGTGGTTCTCTTCGACTGATTAAGGAGAATTTAAACACAGGAAAAAATGTTTTTAAAGTAAAATACAGATTAATTATAAATTCAGTGCCTTTGATGATCGATAACTGCTAATACGCCACAAACTTAATCGTATACTTACAAATTCTGAAACTGACGTTTGTGTAAATTTTACCTCACAAGCTACTGAGTTTTAACAGCATAAAATTATAAATTAAATTGTTTACTTTATCTGCCCTCCTTACTACGAAAATTCTGTGCTCTTAATGATTAAGTTTAGACTGAATTGTAAACATAATTGGTTTTTGCATAATGTTTACAAAAGTCTTATTTCTTTCATTAACTTCGCGGTAAACTTTAGATCAACAATGTTAACGAAACAGCCGACTGTGCTGGTGGCATAATATCCCAGTCAATGCTGAACAAAAAAGGACGAATATGGGAAGTAATTCAAGTCGTCGCAAATTTTTGTACAGTGGTAGGAGGGAGGGCCAACGACAACATACTGAAAAACCTGGCCGGTGGAGTGTGAGTGTGGGGGTGGCGGTGCGTTTGACGGTCACTTTTGTACGTTTTTCTTGAATAACTCGGAAACCGCACGACCTCTAGCGAAAATGTCTACTACCACAAAATTGAACTACATTAAGTTTCCTCTAAAAAGTCTTACAGATTTTTTCTGTAGGTCAGAAAAAAGTTTGGGTGAAGATAGGGAGAGAGAATATTAAAATCTCGCGCGACGCGCATGTGCTGTAGTTTAGGTGTCTGTAGTAGGCCAATCTGAGGTAGTTTCCGGACAAGGTACATTCCTCACAGAAAGCACGTTTATTGAGGACACACAAAAGTGCTAATGGTGCTCAAATTCACTGCGTCCTGGTTATAAATGAATGTATCGTTCCCGCTAATTCTTTAAATAGGCAAGCCCCGGAACCATCCAGAAATTACAAATCTTACATGGAAAGTCACTACAGGAAACAAAAAGAAGCAAGATAGGAGTTTAACGTCCCGTCATCGTCGCGGTCATTATAGACGGAGCACACGCTCGGACTACGCATGGGTGGGGAAGTACCTCGGACACGTCCGAAAGAACAGATACCATCGGTGACCATGCAGCTCTCTTAGAATGAAACGATAATGAAACCAAGACCTTAAGCTGTCGACAGGCGTTGATATACATCAACGGGGACAGTTGAAAATGTGTGCCCAGACTGGGACTCGAACCCGGGATCTCCTGCTTACATGGCAGACGCTCTATCATCTGAGCCACCGAGGGCACAGAGGATAGTACAACTGCAGGGATTTATCCTTTGCACGCTCCCCGTGAGACCCACATTCCCAACTTAATGTCCACACACTACATTCATAGTGGCCCCGCCCATTACACTCATTACTCACGGCAGACAATCTTACCGAGTCCCGTAAGAGTTCGGACAATGTGTGTGCATCCAGCACAGAAGAAGGTCAATGGCCGGTTAGCCTTAACTATATGAAGGTGGTATCTGTTCATTCCGTCATGTCTGTGTCGCAATGTGAATTTCAACTTGTTCCACTTTCACACACGGAGTTGGTTTATTAAGATTGATTTAGGCTGAAGGAAACTGTAGCTATAAGCCGCAGAATGCTAAAAGTTTCTTTTCGAGAGCAAAGTTAAAACGAAATTACAACGTTTAAATGATTTACGTGGTCGTAGATGATTCAGATAGTGTGTGAACATCAAAAGAAAAGAAAGTCATCATTCCAATCCCTTAAAAGGGAACACTCGACCCTCTGGAGATATGTAAATGGTGTAGACCTGGTATTCTACCAGGCGCTCACTTGATCCTACACCGCTGACGTTAGGTCATGATAGTGAAATGGTATGTATGTGCCTGTCGCTTGTACCGAAACGGCGCATCAACATGGGTCGCTATGAAACGTGACACAACGGCAGAAAAAAAAGAAAAAAAAACAATTTAACGAAATAAAACACCTATTGTGTTTTGCGCGTGATCATAACGACACCGAAACTGATGTTGCCCAATTTGTTGGTGTGTTAACGTCAGCTGTCGAACGAGTCTCCAATAAACGGCATATTGTGTTACTGCAGCCAAGTAATACGGCGAAATGGCAGTGCTTTCAAAAAGATTCTAAAGATAGAGACTTCAAATGAGTGTTCTGCATTGCCAACAACGGTTTCAAACCTGACATGAATGCAGGTCAATCTCAATCAGTTTCCGAGCGAACGTAGAGGGTAACTGCATGCAACGATCATTTGGAGTCTTGTACTCGCAATAGGCCGCTGCTAACGGCAGCGCATAAAACTGCGCGTCTAAAATGGGCCAGGCAGTATAGAAACTGTACAATATCTGACTAGAGGTGTGTACTGTGGTCCCATGTGTCGCGATTGGGTCTCTGTTCAAATGACGTAACATGAATGCTCCAGAGACACAACGGGGCCTTTAACTTGCACTGTGTAGACAATGTAATACAGGCTGGAGGTGGTTCTGTGTTGGTTTGGAGATGATATTGGTATCGTAATTTTGGCCCACTCATTCTGTTTACCGTGAACTTGTACAAGGACGTACATATGTAGACTGAAGCGACGAATGAAAATTTGTGCCAAGACCAAGAGTCGAAACCGGGTCTCCTGCTCAGTGGGCAGATGCGCTAACCTCTACGCCACCCAGACCAGTGGCTTTGCACAACTGCACGGACTATTCCTACCACGCTTCTCTCCTCTATCCAAATTCCCATTCATACCTCAGCCCGCTCGTTATTTCCCCTAAACTCGAACAGCACTACAGAGGCTCTCCAATAGTACTGGAGTAGCACCTTACCTTCGAACAAAACGGGGAATCCTGCCCAAAATCCAGGCATAGGTGCTGTTAATGAACTAGTATGTTTATTTTAAGATTCTTTTGATGACCACATGTTCCTCTTTCTTTTACATTTTCATGTTGAGTATTTTGTGGAAACTCCTGTATTACAACATGATGACAACTTTATTCACAGGGCTCTAAGCATATTTTCCTGGTCTGACGAACACTCTGGTACCCTGCTGCACCTCGACGGACCACCAGATCAGCAGATCTCGGATTAAGTCTCGGTTTTTCTCGAACAGCGGGTGAAAGTTAGCAACCAACATCCCAGAAATTTGCTAGTCGTGCGGGATTTAATCATCAATGATCGCCTTCACATGAGCATGGCGTGTCTGAAGAAACTCTGGCTCTCTCTTCCTCGCCGAAGTGAGGCCAATGCGGACGCTAGAGGCGGCGTTACACGGTGATGTTTTCTATGAGTAGCAAATGATTTGCCCGGCGTCTTCCGTAAAGGGATTCTGAGGAATTCTTCTCCATTCACGCTACTCGGATGACCTTGACGCTTGCGATTTCCACTTCGTCCGTAAAATAAATTTTCCGTAGAAATCACGACTTTTTATCTCCGCTGTAGAAATTAGCCAACATTGTAACAGTTACAGAATAACACAGCGGACATAATTCTGTGCAAAAGGTCTGCAAATAGGTTACAACACTAGTCCCTTAGAGCGACGGCAGATTGAGAGCGGAAGTAAATTTTCTTATTTCTACCGAGATTTTCTCAGAAATCGATGCCCTAATGTGGATGAAGTAGTAGTCGAAATTTTTGTTAGAATTCGAACAACAGATTTAGCCTCAAAGATTTAGTAGCCTACGAGAAACGTGGACCAGATATACGTGAACTCTCCGTTGCAATTCCGAGACTTATTGCTCATTAAAAAACTTTCGCAAATTTACTAAGTTCAATGATACTTTCAGAATCTTGGGCAGTTACGACATAAAATCGGTGGCGCAATGACGAAGGTTTTGGTACGTGTTCTGATGGCGGTATTAATAGCATTTACGGCTGATTCTCTCGCAGATAGCACAGTATTGCTGCTGAAATGAAGGCTACCCGAAAAGACAAGGACAAAAGGCACGCGAGATCGTAAATCCTTGTCTGGCGGGTGGGAAGGTGGTTATTTTCCAAGCGTGTGTTAGAATACTTTTTCACTAGTATATCGTGACACGGCTTTACAATTTAACGACATGTTACTTCCATTCTTGGAATAAGAATTTCACTGCCGACAACTTCTGTAACTAAAAACTAGAAACTATAAAAAATGTTGTTAGTTTAGGACGACTAAGGACATTCACTAGATTTACAGCCAAGCTTTACGAGTTTTAACGATGCATCTAAACGTCATACTGACAGTGTTCGTATTTATTTTACTTACTTTCCAGTCTTTTTTGTTAATTAGACTCATATTACGAAAGGAGACAACTAAAAACAGTAGTACGCAAACTACTGCCTTGCTTTAGGTCACCAAAGTGCGAACAACGAATTTTTTTACGGCAGCTCATAGGATTAGAATTAAAAACTAACTGAAGGTGAACTAATCATTTTTGAGCAGATATTCTTCATTTTCCGTAATCGATACTTCACTGATGCTAACTTAAATATCTTAATTATTCTCTTTGAATCAATCGTTACATTTAGGGAAAAACGTACCTACCAATATTTCCGAAAAACGCTTGTAAATCAAATGCTGAAATATTAGAGATTCATATTAAACAAAATAGTGGTAGTGTTAATGGTCACAGTCTTGTCTGAAAGATTATCACTAAAATGATAGAATCGGCAACCATCATTCAAAAAAATAATACCTAGAAACTATCTTCAGACTCATGTGCACAAATATTTTTCAGCACTCCCATTGAAATCACAAAACGAAATTTATATTAATAACAGCTTGCATGGACGCAGTAAGCTGTCATTTTACCATACTTCAGTCGTGATGGAACGAGAAGAAGCCTTAATATACACATGTCAAAAAATTTTTTGCATCAGCCCGGTTCCCAGAACTCCTGAAGATAGACGTTGACTGTGGATATTGTATCACAGACACAGTCCCTTCGACTGTTCAGAGATGTCACTAAACCAGCCCAAAGACGTAAACTACTATGAATGAGGAGCGCCTGTTAGACGGATGGGGTCCGACAGCCCATCGGTTCCAGTCATTCCATCAGGAAGGAGATACACGGTTCGTGTTGTCCGTAGTTCAACCATGCCTAGACGGTCAATACCGCGGTTCGATCGCGTCCACATTGTTACTTTGTGCCAAGAAGGGCTCTCAATAAGGGAAGTGTCCAGGCGTCTCGGAGTCAACAAAAAGCCATGTTGTTCGGACATGGAGGAGATACAGAGAGACAGGAACTGTCGGTGACATGCATCGCTCAAGCCGCCCAAGGGCTACTACTGCAGTGGATGACCACTACCTACGGATTATGGCTCGGAGAATCCCTGACAGCGACGCCATCATGTTGAATGATGCTTTTCGTGCAGCCACAGGGCGTCGTGCTACCACTCAAACTGTGAGCAGTAGGCTCCATGATGCGCAACTTCACTCCCGACGTCCATGGCGAGGTCCATCTTTGCAACAACACCATGCAGCGCAATGCAGATGGGCCCAACAATATGCCGAATGGACCTGTCAGGATTGTCATCACGTTCACTTCACCGATGATTGTCGCATATGCCTTCAAGCAGACAATCGTTGGATACTTACTTGGAGGCAACCCGGTCAGGCAGAACGCCTTACACACACTGTCCAGCGAGTGCAGCAAGTTGGACGTTCCCTGCTGTTTTGGGATGGCGGCATTATGTGGGGGCGACGTACGCCGCTGGTAGTCATGGAAGGCGCCGTAACGGCTGTACGATACATGAATGCCATTCTCCGACCGATATTGCAACCATATCGGCAGCATATTGGCGAGGCGTTCGTCTTCATGGACGACAATTCGCGCCCCCATCGTGCACATCTTGTGAGTGACTACCTTCAGGATAACGACATCGCTCGACTAGAGTGGCCAGCATGTTCTCCAGACATGAACCCTATCGAACAAGTATCTCAGATACATTGAAAAGGACTGTTTATGGACGGCGTCACCCACCAACCACTCTGAGGGATCTATGCAGAATGGCCGTTGAAGAGTGGGACATGAATGCCATTCTCCGACCGATAGTGCAACCATATCGGCAGCACATTGGCGAGGCGTTCGTCTTCATGGACGACAATTCGCGCCCCCATCGTGCACATCTTGTGAGTGACTTCCTTCAGGATAACGACATCGCTCGACTAGAGTGGCCAGCATGTTCTCCAGACATGAACCCTATCGAACATGCCTGGGATACATTGAAAAGGACTGTTTATGGACGACGTCACCCACCAACCACTCTGAGGGATCTATGCAGAATCGCCGTTGAAGAGTGGGACAATCTGGCCCAACAGTGCCTTGATGGACTTGTGGATAGTATGCTACGACGAATACAGGCATGCATCAATGCAAGAGGACGTGCTACTGGGTATTAGAGGTACCGGTGTGTACAGCAATCTGGACCACCACCTCTGAAGATCTCGCTGTACGGTGGTACAACATGGAATGTGTGGTTTTCATGAGCAATAAAAAGGGCGGAAATGATGTTTATGTGTATTCCAGTTTTCTGCACAGGTTCCGGAACTCTCGAAACCGAGGTAATGCAAAACTTTTGTTTGATGTGTGTATGTTACTGAAAACGTTACTCACAACAATTTCCACAGTATGTAAGAATAATTTCCCTCATGTGCAGTCGGTTGTCAGCCTACGAACAGCAAGGGCCTGAGGTGATGGTAAACGGACTGCGCTAGCTGCTAGCGTGAGCTCCGAGTGTATACGACGTAGGCCGACGCAATGGCGTGACTGTTTACGACGGTACTTGCAGTGGATAATCGGTTTTCATCTGTTCTCCGATTTGGATTAACGCCCGGCGGTGTGGATGATCGAAACCAAACATCTCAACGAAACCTTCTAGCATTTATTTGAGAATACTATAATTTCGTGGAGGGAGTTTGTTTTGGATAGATGCAGTCTGTTCATCGAAATGTAGAATGCAAGCGGTACGCTCTGTTACCTACTGCAGACACCTTACTTGTAGACTGTTTTTCAGATGGATAAACTCCAACACCGTGTGGACTTGGAACAGCCAGAGTGTTCCGTACCAGAGTGTTCCGTGGATTCGTTTCTAGACTCATGGTGTTCAATTAGACTAAATCGCAACCGGCACCGTTCATATTTCGTTATAGTCATTACAGGAGCAGATAAGTAGGCATTCGGGTCAATGATCACGAAGCTTCTTGCTTCTGTGGGTGGGCTGCTTGAATGAGCATACTGTTACTGATGTTATTCATTGTATGTGACAGGTTACATAATAAACGATATAATTACGACGGTACCTTGGAGGTTTCGAAGTTAAGTGGAGCTCCACATGCCAGTTATTTTGGCTAGTGTTACTTCTTTGTGCAAGTTAAACTTTAAACTCTGAGCTAGGAAGGTGCTGAGCACATGCTAATCATTTTATGAAGTATTATGTGATTGTTCATTAGCGTACTGTCTTTCCTTAAAACTTCGACTCTGGAGTGTGTTTGTAGTAGTTGTTGTTGTTGTTGTGGGCTTCAGTCCTGAGACTGGTTTGATGCAGCTCTCCATGCTATTCTATCCTGTGCAAGCTTCTTCATCTCCCAGTACCTACTGCAACCTACATCCTTCTGAATCTGCTTAGTGTATTCATCTCTTGGTCTCCCCCTACGATTTTTACCCTCCACGCTGCCCTCCAATACTAAATTGGTGAACCCTTGATGCCTCAGAACATGTCCTACCAACCGATCCCTTCTTCTGGTCAAGTTGTGCCACAAACTCCTCTTCTCCCCAATCCTATTCAGTACCTCCTCATTAGTTATGTGATCTACCCATCTAATCTTCAGCATTCTTCTCGAGCACCACATTTCGAAAGCTTCTATTCTCTTCTTGTCCAAACTATTTAGCGTCCATGTTTCACATCCATACATGGCTACACTCCATACAAATACTTTCAGAAATGACTTCCTCACACTTAAATCTATACTCGATGTTAACAAATTTCTCTTCTTCAGCAACGATTTCCTTGCCATTGCCAGTCTACATTTTATATCCTCTCTACTTCGACCATCATCAGTTATTTTGCTCCCCAAATAGCAAAACTTCTTTACTACTTTAAGTGTCTCATTTCCTAATCTAATACCCTCAACATCACCCGACTTAATTCGACTACATTCCATTATCCTCGTTTTGCATTTGTTGATGTTCATCTTATATCCTCCCTTCAAGACACCATCCATTCCGTTCAACTGCTCTTCCAAGTCCTTTGCTGTCTCTGACAGAATTACAATGTCATCGGCGAACCTCAAAGTTTTTATTTCTTCTCCATGGATTTTAATACCTACTCCGAATTTTTCTTTTGTTTCCTTTACTGCTTGTTCAATATACAGATTGAATAACATCGGGGAGAGGCTACAACCCTGTCTTACTCCCTTCCCAACCACTGCTTCCCTTTCATGTTCCTCGACTCTTATAACTGCCATCTGGTTTCTGTACAAATTGTAAATAGCCTTTCGCTCCCTGTATTTTACCCCTGCCACCTTTAGAATTTGAAAGAGAGTATTCCAGTCAACATTGTCAAAAGCTTTCTCTAAGTCTACAAATGCTAGAAACGTAGGTTTGCCTTTCCTTAATCTTTCTTCTAAGATAAGTCGTAAGGTCAGTATTGCCTCACGTGTTCCAGTATTTCTACGGAATCCAAACTGATCTTCCCCGAGGTCGGCTTCTACTAGTTTTTCCATTCGTCTGTAAAGAATTCGTGTTAGTATTTTGCAGCTGTGGCTTATTAAACTGATTGTTCGGTAATTCTCACATCTGTCAACACCTGCTTTCTTTGGGATTGGAATTATTATATTCTTCTTGAAGTCTGAGGGTATTTCGCCTGTTTCATACATCTTGCTCACCAGATGGTAAGAGTTTTGTCAGGACTGGCTCTCCCAAGGCCGTCAGTAGTTCCAATGGAATGTTGTCTACTCCGGGGGCCTTGTTTCGACTTAGGTCTTTCAGTGCTCTGTCAAACTCTTCACGCAGTATCGTATCTCCCATTTCATCTTCATCTACATCCTCTTCCATTTCCATAATATTGTCCTCAAGTACATCGCCCTTGTATAGACCCTCTATATACTCCTTCCACCTTTCTGCTTTCCCTTCTTTGCTTAGAACTGGGTTTCCATCAGAGCTCTTGATGTTCATACAAGTGGTTCTCTTATCTCCAAAGGTCTCTTTAATTTTCCTGTAGGCAGTATCTATCTTACCCCTAGTGAGATAAGCCTCTACATCCTTACATTTGTCCTCTAGCCATCCCTGCTTAGCCATTTTGCACTTCCTGTCGATCTCATTTTTGAGACGTTTGTATTCCTTTTTGCCTGCTTCATTTACTGCATTTTTATATTTTCTCCTTTCATCAATTAAATTCAATATTTCTTCTGTTACCCAAGGATTTCTACTATCCCTCGTCTTTTTACCTACTTGATCCTCTGCTGCCTTCACTACTTCATCCCTCAAAGCTACCCATTCTTCTTCTACTGTATTTCTTTCCCCCATTCCTGTCAATTGTTCCCTTATGCTCTCCCTGAAACTCTGTACAACCTCTGGTTCTTTCAGTTTATCCAGGTCCCATCTCCTTAAATTACCACCTTTTTGCAGTTTCTTCAGTTTTAATCTACAGGTCATAACCAATAGATTTGAACTATTTTAATTACGTGTTTAGAAGGAACTATATTATTACTTTTATGAAATATTCTGTCTTGGTCCAATCCTACTGTGATTTATTTTGCAGATAAAAGTGTATTCGTTGTATAAAGGGTGTTACAAAAAGGTACGGCCAATCTTTCAGGAAACATTCCTCACACACAAAGAAAGAAAATATGTTATGTGGACATGTGTCCGGAAACGCTTACTTTCCATGTTAGAGCTCATTTTATTACTTCTCTTCAAATCACATTAATCATGGAATGGAAACACACAGCAACAGAACGTACCAGCGTGACTTCAAACACTTTGTTACAGGAAATGTTCAAAATGTCCTCCGTTAGCGAGGATACATGCATCCACCCTCCGTCGCATGGAATCCCTGATGCGCTGATGCAGCCCTGGAGAATGGCGTATTGTATCACAGCCGTCCACAACACGAGCGCGAAGAGTATCTACATTTGGTACCGGGGTTGCGTAGACAAGAGCTTTCAAATGCCCCCATAAATGAAAGTCAAGAGGGTTGAGGTCAGGAGAGCGTGGAGGCCATGGAATTGGTCCGCCTCTACCAAGCCATCGGTCACCGAATCTGTTGTTGAGAAGCGTACGAACACTTCGACTGAAATGTGCAGGAGCTCCATCGTGCATGAATCACGTGTTGTGTCGTACTTGTAAAGGCACATGTTCTAGCAAAAAAATGGCTCTGAGCACTATGGGACCTAACTGCTGGGGTCACCAGTCCCCTAGAACTTAGAACTACTTAAACCCAACTAACCTAAGGACATCACACACATCCATGCCTGAGGCAGGATTCGAACCTGCGACCGTAGCGGTCGCGCGGTTCCAGACCGTAGCGCCTAGAACCGCTCGGCCAGTCTGGCCGGCATGTTCTAGCAGCACAGGCAGAGTATCCCGTATGAAATCATGATAACGTGCTCCATTGAGCGTAGGTGGAAGAACATGGGGCCCAATCAAGACATCACCAACAATGCCTGCCCAAATGTTCACAGAAAATCTGTCTTGATGACGTGATTGCACAATTGCGTGCGGATTCTCGTCAGCCCACACATGTTGATTGTGAAAATTTACAATTTGATCACGTTGGAATGAAGCCTCATCTGTAAAGAGAACATTTGCACTGATATGAGGATTGTCACATTGTTGGATGAACCATCCGCAGAAGTGTACCCGTGGAGGCCAGTCAGCTGCTGATGGTGCCTGCACACGCTGCACATGGTACGCAAACAACTGGTTCTCCCGTAGCACTCTCCATACAGTGACGTGGTCAACGTCACCTTGTACAGCTGCAACTTCTCTGACGCTGACATTAGGGTTATCGTCAACTGCACGAAGAATTGGCTCGTCCATTGCAGGTGTCCTCGTCGATCTAGGTCTTCCCCAGTCGCGAGTCATAGGCTGGAATGTTCCGTGCTCCCTAAGACGCCGATCAATTCCTTCGAACGTCTTCCTGTCGGGACACCTTCGTTCTGGAAATCTCTCTCGATACAAACGTACCGCGCCACGGCTATTGCCCCATGCTAATCCGTACATCAAATGGGCTTCTGCCAACTCCGCATTTGTAAACATTGCACTGAGTGCAAAACCACGTTCGTGATGAACACTAACTGTTGATGCTACGTACTGATGTGCTTGATGCTAGTACTGTAGAGCAATGAGTCGCATGTCAACACAAGCACCGAAGTCAACATTTACCTTCCTTCAATTGGGCCAACTGGCGGTGAATCGAGGAAGTACAGTACATACTGACGAAACTAAAATGAGCTCTAACGTGGAAATTAAGCGTTTCCGGACACATGTCCACATAACATCTTTTCTTTATTTGTGTGTGAGGAATGTTTCCTGAAAGTTTGGCCGTACCTTTTTGTAACACCCTGTATAATATTTTGTGTATGGTAGCGAACGGCCCTAACAAGGCACCCCTTGAGTGTGAGGTCACAAAATGCCAATGATGTTTACGACATTCGACTCCCTACTTATCGTTTCCCATGCAACCACAATACTGGCGACTAATGGCAAAAGGTATCCAATGGTGAGCATAGCATGAGGCCACGGAGCGTAAACGAACTGCTTAGTCTTCGAGTAACTCAGTGCTAGTGGTGTTGATACGAAGCAGAGCAATGGCAAAGTTAAACAAAGCAAACATTCTATTATATCTAATACAACAGTTGCCGAAATTGACATTTAAGTCAGAAAGAAACCCAAGGAACGTCGCAGAGTGAGAAAGAAGTGGCAGATGAAATATTAGCGTATATGCGAGATGAGTCCGTGGAATGTGTGGTGTCGTATATGCTCGACTGCGCGGACACTGACATGAGGAGTGCAATGATGACGATACGTGTTTACTAAGTGAAAACGATACTGAAACAGGTGTCGACCCATGTAGTTCATTAACCTTGTCAGACAGCGAGCCACAAACCACGTCTCGAGTGAAACATAGCAAAGGACAATCGTTGTCCCAAGAGCACATAATTATGTACATGGAAGATCAGCCGCAGCATAGTAAAAGAACAATTGTGAACAGATTTCGAATAAGTCCGCAACGATATGACCGTGTAGAGCATAAGAAAAACTGCGGATATTCAAGGCAGAATGAGCCGAACTTGTTAAAAAATTGGCGTTCGCACGTTTCAAATGGTTCAAATGGCTCTGTGCACTATGGGACTCAACATCTGAGGTCATCAGTCCTCTAGAACTTAGAACTACTTAAACCTAACAAACCTAAGGACATCACACACATCCATGCCCGAGGCAGGATTCGAACCTGCGACCGCAGCGGTCGCGAGGTTCCAGACTGAAGCGCCTAGAACCGCTCGGTCACAACGGCCGGCTCGCGCGTTTCGAGGATGTTCGATACAACTTAAAGGATGTGCATGATAGTGACCTAATAGATTATGCACATCAAATCGCGCGATATAGATTACAATGATTTCAAGGGAAGCAGTGTATGGTTGCATAACTTCAAACCGTAGTACAGAATTGGAAAACTTAAGATAACGAAATTTCAAACAAAGCGTCAATTTGACGATGCACAGCAAACTGTGGAATCGGCCCGAAAATTAGTAGATGAGACAAACGTATTCTATCTGTCAGTAAGGAATTTGTTTTCAACTCCGACAAATAGGTATTTGTAGAGGAAATTTATATGAGAGGAACTATGGAAATTAGACGTAGCAAGAGAGTTGTATCAACATCAATGCCTTAAGATATTCGTATACAATTATGCTGACTCTTAATCTGGAAGCTAAATTCGCTGGAAAGTTATTTGATGTGCTGTGAGAAGTTGGAGGTGCTCTACCCCTACGATTCTTTCTCGTGTGCCCAATCTTGCAACAGCAGTAGGGAATATTTACGTCACAGCAAGCAAAAGTAGGAAAACGGGCTAAGGAGAACTACAAGTATGGTACAAGCACTGCTTTTGGCCAACAGCTGGTCAAAACAACTTGCTTTTGCTTGATTCCTGGTCTGCATATAATAATCATATCCGTTTAGAACAAACTATCCCTCCTAAAGGTGTGTGATTTCGCAATTCGTGCCAGCTGGGACCACTAGACGAATTCAACCACTGGATGTTTGTTTTTTCCATGCTTGCATATTATCGCACTATCTACAGTTACGCATTACGGGACAGCCAGTTTCACTATAAACTCCAGGACAGACTGTTCGACCGAGCGAGGTGGCGCAGTGGTTAGTCTCTGGATGTGCATTCGGGAGGACGACGGTTCAATCCCGCGTCCGGCCATACTGATTTAGGTTTTCCGTGATTTCCCTAAATCGCTCCAGGCAAATGCCGAGATGGTTCGTTTGAAAGGGCACGGCCGACTTCCTTCCCCGTCCTTCCCTAATCCGATGAGACCGATGATCTCGCTGTCTGGTCTCCTTCCCCAGACAACCCCAACAGACTGTTTCGCAATCGGTGGCATACCATCACGTTCCGTCAGTTACCATCACCCCGTTACACCAATATGATTCTACATGAATACCTAGCTGAACGTCTTACAAGGTTTGTAACTCACAAGGAGTTCGCATTCGATCTCGAGGGTGCGAAACTTTGCGATCACTATTGCGTGACATTTTTCATTCGGTGTTCGTGGTGCAAGTTAACGGTTTGTTTCGAACATTTCTCGAATGCTCACAACATTCATTTTGTCTAGTGTACAATATATGTCCCGTAAAAGGTTGATGTCTGCACTTTTCGAACACTCATTTTCTATTACCCTCCTGCTGCACATGGTGAGTCATTAGCAGCTAATATTTTTCCTGTAACAGCTGTCAACACAACACTTCCATATGAGACTTACTAAAGATTGAAGTTGCAACCTCGTATTCAATGGGTTCATTGTAATTATTCGCTGACTGTGACTAGTGAAGGAATGTTCTTTCAAAGAAGAGGAACAACATCTTCATTGTAAACTGCCTAAGTTTTGACTTTTGTGGCAGATAATTATTTAAATTTCGACTTTTTGCCATGGCAATATTTTTAATTAATGAATACTAAGCAGCCATTCTGCTCTTTAATAATCCAGCTCCCGCTCCCACTACCGACCGGTGGTATATTCACATATGCCTAGTTAAATAGTTCTAGCACTGGCAACTGTGTGATGAAATACGCAACTTACTATAGCCATATTCCTGAGGAGTGGATACGCAATGACGAAAATACTGCAACGAATAACTCTGGCTTTGATTGGAAATACTTCCGAGAATTTCTGATTTATTTAGAGAGAGTTTGACTTGGAGGAAAAATTATTTTTTTTCTGATTACAGCAACAATGTAATCATAGATCAGCCACCAGAACTCGTAGTAAAGAATCCTCATGAAACACTAAAGGACTTGCAATTGATCATCAAGCAATGAACTTACACTGAACATAAAGAAAACAAACAGTATGAATTCCGCTTAAAGAGGAAAACACTTCCATAAAATTATATGTGGGTGAAAATATCATTGATTGTACTGAAAATAAAATTTTTAAAGACCTAGTACTGACTGTCACTTGGTGTGGAATGATCACACAAATACGCTAGGAAAGGAAAGGAATCAGTATGCTATGCCCTTAGAGTCCTGTCATCGGTGCGTAACGGATAACACATGCACTCCATCTTTAACAATGGAAAACTACACAAAACATGGACACAGTCTTCAGTCTACAGAAAAGGGCCATTACCATAACAAAATAGTAACCGAGATCCTTGTACAGATCTAGTTAAACAGCTGGAGATTCTAGCTGCACCATGTGAGTACATCAATGCGTTACAAACATCAAGAGGAACATCAGCAACTATCTCGCAAACAGCAGCATTCATAAGAGTGGAGCTAGAGTCAGCCTTTCTTACAATTAACAAGAAATAAAACACAAAACAGCATTTTTAAAGGTAACAAAATTGTACAATAAATTACCCAAAGAGGTTAAAGAGAGAGCTAAAATTCAGATATGAAAAAGTCAGTTCAATCGTACCGTCAACCAGGGCTATTTTTGTTCTGTTGATTTTGTAAAGTGTGATTACATAAGTAAATATTATTATAGAAATCGGTTTGTGTTTACCATCAGGGTTCTTATGGACAATTGTAACCTCAAAATGAATGAAAATCATGTTTGTGATATATCTTAAACAAAAACACATTGCGTGTAAAGTTACCCTGCCCAAGGGGGTAACTTTACTAATGGGTAACTTCGTCCGGAAATTTTAAATGGAAAGTACACAGAAATATGAAGTGGTGTCACACTTGTCATGGCTTTACTGACTTGTCAGAATCATTACAAGAATAAATGGAATATGCTGAATCATTTCAATTTTATGTTTTTATGAGGTAAACTGCAACAATGTTTCTGCCACTTCCGGAGGACGACTTGCTCACTCTTCACTTTTATGACACTTCAACGGCAGCGTGATTGCAGGTATTCTTTGAAACTCACAAACCTTCTTCGTAATATCCTAGGTTCATCAAGTAGGCCCACAATTTCCTGATAATTGATTTCGGAGATATCTTCAACACAGGATCATACAAATGTCTCTGTTGAGTCACCTGTCATCTTCGCGAACTTAACTTGTCTCTCATCATGTCTATTTATTCGATAAAGATCTTGGCTTTCTTCTTTTCTGTTTTTGTTAGCATCTGACAGCTTGTGTAAAGTTAGCCACACCGGAGCGAGTCGTACACCTTCGGTTTTTCGGCTTGCTAGTAACATGCCTCAACAAAAAACGACTTCCGCCCACTGTTTCCTCCTCTTGAAGCCTTACTGAAGCACATTTATGCAAACGAGAGCAACAGCAAGAACATAACTATGACACCCCAATGAAAATTTCTAGGCAACGTAAAATACACGAAAGATACATGCGCCCAGTTGCGTTTATCATACAGAAGGATGATGCACGAAAAACGCAGTCACGCTTCTCCTACCAGTAAAGTTCACTACGTCTTTTCTAAGCAGCCATTTCATTTAGCACTTCCAAAACCGGCCAGGTGCAGCTCCCGACAGAGCTTAGAGGGAAGCGGGTAAAGTAACACGTGTTGTGTAAAGTAACCCCGGTTGACGGCACGTCCTTAATAATTCATAATAATTCTTTAGATAGCTCAAGAAATGAAAAAAAACATTATTTAATGATAAGCAAATGACATTTTATAGTAAAATAGTTTAAAATGAATAAACAACTAACTAATCTGCGCGGTATCATGCTAGCCTCTCAGGGCGAGCTTAGGGTTTTACCACAAGTTCTCTTTGTTGGACATCAGCAGACTGGCAGCAGTTCTATGGAGTGCCCTTTCGCTTCTGCGTCGAGCGCTGACCCCAACTTGGCCACCCTTTGTGTCGAATGTGACTCGCCATCTGGGGGCGCAAACTTAGTCCCGACACTGGCGAGGCACAATAGCTCCAGCACGCAGAAATGCCTGGTACCCCTTTGTGAGTTAGGGTCAGACGTTGATCCGCTCAAGGCGCGAACAATTACGGGGTGAAGGCAATGCGGACTGACGATCGTAATCAATAGGCGCCTGGAACTACAAACCAGCTACTGAAGTGTCAAACGCGTAGGGATTGTCTTAAATTAGCGACGACCTTATAGATAATTTCGTAGATTACGTGTCCTGATTTAAGTTCCGCTACTGTTATAACTGTTGTTGAAATCTAAAGTATTTCAGATACACGTAATGTGCTTAAGTATATGAGAGAGAAGGGGGAAAAGAATACCATGCCTGGGAAGCAAAATGGAGCTTTCAAGTCATTCCAAATGTATCTTAACAGCACGATAAGGATTAACATTGAAAACCTGTAGATAAAATACTCTCTACTTTCAATTGCACAAGCTTCGCTTTATTTTGAAACATGTAAATCTACAATAGCGTTCATTTTGGGTTACAATCTGCAAAACTTGCATTTCTACACGGTGACGAGATTTCTCCGTTCTGTCGATAAGAAAAGGTAAGGTCACTTGTAGACGTGCACTAGGTTGTCACTGTAATTACCTTTCATCAGTGCGAAACGTTAGGGCAATGCATTCGAAAACAGGAGGTGAAAATTTCGCAAGAGAAGTACAGGGTGCTCATAATCAAAGTCCCAGTTGCAAAACGCCGTCGAAAGAGGAACACAGCACACAATGACATCAAATTTGAATTGCATATTATTGACGCAGGGGGAAACGTCATGGAAAAAAAAAAATTAGCGAAAATTTTACTAATAGACGGCGCTATAAGCGTCTTAACGCAAATGGGGTTGGCTACAAATGTCAGATAAATCGCAATACGATGGTTATGGTTTCAGTTGGACATTACACTATCCATACTGTTCAATGTGCATGACTGCACAAGTTCGGCAGTCAACACTTGTGGCACTGTTAATTAGGTAGCCTATACAACATGGCAAAATCGTAGCACATCGGATGGGAAAAATCGATTTTTAATTGTCCTGAGGTCAAAAACAGAATAAAGCACAATGACATCGGTTTATATCTTTCGTGAGACTGACGCAAGGCATTTTTAATATTCTGTCCACCGTTTTGTGCCACAAGTTGAAATCAAGAAACAGCATGTTGCACAACAGATCGGAGTGGCTCGGGAGTCGCACTCGGAATGGGTTGCGCAATGCGTGCCTTCAATTCAGCTACGTTTGTAATTGGGGTACTGAACACAACATCTTTCAGGTAATTCCATGGCCAGAAGCCACACGGATTTAAGATCAGGCGATCTAGACGGCCAGGCTCAGGGAAACGGCGGCTGATAATTTTAGCATTTCCGAAATGCGTCTGCAGCAGCCGCTTCATTAGCTGTGAGATGTGAAGATGAGCGCCATCGTGCATAAAAAATGATTCTATCCACACGTCCGCGATGTTGAAGGGTTGATGTGACATCGGTGCGCAAGATACTATTATAGTGTCTGACAGTGACGGTAAAGGCGGGATCCGAAGGACTCATGATCTAAAAAAAAAAAAAAAAAAAAAAAAACGGCCCTACGATAAACCATGCCATCAACCGGCACCATACAGTCAGCTTTGTAGAATGAAGTCGTACCGGTTAATGTGAGTGTGGGTGATGAAAATAGGCTTAGTCTGTTCACAGAATGTTCCACGGCCATTCGTCGCCCACTTCCACGTAAGCGCGAAATTCCAGGGCGAACGTTTGTCTTGCTGGCAGGTCAGCAGGAAGCAACTCCTGAACAGGGTGATTTTGTATGAATAAATGCAGCATCTTTCGTGGGACTTTATAGACCATGCTTGCAGGCATGTCCGGGGAATTCCCCGTGCACTGCATATTTGCACACTACATCTTGATCCTTCTTGCAGTGATGTGGCCACATCTTCTACAGACGTCGGAGTAGCCGCTTTCCTTTCTCTCCTACATAGTCATTTTCTCCAGACCCTTAGCAGACATCGCACCAGTGCTTCTTTTCGTACCACTGAGTGTCCGGAACTTATGGTGGGCTACAGGCGCACACAGTTACCGTTCTTGTAAAAGAGCTCTACCATCAGCGCGATCGTTTATGGAGACAGTCGTACTGGGCGTCTAGGATGCAAATTGAGGAACAGCTGTGTACTGCGCGTCTGTTGGTGTGCACATTCCAATTTAGGGCGCCACCTATTGGTCACATTTTCGTGTTTTTTTCCCTCTCTATGACGTTTTACCAGCATCAATAATATACTGTTCAAATTTTATGTCATTTTGAGGACTGATTCTCTCTCTGCAGCGTTTTGAAAATGGAACGTCAGTTATGGACACCGTGTATATTGCATGTAAGTCTGCTTTTTTATGAGGGATGGGATATTCGGTAAGATATTCGACAAAATAGAAAATAAAAGCTTCACACGCAGCAGCCACGATATCAGATATCCAAGACGTTACAAAAACATTCATTCGATTTTACAAGACTAAATTCTACATAAAATATTGCCCGATTCGTTTCACATGACCGTGCAATATTAAATGACATGTATCGCACCAGTGACAATGCTTAAGACTGTTAATCTCATGACATTAATTCATTAGCGACGCTTTTCGAGCCACTAGTGCTCGGTATCAAGACATACAAATCATTTGAACATTACTGATGCTACGAACACTATTAACTATATTATTGGTAATTTCTTCGGCTGCTAGAGTTTTCATTAGGTCTAGGGCATACGCCTCCCTACATAAAAATAAAAAAAGTTCATGGTGTATTTCTTGACTTAGTGCATTTATGTCTACTGGGTGCTGCGATGGCCGAGGATCTGCCCTCGTTTCTGCAGCACTTTTTTTTGTACTGATTTCAATCATTTTTCACTTGCCTGAAAATTAAATGAGAACGTGGGTGTTCCCATCTTGATGGTCCGAGACGTGATGATGCGATCGCACTAAGTTTCGCGGTCGCCGCTGTCCATCGATACCTGCCTCTTCAGCTTTCCGTCGCACCAGTCCAGACAGAACTCTCCTGCTTTTGTTAAGCCTCGCACTATTACAGGCCAGAACTTGTTTTGTCATAAGACATGTGTGACATTATGAAACTGCTCTTGGAGGATCTTTCTTTCTAAGAGCGGTTAGTCAGAATTCGCTTTCCTCATTGAGTCAATCGACGTAACGATTTTGTTACTTTTTATACTCATTTCCAAAGGTTCATGTCACATACTTGCCAATATCAATGTTTTGTTCCCTGAAAACACACATTTTTGCATCACATTCCTATCGTCTTTCTTTCAGAATTGTACGCAGATAGCAGCATGTTTTAAATAGCTTATAGTGTCTGATACCCAGACCAATGAATTAACTGAACACATTAGGCATAAACTAAACCCATAAGCATTAATTATTCAATAAAATCAAATGTTAAAGTGCATTTTATAATATGGTCTATGTGGGGGTGGCATACCTAAAGGCGCGTGATCACGGTATCAGAATTAGAGAAATGATATCGGTCGCCCAACAACGAAATATACTGAACATCTTGCTGCCAACATCAACCGACTAAACATTGTGTCAGATGGCGAGAACTCTCATACGTCTGCTCCATCTGATGCTTTGCTACAGAGATATACATCAACAGCTACCGGATGTGCATCTGAAGAGTTGTCAGGCGCATTTGATCTGATTTTTCGGAAGATATTTGGAATTTTGTATTTTCTATGTGTAGGTGGAGTCAGACCAAACAAATACAGCTCACCATGTATTTCATATGACGCCCTGTGTCGACGGAAAGCGTCTGTTTGTTTCCCATTACGAACAAAATAATTGTTAAAGGGAATTTTAAGTGCCCATTCGATAGATAGGTAGGACGAGTCTCGTTTCAAACTGTGTCGAGCAGATGGACGTGTATCGGTATTGAGACAACCTCATGGATCCATGGACCCTACATGTCAGCAGGCTCTGTAATGGTGTGGGGCGTGTGCAGTTGGAGTGATATGGGACCAATGATACGTCTGTGACACGTACGTAAGCATCCTGTCTGATCACCTGCATCCATTCACGTCCATTGTGCGTTCCAACGGACTTTGGAACTTCCAGCGGACGACACCCTACACGACCAGAATTGCTACAGAGTGGCTCCAGGATCACACTTATGAGTTGAAACACTTCCCCTGGCCACCAGACTCCCTAGACATGAAAATTATTGAGCATATCTGGGATGCCATGAAACGTGCTGTTCAGAAGAGATCTACCCCCTCGTACTCTTACAGATTTATGGACAGCCCTGCAGGATTTGTGGTGTCAGTTCCCTCCAGCGCAACTTCAGACATTAGTCGAGTCCATGCCACGTCATGCTGCGGCACTTCCGTGTGCTTGCGGGGGCCCTACACGATACTAGGCAGGTGCAGCAGTTCATTTGGCTCTTTAGTGTATTTCGCAAGCCATCTGTCTGTGGCGAAGCGGCCGGCCGCGGTGGTCTAGCGGTTCTAGGCGCTCAGTCCGGAGTCGCGCGACTGCTACGGTCGCAGGTTCGAATCCTGCCTCGGGCATGGATGTGTGTGATGTCCTTAGGTTAGTTAGGTTTAAGCAGTTCTAAGTTCTAGGGGACTGATGACCTCAGATGTTAAGTCCCATAGTGCTCCGAGCCATTTTTGTGGCGGAGCTTACTTCTCGTACCACCATCTAATCCCCCTTCCCTGTGTCATTCGCGAGTGGCATATGGGAAGAATAATTGTCGATAGATCTCCGTGTTAGTGGTAACTCCTCGAATTTAATCGTTATGGTCATTTGGCGATACGTACGTGGGAGGAATATGTTGTGCGAATCTTTCCGGAACGTACTCTCATGGAATTTCAATAGTAAGCCTCTCTGTGAGATACAACGGCGCTCTTGTAGCGTATGCCACGCACGTTTCTTGAGCTTTCTCGTTATGTTCTCGCGGTGACTAAACGATCCCGTGACGAAACGGAGCGCGCTTCGTTGCGTCTTGCCTCTCTTCTGTCAACGCAACCAGGTAAGGCTCTCAGACCGAAAATTAATGGTTCAGAAAATTTCGAACTTACGTAGGTCTCAGTTCGACGGCCTTCATTCGTAATGGTAAAATTTCCATGCTGGAAATCTTCATGAAGTATCGATTGTATTGATACGGCAATATTAATTAGATCTTAATTATAATATACTCTTTTACTTGGACCCAACTGCTTGTCCTGAAGTAGTTTGATGCACTGTGTCGTCCGCAATAGAACACTCGCTCTGATATGTATTTGAATTAAAGTGATACAACTAATGCAAATTACCAAGTATTACGATGATTTGATAGTTCATGTCCTTATACCACACAACACCTATTAGTCGCTATGAGCAATATGTACTCCTGTCTTCCAATAAATGTAAGGATAGTTTGGGGTGTACGGAAACCAGAAATCTGAAACTATGTTTTGGATTTATTCACAGGTACCCACACGTGTGTATGTATTTAATGTATTCAGTATCTAGCAGACCGGATAACCACGATCAAAAATATTTTGTTATCAGAAGTACAGGTTTTCACGATAGGAGTTTAGCCTAAAAATACTACGTACGAGTTTGAACCAAAGGCACTACATTTTGGATACATTGTGGGAGTGAACAGTGATCAATGTGTTACAATATTTACTATCAAAACAGTCTTGATCACAATTTATTTATTACGGTGACTCAAGTAGTGATTTACAACCAAAAGGAGGTGCTTATTCAATGGTCTGAAGATGACCACAGTAGTGGTCGAAACCGGTCACCGTAATAAATAAATTGTGATCAAGACTGTTTTTGATACTAAATAAAAAGGCATTACAGCCCGTAAGAGACGGTCAGTTATCCACTTTGCACATGCACTGATCCCCAGTGTGGGAAAACCCGCAGAGATTGTGTCACTTATGCTACCTTCAACCTGCCTGTGCAATGTCTGCTTTGCCACTCAGACTTAGATTGCTTGACAAAAAAAATGAAGCACCCACAGGACATGGTGGGATATTACTGTAATTTAGTTCACGTACACACCATCTGCGGCTATGTAATTGATTACTAACGCAATTCTCTGTGACAGGTAGATCGGTCATAAGAGCATTGCCAGAGCGTTGTTTCCATGCCTGGGAGGGCATATAAGGGGCTTGAACAGCGTCAGATGTTGAGTGAAAGACAATGGAAACGCCGTGTACTCTTGTAAGGAACCATTATCGGAACTGAAAGAGTTTGAAAGGGGCCTCATTGTGGATTTCCATTTGGCCGGCTGGTCGAATCGTGTAACATCCAGTTTTGTAGGACATTCGGATGCGACAGCAGCCCGATGTTGAACTGTGTGGGAGTGTGAGGGCAGCCATACTCGTCGTCATAGTTGCAGTCGACGACGTCTGACAGCCACAAGGGAGGATCGCCGTGTTGTGCACCAGGCACTTCGTAACCCCTTCACATATGCAGCTGCCATCCGAGAACAAGAAATGGACTTCCTGAAACATTCTGCGCCACTCCACACCATTGGTCACGGACTGGCAGCAGCCGGACTAGCGAATTACCGTCCCGAGCGTACGCTGCCGGCAACAACACAAAAACAAATGGCTGCGCGTTAGGAACGGTGCCACGACAGAGATGCATGGAATGATGATGCAAGGCGTCGCAGTGTGTTCTGCAATGGACCTCAGTTTTTCGCTATCCCACACGACGCTTATCTGCGTGTAAGGCAGTGACATGCGCTTAGGTCCCCTTCTTAAAACATTTTGGAGAGGGACAGCGATGTTACTGCTGTCGTCATTGTGTGAGTTGCCACCTGTTATGATTCTAGGTTACGGCGCGTAGTGGTTGAGTGAGCTCTGATGGCACAATGGTACATCACGGACACCCTGCGTCCTCACTTGCTACCTGTAATGCTACAGTATGTTGGAGCAAATTTTTAACAGGACAATTCTCGTCCACATATGTGACCTGTCTGTACGAACTGCGTGCTTGATGCTGAGATACTTTCGTGGCCAGCAAGTGCCGCACAACTGTCCACGATAGAATGTGTGTGGGACCAGGCCAAACGTCAACTCCGTCCCAACACCAGTATCCAGTATATTACGGACCTGTTACTATAACTTTGGCCGACCAGCGTCAGCAGAGGATACAAGGGCTTTATCACATCATTCCCAACCGAATCAGTGCATGCTTCCAGGCCGCAGGCGGTGCAACGACACAGTGGTAAACGGGATCACACAGAATTTGACTCGAATATGCAATTAGTGAAACAAGGCCCTGGGAGTAGACAACATTCCCTTAGAACTACTGACGGCCTTGTGAGAGCCAGTCCTGACAAAACTCTACCATCTGGTGAGCAAGACGTATGAGACAGGCGAAATACCCTCAGACTTCAAGAAGAATATAATAATTCCAATCCAAAAGAAAGCAGGTGTTGACAGATGTGAAAATTACCGAACTATCAGTTTAATAAGTCACAGCTGCAAAATACTAACGCGAATCCTTTACAGACGAATGGAATAACTGGTAGAAGCCGACCTCGGGGAAGATCAGTTTGGATTCCGTAGAAATGTTGGAACACGTGAGGCAATACTGACTCAACGACTTATCTTAGAAGAAAGATTAAAGAAAGGCAAACCTACGTTTCTAGCATTTGTAGACTTAGAGAAAGCTTTTGACAATGTTGACTGGAATACTCTCTTTCAAATTCTAAATGTGGCAGGGTTAAAATACAGGGAGCGAAAGGCTATTTACAATTTGTACAGAAACCAGATGGCAGTTATAAGAGTCGAGGAGTATGAAAGGGAAGCAGTGGTTGGAAAGGGAGTGAGACAGGGTTGTAGCCTATCCCCGATGATATTCAATCTGTATATTGAGCAAGCAGTGAAGGAAACAAAAGAAAAATTCGGAGTAGATATTAAAATCCATGGAGAAGAAATAAAAACTTTGAGGTTCGCCGACGACATTGTAATTCTATCAGAGGCAGCAAAGGACTTGGAAGAGCAGTTGAACGGAATGGACAGTGTCTTGAAAGGAGTATATAAGATGAACATCAACAAAAGCAAAACGAGGATAATGGAATGTAGTCGAATTAAGTCTGGTGATACTGATGGATTTAGATTAGGAAGTGAGACACTTAAAGTAGTAAAGGAGTTTTGCTATTTGGGGAGCAAAATAACTGATGATGGTCGAAGTAGAGAGGATATCAAATGTAGACTAGCAATGGCAAAGAAAGCGTTCCTGAAGAAGAGAAATTTATTAACATCGAGTATAGATTTAAGTGTCAGTAAATCGTTTCTGAAGGTATTTGTATGGAGTGTAGCCATGTATGGAAGTGAAACATGGACGATAAATAGTTTGGACAAGAAGAGAATAGAAGCTTTCGAAATGTGGTGCTAGAGAAGAATGCTGAAGATTATATGGGTAGATCACATAACTAATGAGTAAGTACTGGGAGATGAAGAAGCTTGCACAGGACAGAGTAGCATGGAGAGCTGCATCAAACCAGTCTCAGACTGAAAACCACAACAACAACAACACGACATAACCCACGAAGTTTCATTTCATTTTCAGCCTCTCTTTTGGGTGCTTCACTTTTTTTTCCTTTTACTTTGTCAGGCAGTGTATTTCATTCTGTGAGACGACAAGGCGGCTCCCTCTTCAGTGTGAAAGCTGTTGAGTCCTCAAACATGATGACAGATGACGATGAAAACTCAGTGTAGCTGTGCTTCGTCAAGACACCACGAACGTTTAAATTAATAACGGGTTGTAAGCTGCCCCTACTATTTGTTGTTTTTATTCGTAAATATAGTTAACTAATACTTGCTGTAGTCTAGCCTATTAACAGCCAGTTACAGACGGCGAACTTACTCCCAACGTACATGTGCCGATAACTAAAGTTCTGATCGTGATTCTAAGGCGAATGTCCCGTTTGTTTCCCCTACACTATACTATGATTCTATTCCTCCCAAAATATCCTACTAATAATAAAGACGGTTTGCTATGTGAAGACTTTTGTACGATATTCCACTTTAAATTCAAATAGCAAGTCCCTACTGGTAAAAATTACACTCACACTGCAATTGCTATCAGTCATTTATTACGCGCTTGTATGAGTTTACCATTGCCGGTTCATTACTGTGAGATCATTTTTTCATTACGTTACGAATATGATTCTCAGTTTCGAATTCTAATTCTGCTGACACATGCATTCTACTCGCGTTTTAACTCTGGCGCGACTATCATTAAAATCTTTCACATTCATGCGGGAAAGCGAGGAGCGCAGACACTCGGGATCTGCGCCGTAAGCATGCTCCAGCTGGATTGGCGATATTATTCCGCAATATCACAAAACTAATCCACTTTTTTTTAAGCGCGATGCGCGGAGCATGAGATCCCAGGAGGTGCCCTGAGGCCTTGCTTAGGCTCGATTGACTCACTCCTTCGCGCCAAGAGATCTCCAGGCGCCAATTTGTCCGTTCTAAAACGAAGGCACATCCCCGTCAGCGATGCCGTTGCGCTGTTCCAAAAGAGCATAAGGGTAGATTTGATCCTTCACGCATAGGATCGATGTCTGTATCCTTACAAAGTTTCTGTCGGAGATGCGCTTAGATTGAGCTTCTTGCGTAAATTGACGCGCGTGCTACGCTGGTATATCACTTTCATCCACGACATCCTTTTCTTTTTGAGTCATCAGTATTCTGACTGATTTGAAGCGGCTCGCCACGAGTTTCTTTCCTGTGAGAACCTCTTCATCTAGGAGTAGCACTTGCAACCTACGTCCTAAATTATTTGCTGGATGTATTCCAATCTATTTCTTCCTCTGCTGTTTTTACCCTCTGTACAGCTCCTTCTAGCACCATGTAAGTTATTCTCTCATGTCTTAACATATGTCCGGTCATCCTTTCCCTTCTCCTTATCAGTGTTTTCCATATAATCCTTACCTCGACGATCCTGCAGAGAACCTCCTCATTGCTTACCTTTTCAGTCCATCTATTTTTCAACATTCTTCTCTAGCACCAAATCTGAATTGCTTCGATTCTCTTCTTTTCCAGTTTTTCCCACAGTCCACGTTTCCCTTGTAAGTAGGCTGTTTATGTTTTCTCTATGTAAGTAGGCTGTTTATGTTTTCTCTATGTAAGTAGGCTGTTTAGGTTTTTTTATGGTAACGCCACCTCTGTATGAAAATCACTGGCTGTGCTGTGTGCAGTCTGTAGCTGCTTTGCATTGTTGTAATACTCGCCATTGTAGTGTTAGGCAGCTGGCTGTGAACAGCGCGTAGCGTTGCGCAGTTGGAGGTGAGCCGCCAGCAGTGGTGGATGTGGGGAGAGAGATGGCGGAGTTTTGAATTTTGTCATGAACTGCTATATTTATATAAGATGATATCAAGGTAAATACATTGTTTGTTCTCTATTAATATCTTTCATTTGCTAACTATCCCTATCAGTAGTTAGTGCCTTCCATAGTTTGAATCTTTTATTTAGCTGGCAGTAGTGGCGCTCGCTGTATTGCAGTAGCTTGAGCAGCGAAGGTTTTTGTGAGGTAAGTGATTTGTGAAAGGTATAGTTTAATGTTAGTCAGGGCCATTCTTTTGTAGGGAATTTTGAAAGTCAGATTGCGTTGCGCTAACAAAATATTGTGTGTCAGTTTAAGCACAGTCATGTATAATTGTTCAAAGGGGACGTTACACCCTACCATACAATGCTGTCTCTAAATGTACATTCTCAGAAATTTCTTCCTCAAATTAAGGTCTATGTTTGATATAAGCAGACTTCTCTTGGTCAGGAGTGCCCTTTTCGTCAGTGCTAGTCTGCTTTTGATGTCCTCCTTGCTCCGTCGGTCATCAGTTATTCTGCTGCCTATGTAGCAGAATCCTTAACTTCATCTACTTCGTGATCACCAATCGTGATGTTAAGTTTCCCGCTGTTCTCATATTTACTACTTCTCTTATTACTTTCGTATTTCCTCGATTCATTCTCATCCATATTTTGTTCTCATTAGACTATTCATTCCATTCAGCAGATCCTGTAATTTTTCTTAATTTTCACTGAGGATAGCAATGTCATCAGCGAATCCTATCATTGATATCCTTTCACCTTTAATTTTGATTCCACTCTAGAACGATTCCACTCTAGAACCTTTCTTTTATTTCCGTCACTCCTTCTTCGTTGTATAGATTGAACGGTAGAGGCATCCTTTTTAATCTGACCATTTCGTTGTTGGTGATTGACTCTTACTGTGTCCGCCCCCGGAAGCTGACTGGTCAGTGCGACAGAATGTCAATCCTAAGGGCCCGGATTCGATTCCCGACTGGGTCGGAGATTTTTTCCGCTCAGGGACTGGGTGTTGTGTCATCATTTCACCCCCATCGACGCACAAGTTGCCCGAGTGGCGTCAAATCGAAAGACTTGCACCCGGCGGACGGTCTTCCCGACGGTAGGCCCTAGTCACACGACATTTTTTACTCTTACTGTTCCCTGTTGATTCTCGTACATATTGTATATTACTTGCGTTTTCCTGTAACTTACTCCTATTTTTCTCAAAATTTCGAACATATTGCATCATTTGACATTGTCAAACGCTTTTTCCAGATGAGCAAATCCTAACAGTGTGTCCTGATTTTTCTTTAGTCCTACTTCCATTATCAACCGCAACATCAGTACTGCCTCTCTGGCGCCTTTGCGTTTTCTAAACCCAAACCGACCTTCCTCTTACACATCACCCAGCAAACAAATATAAAAAGTTGAGAAGTACGAGGAACTAATCTTATTGAGGTTCTGATGACAGCTACGCACGCATTTCCACTTTACTGCTAGAGATTGTAACTCAGAGCGAGAGAGTATAAGACGAATGATGGCTACACGACTGGAGAAAAAATGCAGGAAAGGGTGAGCCAGTTGTCAAACACGCTACTGGAGGAAAGTCGGACCCCGTGCAGGGACAACACAAATGTTTGAGGAACGGAAATGCGGTCGCGCGGTTAAGCGACGTATGGTTGCTGACGAATCGCAGAGCGGCCTCCCAATGTTTGTGGCATCGACGACAAACACAACGGAAGCCGCGGGGATTCGACAGCCGCGGCTGCGCCTTGGGGAACGGCCTGATGAAATGGCGTGTTGCGCGGCGGGGCGGGGCGGTGTTTGGACGCGGCGTCGTGCGTGGGCGGCCGTCTCCTGCGACGCGGCGGCGGGAACCCCTCTGGACGGGGCAGCAAACAAACACGGCCATCTGGCGTGTCTCACGCACTGACACGCTCTCCGCTTACCCTCTACAAACGATACACCACCCCGGGGCGTGGCCGCTGCCACGGCTGCCAGCTAAGCTTAATGAGATCAAGGGAGCTTCGCAGGCTGGACACGGCGCTTGTCGGGATCAGTTGCTCGACGTGCAACATGTCCTCCTGTAGACTAGGACAATCGGAAGTGACATTGTGCTGTCGCAGTGACTGGCATGAAATCAGTAACATCAAAATTGTTCTCCGTGGCACTTCGCGGCATCAGTGTCTCAAAGCTGCCCTGTGACTCGATGGTTAGAGGTTGTTAGTGTTCTTTAGGTAGTCTAGTAGTCGTGACTTATCTGCTTATTGCGCTGTTTTATTTTCCTCTACAGTCTATACCAGACAGCTTCTTTTACAGACAACTAACAGTTTATGATGTGGTTATTTGCTATGTACGCATTTCTGTACAGGGTGAGCCATTTATTGTGACCATCCAAAATAACCCTTTGTCCACAAAAAATAAAAAATAAATGTGTATCAAGCTAATGTAATTTAGTTACCACGAATGCATTAACCAGAATGATTGATTGCCTTTCTTGTAAATTTGTTCGTTACGAAGATAACAACGGCAGTACGTCTTTTTTGAATAGCACCGTATATTTTTGAATAAAAAGTTCTTGGGTTTCCAACCGCGTCAATTGGTTAAAACTACACGAGCTTTCGGCCAAGCACTCCTTGGCCATTGTCACGTGTTATGACTGCCAGTGGGCTGTTGGTGCGCCCTTATATACGATAGCTGCCGGCTGTGACGTCACTGGTGTCCGTGGCATTGCCATACATGGGCATGTTTTGAATCGGCGTTCGATGTGCCCTCTTCAACCGCGCGATCGCTGGATCCCACGGAGCGCTGAGCTGTAAGCCACCGTCTCTATTCAGGGTGTTTGTGGTAATTTTTATTTCAATAGCTTCCTTTATTAAACTCTGCCAGACGCCGTTAGTGCGAGCCACGACAGAGGTATCGCCAAATTTTATGTGGTGACCGTTTTCTAACGCATGCTCAGCTAACGCAGGCTTCTCTGGATAGCGTAGGCGATAATAACTCTCATGTTCTTTCCTGCGTTGTTCCACAGTGCGCACTGTTTGTCCGATGTACTTCTGGCCACACTCACAAGGTATTTCGTAGACTCCAGGTGTTCTTATACCTACAGCGTCTTTAACTGGTCTCAGTAATTGACGGATTTTCGTTGGAGGCCTGAAGATTGATTTGATCTTGTGTCTTTTCAACAGGCGGCTTATCTTACCTGACACAGAGCCACAGAATTGCAGCAAAGCAAGTTTCTTTTCCTGCTCTTCGTCGCTGGTCTTATTCTGATATTTCCCAGAAATCACTTCTGTCACTTGATGGGTGCCGTAGCCGTTATTCCTGAAAACCTTGCGTAGATGGCTCAGTTCGTGGGGCAGGTTGTCGTCGTCTGATATTACTCTCTCACGATGCACCAATGTTTGCAGTACTGTGCGCTTCTGTGCTGGATGATGATGGCTGGTGGCGTGCAGGTACAGGTCTGTGTGGGTGGGTTCTCTGTAGACGCTGTGGCCAAGGCATCCATTTCGTTTACGGTGGACAAGGACGTCGAGGAAGTTCAATGCATTTTATTCAATGTTATCGCCGCGAGACTCTGCATTCATACATTACCTTATATTTTTATTCGGTGGTCCACTTACAGACTCACCTCGAGACCTGTTCAAAAGCGTATCACAATCTACCATTCACGCAAACATAACGTTATTAAAAACGTAACATAAAACTCACCTTCATTCTCCTTTACTAGCATAGAATGCAAGTATCCGCAGTAACGTGACTCGTCTACTTTTTTGAGTTGACGGTAAACAAAAAACCCTGTATACCTTATTTACAACTAGGTGAAAGGAGAAGCCTCTTTAACGGATGAATAAAGATCAGATTTACATAATGAAATAAGGATTTCATCATCAAAGATAGGCCTATACACTGAGGTGACAAAAGGGTACCTCCTAATGTCGGACATCTTTTGCCTGGCGTTTAAGGCAGCAATTCGAAGTAGCATGGACTGAACAAGTCGTTGGAAGCCCCTACAGAAATATTGTACCGTGCTGCCTCTCTAGCAGTCGAGAATTTGGAAAGTGTTACCGGTGCAGGACCTCTCAATTATGTCCAATAAATATTAGGTGAGTGGCCAAATCATTCGCTCGAATTGTCCAGAATGTTCTCCAAACGAGTCGTGAACAATTGTGGTCCGGAGACATAGAGCATTCTATCGTTGTTTGGGAACATAAAGTCCATGAACGACTGCAAATGGTCTCCAAATGACCAAACATTACCATTTCCAGTTAATAATCGGTTCATCTGGACCAGAGTACCCAGTCCGTTCGATGTTAACACAGTCCAAACTATTATGGAGCCAACACCAGCTTGTATAGCACCTCGTTAACAGCCTGGGTTAATAGCTTCGTGGGGACTGCGCCACTCTCGAGCCCTACCACCAGCTTTTACCAACTGAAATCGGGAGTCATCTCAAGACCGCTGTTTTCCAGTCGTCTAGGATGCAACTTGATACGATCATGAGGCCAGGATAGGCGCTGCAGACGATATGGTGTTGTTAGCAAGGGCACTCGCGTAGGTCGTCTGTGGTAGTAGCCCATTAATACCAAATGTCTCCGCACTGTTCTAACGGATACTTTCGTCGTACGTCCCACAGTGATTCCTGCGGCTGTTCCACGCAGTGTTGCTTGTCTGTTAGCATTGACAACTCTACTAAAACGCCGCAGCTCTCTGTTGATGAGTGAGAGCCGTCGGCCACTGCCTTATCTGTCGGGAGTGGTTATGCTTGAAATTTGGTACACTCAGCATTCTCTTGACGAAGTGAATATCGAAATATTGAATTCCGTAACGATTTCCGAAATGGAATGTTTCATGCATCTTGCTCCAACTACTATTTCGTGTTGGAAGTCTGATAATTCCCGTCGAGCGGCCATAATCACTTGGTGAACTTGTGCACGTGCAGCACCTGAGTACAAATGACAGCTCCGCCAAGACACCGCCCTTTTATAGCCTGTGTACGCTGTACGACAGCCATCTGTATTTGTGCATATCGCTATTCTGTGACTTTTGTCACCTCTGTTTAAAACACACAACGATTTTTGGTCTACAGCTGTCGGAAAAAATGCTGTTTCATGTGACAGTCATTGTTCTCGATGCCATTATAAAAAAGACTACATGCGAAAACAGGAACATTAAGGTTTTAATGTCCCTTCGACGACAAAGTCATTAGAGGATTGGAGGAGGATGGGAAGGAAATCTGCATGTCTCTTTGAAAGTAATCAGACCGACAATGTGCAAATCACACGGGAATTTTAACTGCCTTCGTCCCAAATGCGAGTCCAGTTCTCGTGAGTCGAGATGACAAAGCGGTCTGATGTTTATGTGGTAAGATGTTGTGGGTCACAACGAAATACGATGAGTAATTGGTATTTCAAGCAGCAACTGAGCAACTAATGAAGCCTCAAAAGGCGATAAAAAAAACCATCCAGTGAGAAAGATGCGGTATTCTCTTGAAGCATAACTTCCTCAGTGGATAATATGTCACAAGGGGGGCACAATAACCACATCAGGGATCTAAAACGTCGTAGAAATACATGGAAAATTTTAGCAGCGCGTTTAAAACAGTTGAAGTACGTACGTCACTTCATGAAAGTGTCTATATACCGCAACAGAACTAAAGAAATCGAGCAGTTCTTTACATCTGAAAATGACTGCAAAATGAATTAAAGGGGTCTGCCTTCTTGCACGGGCATAGTTTAGTTTTATTTCCTAAACACGTTTCACCATAGTTGTGGCCTCTCCAGTGTTTTTTTCTTTTTTTTCTTTTGCCCTGAAAGGCATATACATACAGGGCTATTACAAATGATTTAAGCGATTTCATAAATTCACTGTAGCTCCATTCATTGACGTATGGTCACGACACACTACAGATACGTAGAGAAACTCATAAAGTTTTGTTCGGCTGATGCCGCACTTCAGGTTTCTGCCGCCAGAGCGCTCGAGAGCGCAGTGAGACAAAATGGCGACAGGACCCGAGAAAGCGTATGTCGTGCTTGAAATGCACTCACATCAGTCAGTCATAACAGTGCAACGACACTTCAGGACGAAGTTCAACAAAGATCCACCAACTGCAAACTCCATTAGGCGATGGTATGCGCAGGTTAAAGCTTCTGGATGCCTCTGTTAGGGGAAATCAACGGGTCGGCCTGCAGTGAGCGAAGAAACGGTTGAACGCGTGTGGGCAAGTTTACGCGTAGCCGCAGAAGTCGACGAATAAAGCAAGCAGGGAGCTAAACGTACCACAGCCGACGGTTTGGAAAATCTTACGGAAAAGGCTAAAGCAGAAGCATTTCTTAAACAGGAGATTGGAAAACCAATGGATCGGTCGTGGTGGAGATCATGATCAACAATTCATGTCATGGCCTCCACGCTCTCCCGACTTAACCCCATGCGATTTCTTTCTGTGGGGTTATGTGAAAGATTCAGTGTTTAAACCTCCTCTGCCAAGAAACGTGCCAGAACTGCGAGCTCGCATCAACGATGCTTTCGAACTCATTGATGGGGACATGCTGCGCCGAGTGTGGGAGGAATTTGATTATCGGCTTGATGTCTGCCGAATCACTAAAGCGAAACATATCGAACATTTGTGAATGCCTAAAAAAACTTTTTGAGTTTTTGTATGTGTGTGCAAAGCATTGTGAAAATATCTCAAATAATAAAGTTATTGTAGAGCTGTGAAATCGCTTCAATCATTTGTAATAACCCTGTAGTTCTTCTTATGTATATTAAGGATATGTGACATCAAATTTTATCGATGTTGTTGTTTAGATTTGCGTTAGTTTGACTTTACCTTTTTTTACATTATAAGTGTCCTGTGGCTGTCAAACGAAATCAGTCAAAAGTTTACATTAATACCGCATGTCGTCGGCAACACAGGGATGGTAAGGCAGCGTCTCTATCGAATTTTTGCCTAGAACACAGCATCAGAACTAAGCATTCGTGTAACGAAGTTGGTGTACGCCCCATTTCACTCTTTACCATTGCTGCAGCTGATCTGCTGTTAGTTGTATTTCATTAATATTCCTGCTAAGTGTGTTGTCTTTGTTGTTACTTTTGTATTTAGAGCGCTCTTTGGGTGTTAGTAATATTTTTTGTTTTGTTTTGTAAACTATTTGGTATGATATGCTGTTTATAGGCTGTTTTGTGGATTTATAATACCGTTTACTGACGTTTCCTCATATTCATTGGAGAATTGTGGTTTACATGCACTTTTATATTTCTAGCGACATACGTTTATCAGTAAAATTTCGTGACCTTTTGTTTTGGAAAACTATTTGGTTTGATGAGTTATTTATAGACTGTGCTGTGGGTTTATAACAGTGGGTACTTATATTCTCTAGTACTTGTTGGCGAATTCTGATTGTTACGTTACACAGTACAAAAAACTAATCGTTGGCTACCAAAAAGAACTCTGCAGCAGAACATTATTCAACACACTAAGATAAGTATCAAACAACACATAGTAAACACACACACACAGATAGACAAAGAGAGAGAGAGACAGAGAGAGAGAGAATAAACACACATCTGAACATCTGAAAAAATGCAGTGAAGTAACAACCAGAATTCTCCAACAAGTACGAGAAAATATGAATAAGTAACCACTGTTATTAATCCACAACACACACTATAAATAGCATGTCATACGAAATAGTTTTCTGACATAAAAAGTCACGATATTCTACTGACTACCGCAGGTCGCTCGAATTATAAAAGTAACAAAAACTACACATTTAGTAGTAATAGTAATCAATAAGAGCTCAAAACAGATCAACTGAAGCAGCGGTAAGAGTCGAATGCGACATACGCCAGATTTCTTTTAACCAAATGTTTTGTTTTGAAGTTATATTCGAGGTACAAATTCAAAAATGGTTCAAATGGCTCTGAGCACTATGGGACTCAACTTTTGAGGTCATTAGTCCTCTAGAACTTAGAACTAGTTAAACCTAACTAACCTAAGGACATCACAAACATCCATGCCCGAGGCAGGATTCGAACCTGCGACCGTAGCAGTCTTGCGGTTCCAGACTGCAGCGCCTTTAACCGCACGGCCACTTCGGCCGGCGGTACAAATTCAGTGTTTCAGATGACCTGCTGATTTAATATAGAATTGTGGCTGATTTAGTTTGACAGCCACTGGGCACAGCAGTGTTAAAAAAAAGTAAAGAACGATTGGAATAGGCTATCTAAACAACAACAACGAAAGGCCGGTCCGAGTGGCCGAGCGCTTCTAGGCGCTTCAGTCTGGAACCGCGCGACCGCTACGGTCGCAGGTTCGAATCCTGCCTCGGGCATGGATGTGTGTGATGTCCTTACGTTAGTTAGGTTTAATTAGTTCTAAGTTCTAGGCGACTGATGACCTCAGAAGTTAAGTCGCATAGTGCTCGGAGCCATTTTTCAAACAATTTGTCTAATGGAATCGCTGAATCTAATACACATTCCTAATTAATGATAACTGTTTCCTGACTCATGGAACACAGATCTTTAGGCAACTTTACACGGTAGTAACGAATTTCGTTCTTTTCCAGTGGCGAATGCTACCAATGCAAAAAACAAGAATACTGTTGGTACTACACTATTCGAAATACTACTGGGAAGTTCGTTGTTACTTTAAATTCACTGCATTATTATCAGAGCTGCAGTCCAGTTCCACTAAGTACTACTGTTTGTTTCCTGTGTGAGTGGGATAGCCGTGCTAGCATTAATTACGAGGGAGTGCTGAAAAGTAATGCCTTCGAAATTTTTAAGTCTAAACTCTGAAAGCTTTTTAAATAAAACAAACTTTATTAATGTCCTACATCTTTATTCTTCATGTCTACAAATTTATTTCTCAACTTAGTCACACCGCAACGAACACATTTTCCCTGTGAGGGACCAGTTTGTTGATACCGTGAATGTACTTTCTTGACGGAGCCTCAACCTCGCTTCTGATGGCACCGTTTCTTTATTATCAAAGTAAAGTCCTCGAATCTGTTCTTTTAAGTTTTGGAAACAAGATGGAAATCGGATGGGGCCAGTCGGAACTGTGTGGAGGATGATCGATGACAATGAACCCATAGCGTCGCATTGTTGCAGGTGTAGCAGCGCTCGCGTGTGGTCTGGCGTTGTTACGCTGAGGAAGAGGGTGCTCTGTGTGTGGGCGAGCTCTGCGAATTTTAAACTCTATTACAGCACGCTGTTCCTCACGCACCGGCATAGTTACGCCACACACCATCACGTTACACGCGACAACTCACATCCCTCTAGCGGCAGAGGGATGCAAACAATGATGTAGATATGAATATTAATAATGTTTGTTTCATTTAAAAGCCTATAAGAGTTTTCTCACAAAAAATTCGGAGGCATTACTTTTCAGCAGGTCCTCGTAGTATATATCATTCGTAGAAAAGTTGGCCCAAGGGACACTGATGTCAATCTTGGAATGAAAAATCTTGTAGATGAAGTACTGAGCGAGCTAAACAATGTTTTTCTTCTATGAAGTGTAAATGAGTCTGCATTCACTTTCTTACGTCCAAAGTTCCCCAAGCTCTGTTTTCGAAAACGTAAAAGCATACCTGTATGTGAACTAAGTTATTATAGCTCCGTCATAAGTTGCAATGAGACGTATCTTTTTTTATTTCTTGACGGTGACTTGTTTCGCGCACCTGTGTCCATTTACAAACGATCCGTATTGTGTGACAACACAGGCGATAGCCTATGTATAAAAACTGCGTCTGCAGTGATGATAAAGCGGCACTATGACCGACTCAACAACAGTAAACAGATCACATAGGACGCACCTATTGTCACACTTAAGATATGGATGGTTTGAAAATGGACACAGGTGTACGAAACTAGTCACCATCAAGAAATAAAAGAAGATACTTCTCACTGCAGCTTATGACGGAGCTACAACCATTTATTTCAATTATAAAACAAATTGCGAACTACTTTTTCACCTGCAGGATGCTGCAAGTTCGCAAATGTGTTTATCGATTCACAGACCAGAGAATTTTTTGAAGTCTGTTAATTTGAATACGCGCTGAAAGGCAAGCAGAAAACGGTACAGAAATCGTGTAATGTTTAGAATAATTTTCTGTTAAACTACAAAGCAGAAAATTAAAAAAAAAAGGTGTGCACGATGTGGTGCTCTTTTATGAACAGCTTTGTAGCATCTCATTTTTGCAGTCACACGTGGACTTTCTCCTGCCAGTTTCTGAGGATGAGGGCGATGAAACTGGTGAGGGTTTTCACCAGAATATTTCAGTGCTGCTATGTTACGTGATTATTATTGGATCGTGATAACGGACGCTCCTCCAACACATTACCAGAGGGAAGTCAAAAATGGGCACTTTTCATATACGGTATTTAATATTTTTTCACTTTTTCTTGTAAGATACATAATGTCAGTATTGGAACAAAGCATCTGGTGAGGACGGAGTTGCTACAGAACTCCTGAAAGAACTGGCCGAAAAACCTTAAAGACTGGACGACTGCACTGATACACCCACTATGTAAGAAAGGAGACAGAGCGGATGTTAATAATTATAAAAGGATTTCTCTTCTTCCTACCACATACAAAATGTGAGTGTCTCCAGAATCAAGCGCAAGCCGGCCGAGGTGGCAGAGCGGTTCTAGGCGCTACAGTTTGGAACCGCGCGACCGCTACGGTCGCAGGTTCGAATCCTGCCTCGGGCATGGATGTGTGTGATGTCCTTAGGTTAGTTAGGTTTAAGTTGTTTTTAAGTTCTAGGGGACTGATGACCTCAGAAGTTAAGTCCCATAGTGCTCAGAGCCATTTGAACCAATCGAGCGCAACAACAACTTGAATGCAAACATGCCAAGTATCCAGAAGGTTTCAGAGCGAACAGATCGTGCCCAAAACACTTCTGAAACTTATTCTAAGGCATCGAAAAAATTACAATACGTAATTAGATCGTGCCTTCGTGTGTATTTTAAAAAGGCTTATGACACAGAGGGCCTGAAGTCTTCTTTCCATATTCAGAAAGAGCAAGGTCTGGATCACAAAATCGCAGCAGTTATTAGTGACAAAGTAAACGGTACAAAATCTAAGGCAAAATATTTTTTTAAAATAAAACAGGAGATAAACAATGTGAACACTCTCTCTCTCTCTCTCTCTCTCTCTTTCTCTCTCACACACACACACACACACACACACACACACACACACACACACAAAAACAAACATTTTCAGCTGTGTCTGAGGAATAGTAATCATTGAGTGGGGAAACGACAATCAGAGCTTAAAATTGACGAACCGATCAAATCAGGAAGAAACTAGATAAGGCTAGACTGCTTAGCTTTTACGGATGACATGGCGATTCTGTCAGGATATTCAAACAGCACAAAAGGACCAGCAATGACCTCGCACCCAAAATTCTAAAAACCAAATATGGAAAAATCGAGAGGATTTCTCACTATTTTTCCGCGCACAGCTACGAACAGGTTGGCTTACCGCTCACTACTTCGCCACATACACTTGCCTTTGTCGCATCGTCGTTGCTCGTCCCACGAATACGGCTACACATTGCTGCAGTCTGACAGGGACATCGCCCTCCGCTTGACTTCTGGCTGTTGCGATGACGAATGTGTCCTGTGAGAGAACTTTGTGCGCCACGAGTTACCCAGCAAGTTGTTCCGCAGGCAGCTTTTGTGGACAGCATCGGCTGCGCTGAACAACTAAAAGTTCTCCTTTATGCCTGTTTATGTGACAGCTCAGGACTTAGACGGGGAAAGCGGATTCCCGACGCACGTAACAGCGACGTGAGCCTGACAGAACACTGTCGGTAGCAGGAGCAGTGCGCGGACTATTGTTATTATCACATTACGTGCACCATCCCGGAGGAAAAATAACGATCTTGACAGAAATATTTAACTATTTTTTCCTTTCTGTTTTTCCGAACGGGACATCGAGTTCACAAAAGAGGACATTATATGACTGAAGTATAAACTTGATAGCAACATCAATAACGGCTTTTTTTTTATCGGTCTAGAATCGCCAAATGTTGTCAGATATGACCGGTTTCGTTTCTACAAACACTTCTGCCTCACATCTATATTTGTTATAAAGTAATTCGTCAGTTTAGGGGCTAAGTACAAACTGCATGGCAAATGAAATTGAGGTGTTTTTCCAGATACAGTTAATGAATACGAATTTTATGTTTCACGAACGTCACTTATTATCAAGTAACTTTATTCTTTTCTGTTTTAGATGGCGAAACAAATTCGGTAAGCGGCGAGTTCTGTTTTGATATAGTACGAAGTTGCTGTATTTCCTACACACGTAGAGTAGTTGTAATATTTACCACGAAGCCATGTCTGGAAAAGAACAGTTTCTACGGCACAGGACAAAATTTTTAAATAAATCATTCTAGTCTCCGTCTGTTCTAATGAAATACGGACATCAGTCAGCTGTGACTATGTTAACTGACCAGCTGCCTTGGTATCGAAACCCCATATGAAGGGACAGATGAAACACCCGGTATCCACGAACTGTATTACACACTCAGGTGCCTTTTCGTCCACTGATGAACCATACAGAGTTCCACCACCACAACAGCGGCTAGCAGCGGAAGTTGTTACCATTTTATTTAGTACGGATCAAACGAAGTTACCACTGATCGGAGATGGAGCAAACGGTTATTGGGCAATACCAATCATCGTGGTCAATGGTATTCTTCCATATCACTTTGAACGTTGCCTGCGATGCATGTCAACTGTCGCTTCTCATATTTTCCGCTCTTGCTAACTAGCTAACAATTTTGCAAAGATGATTTGTGCCCATTAATGGATGTCTGCGACTTTACTCAGTCGAGATGGAGGCTTCAAGCTGAATGTCTCGGCCAATAGGAAATCAACGCGGCTACAATGTCACATACCTGTTCCACTATGCAGCTCGTCAATGAGTGGAATGAGGATTTCTTTTCTCAAACTTGAAAGGAATGCTATAAATCGTTTTCATCAAGACACTGCACATGTCGACTGCCGCATCGCAAGTCGTCTCAACTACCCCTCAAGATGGTTGCATCTGCTTGTCTTTTTAAACTTCACATACACTACTGGTCATTAAAATTGCTACACCACGAAGATGACGTGCTACAGACGCGAAATTTAACCGACAGGAAGAAGATGCTGTGATACGCAAATGACTAGCTTTTCAGAGCATTCACACAAGGTTGGAACCGGTGGCGACGCCTACAACGTGCTGACATGAGGAAAGTTTCCAATCGATTTGGGATATGTCATACACAGACAGCAGTTGACCGGCGTTGCCTAGTGAAACGTTGTTGTGATGCCTCGTGTAAGGGGGAGAAACGCGTACCATCACGTTTCCGACTTTGATAAAGGTCGGATTGTAGCCTATCGCGATAGCGGTTTATCGTATCGCGACATTGCTGCTCGCGTTGGTCGAGACCCAATGACTGTTATGGAAACGGTGGCTTCAGGAGGGTAATACGGAACGCCATGCTGGATCCCAACAGCCTCGTATCACAAGCAGTCGAGATGACAGGCATCTTATCCGCATGGCTCTAACGGACCGTGCAGCCACGTCTCGATCCCTGAGTCAACATATGGGGACGTTTGCAAGACAACAACCATCTGCACCAACAGTTCGACGACGTTTGCAGCAGCATGGACTATCAGCTCGGAGACCATGGCTGCGGTTACCCTTGACGCTGCATCACAGACAGGAGCGCCTGCGATGGTGTACTCAACGACGGACCTGGGTGCACGAATGGTAAAACGTCATTTTTTCGGATGAATCCAGGTTCTGTTTACAGCATCAGGATGGTCGCAACCTTGTTTGGCGACATCGCGGTGATCGCACATTGGAAGCGTGTATTCGTCATCGCCATACTGGCGTATCACCCGGAGTGATGGTATGGGGTGTCATGGGTTACACGTCTCGGTCACCTCTTGTCCGCATTGACGGCACTTTGAACAGTGGACGTTACATTTCTGATGCGTTACGACCCGTGGCTCTCCCCGTCATTAGATCCCTGCAAACTCTACATTTCAGCAGGATAATGCACGACTGCATGTTGAAGAAAATGTTCGATGCTGCCCTGGCCTGCACATTCTCCAGATCTCTCACCAATTGAAAACGTCTGGTCAATGGTGGCCGAGCAACTGGCTCGTCATAATACGCCAGTCACTACTCGTGATGAACTGTGGTATCATGTTGAAGCTGCATGGGCAGCTGTACCTGTACACGCCATCCAAGCTCTGTTTCAATCAATGCCCAGGAGTATCAAGACCGTTATTACGGCTAGAGGTGGTTGTTCTGGGTACTGATTTCTCAGGATCTATGCACCCAAACTGCATGAAAGTGTAATCACATGTCAGTTGTAGTATAACACATTTGTCCAATGAATACCCGTTTGTCATCTGCATTTCTTCTTGGTGTAGCAATTTTAATGGCCAGTGGTTAAGTTTCGAAGGAAAGAAACCAAAAATTTTTAGCAACAGCGTTATACTCATCAGCACAAGTGTTTTCTTTCTTCTTTTTTTGGGATACACGCAATGATGTAATAAACGTAAAACGCATAAAGACTGATGACCTCGGAAGTTAAGTCCCATAGTGCTCAGAGCCAAAACGCAAAAACGGCCCTCCTACCATAATAAACGCCATTTTACGTGAACTTTTAAGGTAATGACCTCAGTCAAATATGGTAAATACTTATTTCTGCATGAGTTTTGAAGAGTTTAGCATCCTGGCGATGACGAAGTCTTTTAGACTTCTGAATAGTTTAATGGAGTGCATCTCCTGTGTCAGCCTTTTCATTTCAGAGTAAGACTTGCAGTCAATTATTTGCTGAACGTATCCCAGTCTCTGTCTTTCTCTACAGTTTTTACCCTCTAAAACTAACTGTAGTGCCATGCAAGTTATCCCCTGATGTCTTAACAGATGTCCAGCAATCCTGCGCCTTCTTCTTTTCGGTGTTTTCCATATATTCGTTTCCTCGCCGATTCTGTAGGGAACCTCCTCAGTACTTACCTTATCAGTTTACCTAATTTTCAACATTCTTCCGTAGCACCACGTCTCAAATACTCCCATTCTCTTCCGGTTTTCTCACTGTCCATGTTTCACTACCATAAAATGCTGTGCTACAAATGTACATTCTCAGAAATATCTTCCTCAAATTAAGGCTTATACACTCCTGGAAATAGAAATAAGAACACCGTGAATTCATTGTCCCAGGAAGGGGAAACTTTATTGACACATTCCTGGGGTCAGATACATCACATGATCACACTGACAGAACCACAGGCACATAGACACAGGCAACAGAGCATGCACAATGTCGGCACTAGTACAGTGTATATCCACCTTTCGCAGCAATGCAGGCTGCTATTCTCCCATGGAGACGATCGTAGAGATGCTGGATGTAGTCCTGTGGAACGGCTTGCCATGCCATTTCCACCTGGCGCCTCAGTTGGACCAGCGTTCGTGCTGGACGTGCAGACCGCGTGAGACGACGCTTCATCCTGTCCCAAACATGCTCAATGGGGGACAGATCCGGAGATCTTGCTGGCCAGGGTAGTTGACTTACACCTTCTAGAGCACGTTGGGTGGCACGGGATACATGCGGACGTGCATTGTCCTGTTGGAACAGCAAGTTCCCTTGCCGGTCTAGGAATGGTAGAACGATGGGTTCGATGACGGTTTGGATGTACCGTGCACTATTCAGTGTCCCCTCGACGATCACCAGTGGTGTACGGCCAGTGTAGGAGATCGCTCCCCACACCATGATGCCGGGTGTTGGCCCTGTGTGCCTCGGTCGTATGCAGTCCTGATTGTGGCGCTCACCTGCACGGCGCCAAACACGCATACGACCATCATTGGCACCAAGGCAGAAGCGACTCTCATCGCTGAAGACGACACGTCTCCATTCGTCCCTCCATTCACGCCTGTCGCGACACCACTGGAGGCGGGCTGCACGATGTTGGGGCGTGAGCGAAAGACGGCCTAACGGTGTGCGGGACCGCAGGCCAGCTTCATGGAGACGGTTGCGAATGGTCCTCGCCGATACCCCAGGAGCAACAGTGTCCCTAATTTGCTGGGAAGTGGCGGTGCGGTCCCCTACGGCACTGCGTAGGATCCTACGGTCTTGGCGTGCATCCGTGCGTCGCTGCGGTCCGGTCCCAGGTCGACGGGCACGTGCACCTTCCGCCGACCACTGGCGACAACATCGATGTACTGTGGAGACCTCACGCCCCACGTGTTGAGCAATTCGGCGGTACGTCCACCCGGCCTCCCGCATGCCGACTATACGCCCTCGCTCAAAGTCCGTCAACTGCACATACGGTTCACGTCCACGCTGTTGCGGCATGCTACCAGTGTTAAAGACTGCGATGGAGCTCCGTATGCCACGGCAAACTGGCTGACACTGACGGCGGCGGTGCACAAATGCTGCGCAGCTAGCGCCATTCGACGGCCAACACCGCGGCTCCTGGTGTGTCCGCTGTGCCGTGCGTGTGATCATTGCTTGTACAGCCCTCTCGCAGTGTCCGGAGCAAGTATGGTGGGTCTGACACACCGGTGTCAATGTGTTCTTTTTTCCATTTCCAGGAGTGTATTTGATGGTAGTAGACTTCTCTTGGCCAGGGATGCCCACTCTTCGCTTATAGGGTGCCTAAAGGATGCAGCGTTCTCCGATAGCTATTCAACAATTCAAGTAAATCACATGAATAGTTTTTATTACAATAAAGAAGATTGAAAGTACTTAACTTTGAATCTACAACGGTGTCGCACGCGATGGGTGACAAGCAAACAGTCAATGTCTTTTGCTATAGACAAAGTCAGTACAAGCAATGGATATGGATCACTAATAACTGCTATCGTAGCGCTCTCTGCCAGACCGCGTCTAGTACTGTGCGGCCGACTCTGACAGGAGCGGCGCTTTTATTCTCTTCTTGTAGAGGCCGCTCCTGCCGTGGAGCGGTCCCAGTCAGCGGGCTATTGGCTGACGTCTGTCCACAGCCCTCTCTGCTCTTGAGTTCATATTCGTGCCGGCGCTTGTCGATACGCCGGAACACTTTTTTCCAGAGTTAGTCTACTTTCTATGCCTTCCTTGCTTCGCCCATCATGGGCTATATTGCTGCCTAGGTAGCAGAATTCCTTAAAGTCGTCTAATTCTTGATCCCCATTTCCGATCTTAAATTTCTCGCCGTTCTCATTTCTGTGACTTCCCATTACTTTCGTCTTCCTTCGATTTCTTCTCAGTCCATATCCTGCACTCAAACTGTTGATTGCATTCAACACGTCCTATGATTGATCTCTTTCACTGACGATAGCGACGTCACTAGCGAGTCTTATCACTGATATCCTTTCACCCAGAATTTTATTCCCACTCTTGAACCGTTGGTCATTAGAGCTGGAAAAACTTGCTGGATCTGGAAGGAAGAAAATCTGCCGTATCCTTTCTTAAGGGAACTATTTGAACATTTGTCTGGAGCGATTAAGGAAACCTCGGGATACCTAAATCTGGATGACGAGCCGGGGATTTGAGCGGCCTTTATCCTAAATGCGAATTGGTTATCGTAACTACGACTCCGTCGCCTGGCTTGTTACACTGAAGTGAAGACAGATAGCCGGCCGCGGTGGTCTAGCGGTTCAGGCGCTCAGTCCTGAACCGCGGGACTGCTACGGTCGCAGGTTCGAATCCTGCCTCGGGCATGGATGTGTGTGATGTCCTTAGGTTAGTTAGGTTTAAGTAGTTCTAAGTTCTAGGGGACTGATGACCACAGATGTTAAGTCCCATAGTGCTCAGAGCCATTTTTTTTTTTTTTGAAGACAGATATTTAAACGTAAATGAACAGATGCGAAGATGCCAATGTACAAATTGAAAAACTCTGTATTAAGAAAAGTACCTCACACTTTTTGCTGGTGCAGGTTCCTAAATAGTTTGTCCTCGATTTTTATCTCCATGTTAGTGTGTGCGCTGCTCACGAATACTGTCCTGAATATTTTACTTATGTTTTTCACTCATTAATGATTCAAATGGCTCTGAGCACTATGAGACTTAACATCTGTGGTTATCAGTCCCCGAGAACTTAGAACTACGTAAACCTAACTAACCTAAGGACATCACACACATCCATGCCCGAGGCAGGATTCGAACCTGCGACCGTAGCGGTCACGCGGTTCCAGACTGAAGCGCCTAGAACCGCACGGCCACACCGGCCGGCTTTCACTCATTACTAGATAACTGTTGTAAAAGGAGAACATGTTGTTGTTGTTGTTGTGGTCTTCAGTCCTGAGACTGGTTTGATGCAGCTCTCCATGCTACTCTATCCTGTGCAAGCTTCTTCATCTCCCAGTACTTACTGCAACCTACATCCTTCTGAATCTGCTTACTGTATTGATCTCTTGGTCTCCCTCTACGATTTTTACCCCCCAAGCTGCCCTCCAATGCTAAATTTGTGATCCCTTGATGCCTCAAACATGTCCTACCAACCGATCCCTTCTTCTAGTCAAGTTGTGCCACAAACTTCTCTTCTCCCCAATCCTATTCAATACCTCCTCATTAGTTACGTGATCTACCCACCTTATCTTCAGCATTCTTCTGTAGCACCACATTTCGAAAGCTTCTATTCTCTTCTTCTCCAAACTGGTTATCGTCCATGTTTCACTTCCATACATGGCTACACTCCATACAAATACTTTCAGAAACGACTTCCTGACACTTAAATCTATACTCGATGTTAACAAATTTCTCTTCTTCAGAAACGATTTCCTTGCCATTGCCAGTCTACATTTTATATCCTCTCTACTTCGACCATCATCAGTTATTTTACTCCCTAAATAGCAAAACTCCTTTACTACTTTGTCTCATTTCCTAATCTAATCCCCTTAGCATCACCCGATTTAATTTGAACATAGCATAAACAAACAGAATGCGCATGCCTATTTTACTCAACTGTCTTCATAATTTAGCCTGCCCTTACTGAGCACAGATTCTGACTGAGTGACACTATGATAAACGTAAACGTAGATGGAGTGACAGGATTTCAAACTCTACTCATCTCAAAAATAATAAGATTTCTTAACCTTTGAGTGATTTATCTAGATTCAGGAAGTCATATAAATATAATGAAAGTCTAGAACAATGTACATCAGAAAATACGGTACATTACCTTTAGCATTTTATTGATGAACTGTCATCATGAAGTTTTAGACGTTCTTTCACATAAATTCCGGAGCTACTGCTAGATGCGCAATTAATTATCTCACCACCATCAGCTTTGTTTTCATTTCTATGTAGCGGAGCCCATCGTACACCTTCTTGTAAGCAACACAATAGTCTCTGTTTCTGATTATTCGAATTACCCTGCTGCTTCGTAGGTATTAGCCGCACATGTAAGTGATAGGTACTATTGGTGAAGCGTCATATTGTGTTCTCCTGTGGTAGGAGGCTGCGTTCCGTTTCCTGACGAACAGTTCCAGACAGCTTGTTCGCAGAACTCCGCCGCTGACTCAGAGTAAATATTGAGTTTTCAGTGACCTCGATTGCGAACGTCTGCGCTAACACACACACACAAACACACACACACACACACACACACACACACACACACACACACACACACACGAATGAAAGCAAATAGAGAGACAGAAAGGATTCTGCACCGTCGACATTGCCGTTGTTGACCTCGCCGTTCAGTTAAGCAAACAGTTCGAATAATAACTCTTCTTGTAAACAAAGAGCTGGCACCGACATACACCTGTTGTGTTTACTCATTTATTTCTAAGTTTTGATGCCGCCAGAATTTGATTTCAAAATAGTTTCAATAATGAATCCTTCGAAATACCAAATGAGAGAGAACACCTGCATCCAATATCGTCTGATGTCACGGAAGTACAAGAAGAAAACGTCAGATAGCCACTGGCAGTCACCATGTTTTCCCGACGACGCGCAGACTGTACATTTAGGCAGCGTCGGAAGATGAAGTGAACTACCGACTATTTCAAGACAGGATTTGACATTTCATGCCAAAGCAACACTTCTAGGTCATTATCTGGTATGTGGCAGAAGAAAATACCGTTCCTATGTGCCTATACATTTAATATGAAGTAAACTAAAAGGTCTGACGAGCGCCGTAAATAATACTATTTAGCAAGTTATTACAGTTTTCTTGAGGTTCGGTAAATCATGAGAATCAACCAAAAAACTTTTATCTGTTAACCTTGAGGCCCTGAAGCGATTTCAGGATTTACTGATTGAATAATCATCGCTGAAGTTAGTACTTTAAACAATTCAGACCTTAGGCAGGACAGGCAGCTTGAAAAGCCCATGGCCGACTTCGTACCCCATACTTGAGCAGTTCGAGCTAGCTCCTAGAATGACGTCATCGGTGTTATGTTAATTCCAAATATTCCCTCATGTATTCTACATAAACTGAATTCAGTTAAAGAAAAGGAAAGATAAGAAGCCCGATTAACCTATGTAAACTGATAAGGCATATTCTAATGACCCCCAATTGATGAGAATAACAGTTGCACAAAAATTACAAAAACGAAATCTTTGCATTTTCTGTCATAGAGGAGAAAAATTTTAAACCACATCTTTCATTACACCAAGCTGTCTGCTACTGATGGTATTTTCTCTCATATTTTTCTATCAATTGCTCAGAACGTTTTGACTGCAAACGAAAAGCTTTACAGTCACTTTCACGTTGTCTGATAATGCGTGAGACCTTTGGCAGTGGCCTATTGATCTCTGTTTCGAGGCGCTTATCCTATCATGCGGCATTCGCTGTTTTTGATGATCTGGCAGATTTATTTAACTTCTTGACTCCATGCCCTCCCGGCCGTCACTATTATCGTGTGGTCTAAAGTAGGCCAGAAGTCGCTTGGAAGCTTGAAGCGTCCCTTCCCGCTCCCCCCTTCCTTCCCTGTCCTACTTGAGAACCAGATGAGGCGTTACTAAAACGGGCGGCAAGAATTTAACCTGCAAACAGCCGCGACATGTAGGCAACCTTTATTGGGGATGGATAATTTTATTAAAAAGTGCACAATGTGGTACGTCACAGGAAAGCTCCCTGCTTTTATACAACAATTTACCTTAATGAACTCCACCCTCTTTATTTTTATTTTCGGATCTGCGTGGTATTAGGTCGCTGAGTAGGCTGGCAGACCTCATTGTTCGGATAGGGAAACCGATCAGACCTGCGCAGTTTTAATTGCAAAATATTGCATACAGCCTACAAATGATCGGAATAAATATCTCATGTGGATTCAGGACTTAATTGAAAAGTAATTAACGAAAGGTCACTAATTATGTCCGATCGTTAGTGTCCGGACAATCCGCCGCCAACTTCCCCTGCTTTTATTTGAAGGCGTGGTGCCTGTTCCTTCGAAATAACAGGCGCCACGCAGATCCCGCAGTTGTGAAACACTATTACGTAAATTGAAGAGAGATCACTGCTGTCAGCTGCAGCGGGACATAATGGACAGCGACAGCGGATAGGTGGCCCTCGGTGGGAGTGTTGATCGGCCGTGAGGCGTACCGAGATAGTCCGTGCAGTTGCGATAACGCTGTGTCCCGGATGGCACAATGGTTACCGCACCTGCCTAGTGAGCAGGAGATTCCGGGTTCGAATCCGGGCCCAGTACACATTTTCACTTGCCGCCGCTGAACCCGCGTAATGTCCCGCTGCAACTGACAGAGGGAGAAAACAGCATAATGATTAAAAGACAAGGTAACTCTTGAATTAATAACGAAGCCGACACAACAGTTAGATACGAACAATCTTCATCGAACAAATAAAGTCACAACAACAAACACTTACATCCGCTCTGCTCGAGCTCCAAATGACGAAGGATGACAGTACAAGAAGGAGGTAAAAGAAAAGTGCTCTTTCATTTACTTATTTCCAGTGGCTTTGCATTCATCACTTTTACAACTTATAGAAGTTTCGGCAGGTTAAATGCAATCTTTGAACATTTAACGGGGGTAGGACGTCAAACGGGCCGACTTGGAGCAGGAGAGGCACCTCAGGACGTTTCAATTTCCACTGTCTATACTTTTACAAATAAATTTATAAAACTCTGTCAGCATGACCAGGAAGGATTCAGAATTCACACTCTTAGCAGTGGAAGTTGTAAAACACAACGAAATAAATTTTTTACATGTGAAATTTCATCATTTTTTTCACTTACTAATGGTGTAAGTAGGCTGTTTAGGTTTTTATGTTGGTAACGTCAACTAGCGCTCTGTATGAAAATCACTGGCTGTGCTGTGTGCAGTGTGCGGCTGGTTGGCATTGTTGGAATATTCGTCGCTGTTGTAGTGATGGGCAGTTGGATGTGAACAGCGCGTAGCGTCGTGCAGTTGGAGGTGAGCCGCCAGCATGGTGGATATGGGGAGAGAGATGGCGGAGTTTTGAGAGCGGATGATCTGGACGTGTGCCCATCAGTGACAGTAAGACTGGATGTCATGAACTGATATATATATTATGACTTTTGAACACTATTAAGGTAAATACATTGTTCTCTATCAAAATCTTTCATTTGCTGACTGTGCCTATCAGTAGTTAGTGCCTTCAGTAGTTAGAATCTTTTATTTAGCTGGCAGTAGTGGCGCTCGCTGTATTGCGGTAGTTCGAGTAACGAAGATTTTTGTGAGGTAAGTGATTCATGAAAGGTATAGGTTATTGTTAGTCAGGGCCATTCTTTTGTAGGGATTATTGAAAGTCAGATTGCGTTGCGCTAAAAATATTGTGTGTCAGTTTAGTGTTGATCAGAATAAGTAAAGAGCGAAACGTCTGAGTACGTTCAGTTCTGCTCAGCTGTTCGAAACTCAAATAATGTAAGGGGTTTATCAGCATAGTCATTCATAAATTCCTCAAAGGGGACGTTTCAATGGCAGCATTTGTTGCTATAGGTACACTTTTCTTCATAAGTAAGAGAGATTCTTCGATGAATTTTGCACAGCATAGAAACCATAATTAAAGGTGTATGGAACTCTAGAATTTTCCAAATCTATTAAAAACTGTGGTAAAAATTGAGGTAATTAACTACAAAATTTTTTTCTAAACATGAAGTTTAAAATACAACAGCTCATTCGTTTTTTCATAAATTAAATAAATTCTAGAGTTTCATACACCTGTAAGTATGGTATGTATGCTGTGCAAAATTCAACGAAGAATCTCTCAAACTTATGAAGAAAAGTGTACCTATAGCAACAAATGCAGCCGTTACTAAGTGAATAAATGATGAAATTTCACACGTAAAAAAAATTTATTTTGCTATGTTTTCGAACTTCCACTACAATGAGTGTGAATCCTGAATCCTTCCTGGTCATGCTGACAAAGTTTTATGAATTTATTTGTAAAAGTATAGACACTGGAAATTAAAATGTCCTGTGATGCCTCTCCTGCTCCAAGTCGACCCGTTTGACGTCCTACCCCCCTTAACAAAATCGCAGCTTCTTTATCATTAGAATATAATTTTCTATTTTTACACGTCGTTACGAAATCAATTATGAGGATAAAAATTAGACCAAAAGACAATGAAACGTTTTGAGCTGTATAATCCCTTTATTTCACCCAGCATTTCGCAGTGCAACTCAGACCTAGGTACTTTGGCAGCCCTCGACCAATAGCCCCTGCTGTAACAGGACTCCAACCGCTGTTACGTTATCGCGGCTCAGGCGTGTTGCGACTTGGCGTATCAACGATCCTGGCCGTGGCCGAGCAGCGTCAGACTGCTGACCAGGGGACAGTAAGAACTTCCCCGCACCAATACAATTCATATTGGCAGGAAGTGTGGGGCACGACTAGGATGTAAACAGGAAAATCGAGTTTCAAAATTGGAACCGCGGTTATACATGAAACCAACAGAACTGCAGGGGCGGATTCCTGACTGGAAATGGAGAAAATGAACATGAGTCGGGAAATGGACGGTGTGCGTGCAACGACAACAAATCGACCCAACAAAGTACAGAGCTGCATCGCAACCATGTCACAAGAGATGTTCAAAGTGGTCTCCATGGGATGGAATACTCTGGTTCACACGCCGTGTCGTGGATTGCCGCACTCTTTCGCACGTTCTGGCCTCTCTCCGATGAGCGTCAGTGTTGAAGCGTGTGCACGTCAGGAAATTGTTCAGCGTACATAACGATAAAAATCCAGGTACTTTGTGTCCGGTGATCTAGCACACCACGCAACAGTACCTACGCGTTCTATCCAGCGTCCGGAAAAGATGTTGTTGAGGTGTCGGTGAACCGTAATGCTGAAATGGGATGGTGCTCCATCATGCAGAAACCACATAACCTGTCGTATGGCCAAAGGCACATCCTGAAGCAGCCCAGGCAGAGTATTCCGCAGAAGTGCAGGTATGTTCCGCCGTCGAGGCGTTGTGGAATAATAACTGATCCAAGTATGTGGTCACCAGGAATCCCTGGTGAACCGATGCTGATGAGACGCTTCAACCATTCACCGAGGTTTGTCTGTAGCCCACAGGTGACGATAATGCACATTCCTGATTGCGATTCTGTAGAGGTTGCTTCGTTGGCAAAGTGGACTAACAACAGGAATCCCATAATTGTGATGGTCTGATGCAAAAACCAAAATCCTTCCTGTAGAGGGAAATTCGCTGCTGATAATCCTTGCACTGATGGGATGATCCCAACAGGATACACATAATCTTACTTTGGCCTACACCATGTTAGCGGGCCATTTGCTTGTACTAGGTTTCGTCTCAGTATGCTGTAGAACCTGGTTCTCCAAATATGCTGTTCGCGGAGTCCACCGCCTCCCTGCAGGTTCGCCTGTCTGAAGGGACCCACGATCACACAAACGCCCAGAAAGGGCTTCAAATGTTGTGTGATGTGGTTGGTGTCTGTGAGGGTTCTTGTTTTCGTATATCCTTGCTGCCTCTCCATCTGCTTGGCAGTACACAAACACCACCTCATATTGTTCCTACCAGATCATTCTGCTGCTTACAGTATGGTCTGTTAAATCACACAGCTTGCAACACACAAAGAACACACGGCACGTGCTCAGAGAAACTTCTAATCGTCAGCGCCATCTACCCTTGGCAACGATGCATTTCCGGACACATGTTCATAGGCCCTTTCTTCCTCCATTTCCGGCCAGGAATCCGTCCGTGCAGTTTTTCGGTTTTATTGGTATTCCTCTCGTATACTTTGTCGGCTCTCTGGTATTCAACGTATTCGTAGACGAGCGGGTAAACCCTTCGTTTCATCAGTGCGAGGTGTTTGGTTCGAATCTCGCTGCTGGCGATTTTTTTTCGTTCTCACGTAGTTGTAACAAAAGATTAACTATGACTGTGCAAATTATCACTGTTTAATGATTCCTTTATTATTTTTATTATCTCCATCCTGAAACAAACAGGGGATTGGAAATCAGAAGAGGATACAGGAGAAATTTGAATCAAATCAACATACTCATTTTACTTATGTAATATGTGCATGTAACCTGTAAAAAACTGCACGAATCAGTACCGTACTTACAGTGAAGACACAGAAAACGATATATTGAATAGATGTAAAGAACGCCGAATACGGTTGTAATAACATCCTGCTTCATAAATTTTAGAGAGAAATCCGATTTTTCATGGTAAAAACTAGGAAAATAGTAAATGCTTCATTAGATATTTATAAGTTGCAGAATCATAATGAAACTATTGTTAGAATTACGTAAGAACTAAAAAAAAAGTACCAGCAGCGAGATTCAATCAAAAGACCTCGGGCTTATGAAACTAAGCGCTTGCTGCGAGCGCTTTCAACACTAGCGACCATATAAAACATTCGTCTGAAGTTTTAAAACTCGGTTTTCTCGAGAATGTTTCAGAGATGCATCTTCCTGTTTACATATCTGACGTTCTAGCTGTGCGCTACACGCCCTGTCAGTATCGATGAAATCGGTGAGGGAAAGTTGGTACGATCCCCTTCTGATATTGTGAGAGTGAGTGCCTCCCAATCTTGGCAAGTGAGGGGCCCAGACGTCCAGCGAGCGGCGGCGGACTGGCGGCGGCTGGCACTGGCAAGCGCCCAGTGGCTCGCGGGCTAGGAGGGTCTCAGTTCGACCCTCGGTCCATTCAGCGACGGCTGGGCCCTCTTGGCCGGCGGTTCTGTGAGGATGGCGGCAGGGTAACAGAGCGACAGTTGACTACTTGTGACTCGCTACGTCGACAAATCTGCGCAGGTTTGTGTCAAGCAGCAGTACAGTGTTACCGTATTATAACTGTATTTTTTATTGTAACGAGTGGCTATATTGAACGTGCAGCTACTCACAGAGGTTCAGTGTCGGCTGTTATTATAATATGGCAGCGAAACTTGGTAGAGATTCCAATGCGTTAATGCGGAACCGATGTATGCTCGAAAATTTAGTTCCAGTTTTGGCTACCACGTGCAAATCTGGCGCTGTGAAAGCAAAAAAGACGTATAGATTTTTTCCATATACACTCCTGGAAATGGAAAAAAGAACACATTGACACCGGTGTGTCAGACCCACCATACTTGCTCCGGACACTGCGAGAGGGCTGTACAAGAAATGATCACACGCACGGCACAGCGGACACACCAGGAACCGCGGTGTTGGCCGTCGAATGGCGCTAGCTGCGCAGCATTTGTGCACCGCCGCCGTCAGTGTCAGCCAGTTTGCCGTGGCATACGGAGCTCCATCGCAGTCTTTAACACTGGTAGCATGCCGCGACAGCGTGGACGTGAACCGTATGTGCAGTTGACGGACTTTGAGCGAGGGCGTATAGTGGGCATGCGGGAGGCCGGGTGGACGTACCGCCGAATTGCTCAACACGTGGGGCGTGAGGTCTCCACAGTACATCGATGTTGTCGCCAGTGGTCGGCGGAAGGTGCACGTGCCCGTCGACCTGGGACCGGACCGCAGCGACGCACGGATGCACGCCAAGACCGTAGGATCCTACGCAGTGCCGTAGGGGACCGCACCGCCACTTCCCAGCAAATTAGGGACACTGTTGCTCCTGGGGTATCGGCGAGGACCATTCGCAACCGTCTCCATGAAGCTGGCCTACGGTCCCGCACACCGTTAGGCCGTCTTTCGCTCACGCCCCAACATCGTGCAGCCCGCCTCCAGTGGTGTCGCGACAGGCGTGAATGGAGGGACGAATGGAGACGTGTCGTCTTCAGCGATGAGAGTCGCTTCTGCCTTGGTGCCAATGATGGTCGTATGCGTGTTTGGCGCCGTGCAGGTGAGCGCCACAATCAGGACTGCATACGACCGAGGCACACAGGGCCAACACCCGGCATCATGGTGTGGGGAGCGATCTCCTACACTGGCCGTACACCACTGGTGATCGTCGAGGGGACACTGAATAGTGCACGGTACATCCAAACCGCCATCGAACCCATCGTTCTACCATTCCTAGACCGGCAAGGGAACTTGCTGTTCCAACAGGACAATGGACGTCCGCATGTATCCCGTGCCACCCAACGTGCTCTAGAAGGTGTAAGTCAACTACCCTGGCCAGCAAGATCTCCGGATCTGTCCCCCATTGAGCATGTTTGGGACAGGATGAAGCGTCGTCTCACGCGGTCTGCACGTCCAGCACGAACGCTGGTCCAACTGAGGCGCCAGGTGGAAATGGCATGGCAAGCCGTTCCACAGGACTACATCCAGCATCTCTACGATCGTCTCCATGGGAGAATAGCAGCCTGCATTGCTGCGAAAGGTGGATATACACTGTACTAGTGCCGACATTGTGCATGCTCTGTTGCCTGTGTCTATGTGCCTGTGGTTCTGTCAGTGTGATCATGTGATGTATCTGACCCCAGGAATGTGTCAATAAAGTTTCCCCTTCCTGGGACAATGAATTCACGGTGTTCTTATTTCAATTTCCAGGAGTGTATTACTGATTAGGAATGGGGTGTGGACAGAAAAAGTAAAACAAGTTAGAGAGGCATCACGCTGATTTTATTATTAACTCCCGCTTACACAATTTGTTCAATATGAGCTCCGGAGATGTCGATGAGATGCTATACAGCGCCAGATTTGTACCTGGTGGCCGAAACTGGAACTAATTTATTCCAGAGTAAATCGATTCTACATTAACGCATTAGCATATCTACCAAGTTTAAGTGCCATACAATAATTACACCCCACACTGGATCTCTGTGAGTAGCTGCCCTTCAGTTATAACCACCGAGACGAAGAATGAGGAACAACAGCCCAACATTTGTCTGAACGAGACTCCACCTAGTCTCGGTTAGTGCACCGATATATTATGTCACACAGATGCGGCAAGTTGCAAAGCCGCGCAAATAGAGTTGCGGATGCGACACCGTATCTACATGAGGGCGCTCTTAGCTATAGTGCCGCGACACCTGCGCTGGTGCGAGTCTGTGTTCGAGCCCAGCTGGACACGTCGTGCAGAACTGGGAGAAAATTCCGTGCGAACAGGTCTCGGAAGACCCTACTGACCGCCGGTCGTGCCATCCTCAGCCGACAGGCGGCACTGGATGCGTATATGGAGGGGCACACCGATCTAGAACTGGGAGTACGACCGATCGAATAGCGACAGAGGAAACACTGCAGTACCACCGAACTGCCGGACGGGACGGATTTGATGGGAAGCCTGGATAGGATTATTCTAACCGGTAGCCGATAAGAGAAATGTGCTGTGCGAGCAGTGGAAGTACCGCACATCCAGTGCTGTTTGCTGTAGAGCAATCTGTTCTGGGGGCTCCTGGAAGGCACACATAGAAGCAGCGTATTGAGCTTCCCTAACGTCTGGAGCAAGTAGCTGTTGACTTTCCCTATGTGACCAGTATCATGCTTATCATGTTCAATCTATACATCGAAGAAGCAATGAGGGAAATGAAAGAGAGGGACAAGAGTGGGATGTAAATTCAGGATGAACGGATATCAGTGATAAGATTCGCTGATGACTTTACTATTCTCAGTGTAAAGTGAAGAGGAATTACAGGATTTGTTGAATGCACAATCTAATGAGTAACTGTGTAGGCTTCCGCGGCCAGTCAATCGACATAAAAGTTTTCTGGGTATGGTACCGCGTCATAATGTATAAAACAAGTAGTTATGTGCATTAGGGCGCGGTACCATACCCAGAAAACTTTTATGTCAATCTCATGAGCACATAATTTGGATTGAGAGTAAAGCGAAGCAAGACGAAACTAATCAGATGTAGCAGAAGTAAGACAGTGAGAAACTTAACATCAGAATTAGAGATCACAAAGTAGGCGAATATAAGGAATTCTACTACCTAGGCTGCAAAATAACTCATGATGGACGGAGCAATCACAACATGGCAAAAAAAAGCGTTCCTGGCCAAGAGAAGTCTACTAGTTTGAAACACAGGTTTCAAATTGAGGAAGAAACTTCTGGGGATGTGAGTCTGGAACACGCTTTTATGGTAGTGAAACCTGGACTGTGGGGAAACCAAAACAAGATAATCTAAGCCTTTGACATGTGGTGCTACAGAAAAATGTTGAAAATTACGTGCACTGATAAGGTAAGGAATGTGGATCTTCCACGAAGAATCGACGAAGAAATGAACATTTGGAAAAGAAACTGACAAGAAGAAGGGACAAGATGATAGCATATCTTTTAAGAATGCGGGAATAACTTGCATGGTACTACAGGGAGCCGTAGAGGGCTAAAGCTGTAGAGGAAGAAAGGGATTGGAATACATCCAGCAAACACGGGACGTAGGTTGCAAATAATACTGTGGTGTCACCGCCAGACACCACACTTGCTAGGTGGTAGCCTTTAAATCGGCCGCGGTCCATTAGTATACATCGGACCCGCGTGTCGCCACTGTCAGTGATTGCAGACCGAGCGCCACCACACGGCAGGTCTAGAGAGACGTCCTAGCACTCGCCCCAGTTGTACAGCAGACTTTGACAGAGATGGATCACTGACAAATACGCTCTCATTTGCCGAGACGATAGTTAGCATAGCCTTCAGCTACGTCAATTGCTACGACCTAGCAAGGCGCCATTACCAGTTTATATTGAGATTGTAATTATGTATCATCAAGAGCGATGTTCTCCAGTTATGGATTAAAGTTAAGTATTACATCAACTACGTACTTTATTTGCTACTATAAATTCCCTTAACTGTTCCAGATCTCACGCCAGTCTGCGTGAGCTTAACGCATGCATTTCGGCCTCCTCTAGCAGCAACACGGTGTTGGCTCTTCTGCCAACACATCAAATACTCTGAAGGGTAGCACTGTATCAAACCCAATTAGAAGACTGGCGAGTAAAAAAAAGTGATTAGAGCCATTTGAACCATTCGCTACGGTCGCAGATTCGAATCCTGCCTCAGGCAAGGATGTGTGTGATGTCCTTAGGTTAGTTAGGTTTAACATTTTATATATCTTCTCATGTTATAGTAAGATTGTATTTAGTGCTGTGGCCCATGTGCACTCAATTCGTTTTTAATTTAGTATGTTTTTTTTATTGTTCTGATTCCGTGGGTTGCCAACTGTAATTTTACTATGTTATTTTGTTCTGATATTGTGGTTAGTGTCTTTGGGGCCTGTTAACTGGCTTTGGATTGTAATTAATTGTGATGGTTCTTGCGTTATTGAGAGGGCATTAATCTATTATTGAACATTTTTTGTCATTCACTCACTTCTTGGATTTTAACGTATTAATCTTACAAGCATTTTTTTATATTGGTTGTAATGTACAATCTCTGTCACGATGTTAAATAAACGTTTATCACTCACCGCTCAAGCCAGCTCTGCAACTTCCTGTTACGATATAGTCAGCATACTAAACGAACGATCTTTAATTCGCTGCGCAGATTCGATCCAGGTCAAGTTCTCCTTGCTTCGGAAGCTGGCGTTCTGCGCGTTAAGCTATACGAGCAAGTCGGCAATTACCCTCTGATTACAGAAGAAATTATCATCAGGTTACCCTCCATTCAGAGGCTGCTGCACGCAGCGACCGTTATTTTGATTTGTAAATAATAGAGTTCAGGTATCAGTCGTCCTTTGGAATCTAGATCTGCCAGTAAAAATTCCAAAGCACGACTGATAGCTGAAATCTATTATTTACAAAGAAGAAATTATTCTGTTTTAGTGTGAGTGAGAAGACTGCAGCTAAATGCAGGATAGATGACGTGCAGGGACTGGCAGTTGAACCTAAACGTATGTATATGTAGCGTATCATGTATAAGTAAGCGAAGAGACTTATTACTGTCCTATTGCACTACTGGCGATAAATCTCTGGAAAAAGGAACAATCGTAAGAAACCTAAGCGTAACTGTCTGGAGCGACTTAAATTGGAAGCCCACATAAATATTAACTGCAGGAATGCTAGGTTGTTATTCAGGGGAAGAATCTTAAGAAAATGAAATTAATGTTAGGAAGATGCGGCTTACCAAACACTTCTAAGGCCGTTTCTTGAGTACTTAATGAAATAAAACACCTGCAGTTGTCGTTTTGATGTTATTTTGTTATAGTGTAATCAGTTTCGTTGACTCAGGCCTTAACTGGCGCTGAGAGGATAAGGCATAAAGATGGAGTCACCGAAACTGGTTGCAATAGAGTAAAGTAACATCAAAACGATGGGTGCAGATGTTTCTTATTATTACGGAAGCGAATGGCTGAAGTTTCTCAGACCATCTGTCGCAAGGACGGGACATGAGAAAGTTCCTGGAGTATGTCTCACCAGTGTGATTGGCTTACCGGGTTCGATAAATAGAAGTAACGGAGACGATCCAACGGAGATCTATATGTTTCTTTAGTCGATCTTTTAGTAAGAGTGAGAGCGTACAGAGACGCTTAACGAATTACGTTGGCATACGTTACAAGAGAGGCTTTCCACATCACGGAGCGAGGGCTATTCGAACAAGAGTCAGGCAAGATGTTATTTTCTCATACGTATGTCTTGCAAAATGACCGCGACGAGCAACTAAGAGAAATTAAATATCATGCGGAGGTTTATGATTGCTCGTTCTTCCCACTCACAATTTGAGACTGGAAGAAGGAAAAAGGGAGCGAGGATAGAAGGGGGAGGGGATGCTGGTGTTATCGAAAGAACCATCCGCCACACACTGTAAACTAGCTTGCGTAATACAGATGTATGTGTAGATTTTTTCGGACAGCTATCAAATTCTTACGTCTGTGCACACAGTGGTAACACATTCTCAGCAGCGGCCTAGAGTTGTAGACTAGCGTCTGCGCTTATTGGGGCTCTGTGTTTCGAGCGGCAGGAAGACATTTCCAGGTCATTCGGAATCGATGTCTTCCGCCATAAAACGGCCGAGTAGCCAGCGTGGGCAAGACCCGCTTGGCAGCCCGCCACGGCGGAGAAGTTGCGCGCGGATTCTTTCCGCAAACTGGCGTCGGCGTCGGAATGAGGGCGCATCAGCGATCGGCGTCTCTGCTGCCGCGGGGGGACGCGCCACGCCGCCCATCGATCCTCCCTCCCCCACCCCTCCCCTTCCCCAGCACAACTTGTCCCTGCGCCTCTCACCCCTTCCGGGGAAAGTTGGCCGGCGGGCCCCGTCTTGGCGCAGTTTGGCCCCCCGCCCTAAATACCTCCGCGTCATCCCGCGGGAGATTACGGCGTTGACGGCGTCACTCGTCGCCGCTGAATACCGTGGCGAGCGGCAGCCGATAGGGCAAACGCGTGGCCAACTTCTGCTGACGTCCGGTGCTCTTCTGTTCCCACCAGCTGAAGCCGACAAGTCTGAGCCTCGCGAAACATCGACTTCTCTCCTTATACACTCTGTCATCGAGGCACTTCACTACTGTTCTTCAACTTCTTCTCACTTTGAGAAAACTGTAGCGAAATGCAGGCAGAACCATAGACGATCAACGCTTAGTGCTGCTTGGCAGCTGATTGTCACAATAAAAAAATAAAAAATAAGCGGAAAGACTCATTATTATACGACTGTCGAACAGACACTGAAAGCGATCGCATCGATTAAATAGCTGGGATTATGTCTACGGAAAGATTTAAAGTGAAATGGCCACATGAAACCAATACCAGAACAAGCAGATGCCATACAAGTGCACAGATATCATACTGAGGAAATGCAGTCCACCACAAGGTAGCTTACAAGACCATCGTTCGGTAGTTATTTAAGTACTGCGTGTCACTCTGGGGCCCTTACCATGTAGTACTGATAGAAGAAATAGAGTATCGATAGAAGGTCAACACTTTTTATCAGAGGTAGGTCTACATTTAGAATCGCGAACACTTTACCGACGTGCTTATCAGATTCATGTGGCAGACGCTACAAGAGAAGCGTTGTGAATCACGGCTACCGTTAAATATCCGAGACCGGATTTTCCTACAGGAGTCCTACGTGTACCTCGCGACAAGATCATGAAGGTAAAGTTAGATTGGAGTTAACATGGGAACTTACGAATCATTCTTTCGTCGTGGCAAGGAAAAACTCAACTTGGAAATTGCGTTATAAATGTATAACACATGTTCTAACCAATTACGGGAATCCAACCACGTGACGCCTTTGCCAAACACAGATACTGCGACAGGTGTCTGTTTCAAGACATAAATGCGGCGAGAGAGCGTTGGGCAAGGGAATTTAAGTCCTCGATAGCCGGGGTAAATGGAGAAACATTACACACACTGTAAATCCTAGCGTCAGTACACAGCCAAAAATGTCCTGCGTTAGAAGTTATCGATACTGAATATTATCGGGTTAGGGCATAAATTCGTAGCGTGTTTCCATAAGTTTAATAAAAGCAACAGATACATATGACAGAGACATTAGTCATCAGTAATGTATTCTCCTTTAATATTTACAACAGTCTGTCAACGCTGGGTAACTGGTTTTTGAGGCGGAGAACTCGACGAATAATGTTCGAAGCGCATTTTCACCCGGAAAGGAAGTTCCTTGAAGGTGTTCGGTAGAGAGCGGAGAAAGTGAATATCTTAGGGCGCAATATCATGAGAATAAGGTGGGCGCGGAATGACGTCCCATCCAAACTCCTGAATAGCGTTTCTCATCAGTCTAGCAGAATGCGGGCAGGAACTGTTGCAAAGTAGCATCACTTCACGCAGTCTTCCTGGTCGTTGTTCTTGGATTGCGTCTGCATGACGTCTCAGTTGTTGGCAATAAATGTCAGCAGTGATGGATACAGCTCGGGAAAGCAATTCGTAGTACACCACATCGTCGCTGTTCCACCAGACGAGTAACATTGTCTTTTGTGGATGCTGCTTTGTGTGAGCTCAAATATTCCTTTCTTTTCCTTATGTTAGCATAAATACACCAATTCTCGTCACCAGTAAACAGTAACGATACAGAATAGGAATGGTCGGTGTTGTTCACGAGTCAATTGATGACAAGCAACCAGAGATGAACGTATTGCCACCTGCAGATTTTTTTGATTTTGGCTTAGATCATGCATTATCCATACATCCGATTTTCGAACCTTCCCCTTAGCATGCAAATGTCGCATGACGGTGGAATGACCACAGTTCATCACATCTGCCAGTTCACGACTGGATCACTGGAGCACTGAGATGGATCGTCGTGGATTAATGTGTTTAAATGATGTTCATAAAACCCCGTAGTGCTTCCCGGAGAGCTATGAACGTCAAAACAGTCCTCCTTAAAACTAGAGAACCGTTTTCTTGCAGTGCTCTGCCAACAGCATTAACCACATATGCGATGCAAACGTTTCTAAGACGCAACGGAATTACAGACATTGGCTGCGAATGGACATTGATTTAAATTAATGGGGGAAGTTGAAACTTTGTGCCAGATCGAGGTTCGAACCCGTGTCTCCTGCACGTGCAGTTGCGATGACCATTGTGTCTGGATGGCTTAGTGGTCAGAGCATCTACCTGCTAAGCAGGAAACACGGTTTCGAATCTCGAGCCTGGCACACGTTTTCAATTTTTCCCATTGATTTACATCAAATCTCATTCGCAGCCAATGTCCGTAATTCCTTTTTGTCTTAATTCACAAACAACAAAATGATGTCTATTCTTTCGGGCATGTCCGAAAGAACAGACACCACATGTATATATATAACTGAGACGAGGACGGCCAGTGACCTTTTCAATACTGATGTACACCAAGCCCGGTCTTATACGGGAATTGGCGAAATACCGCGAGTAATCAAGATAACGGCAGTGGACACTACATTCGTAGTATGTGGGTAAGTTGAGAATGTGGGTCTGACGGGAGGCGTGCGAGGGTAGTCAGTGCAGTTGCCATGACCACTGTGTCCCGATGGCTCGCCGGTACGGTAGCATAGCGTGTTCGGTCAGAGGGTTAGCTGCCCTCTGTAATAATAACAATAAAAAAACCAAAGTGAACGTATCAACGATGAACTTGAGAAGGTGCATGGGACGTCCGCCCCGGACAAATGCAACGAACATTAACGAAAAAAAAAGAGGTCGGAAAAAAAGATGGCTTAGTGTTTAGAGCATGTGCCTAGTAAGCGTGAGACCCGGGTTCGAATCCCGGTCCGGCATAAATTTTCAACTTTCCCCAAAAATTTAAAACAATGCCCTTCGCGGCTAGTATATGTAATTCCTACGTGTCTCAATTCATAGTGGCTGCTGAATCAAAATGGTGCCTGTCGATATTGAAAAACAGAATAATATCTAGAAAATGTTCCGATTTCTCCACTTGGTACTCCATTTTCTAGCGTCCGCAGCTCCACTCACTATCTCCAAATGACGAAACGACAATACATAAACTGAAACAGCAACAGTAAACTACAAATTAAAAAAATGACAATCTATGATTAAACCCATAGCAACCGTAATAGCAACACGCAAAACAAAACCGCTAGGAACATGCACCAACCTATTAATTACGAACGGGTGAACAAGGGGCAGTAACTCGGGCCGTTTGCACCTAGATATGTTGGTCGTCCTACGGAACAATACAATACAGAGATCCTATGGTGCACTTCCAGCTATTGGGATAGTGCTGTGTAGCAATTAGTTCAGATTAAATTAGCACGTGACCTTACAAACCAAAACGGAGGTTTTTACTTAAATACTGCTTAGAATAAGCCTCTTTCGTTGGTCGAACAATAGAGTGATAAACTTAATGCTACTTGTTCACCCGTTAGTAATATTCAGTATCGGTAAATTCTGACGACGGTCGCCTTTGGTCGCGAGGTGCCTTAGTTATTTACGATGAGTGTTCTCTCTCTGCGTCCGCCGTATGATGGTTCTCGTTTTGCGTATCCCCGCCCCGCCTACAGTGGGTTCGAATTGCCTTGCAGAGCTTTTTCTCGTTGCATTTGCACCTTGCAGCTGTAGAAACATCGGAAATTGCGAAGACTTTACCCGTCTGCATTCCCGTAATTTGTTTGAACGTTTTATACGCCGGGAGAAACTCAAATATACGACACGTGCTTACAGTGTGTGTGTTGTAATTTCTATTGAAGCTTACGTTTCTCCGTGTATTGACAAACGTTTCAGTGCTCATGTTTTTATAATCACTGTCACGAACACCCAGAGCTGAAAGTGGGCCACGATTTCCGTTTACATACACAACAACTTGAATTTACGTTAACATCATGTATTCTACATGCATTGATAGCAAGCGAAGATACTACAAAGCAAACTGTTTACGGCAGTGTCAGAGATGAGTTGAAAGACATGAGAATAAAATCGGTTGACAAAAAAAATATAGAATGCAATCGGCAGCAGAACTAAATAAACATGTTTCTGTTATACCAGATCTGCACAGGCGCTATATTCGACATTCTTCTCAAACCAACAAAAGAAAAAAGTTCTTTTGTGCAACTGGTTTGTAATATCTCTTTATATTCGATGAATTATTCGAATACAATTCTACCCTTGAATGACGTTTACTAATTTTCTATCTTCATACTCGCAGAATCCTTGCGCAAAGTAGTTTCATACAATAGCTATGCCATGAGCGCATAATTATTCTTTGTAGTACTCTCTCTGGTGGTTGTTAGAAAGAGCTTCCGAGATTGTCTTCGTGCCGATTAGCCTGAGCTTTGTTTGAAGAATTGTAATCTGAATATTGAGATTTATGACAAAAGATAACTGATACGAAATTGTATATATTGCTCCATCATACAAAAGGTGTGTATTTGACATTTGAGAATTAATGATATTAATCGATATATTGCATAGTTGTTAATCAGAAGGGAACTTCCGAAAGACTGAATACGAACCTGCATTTAATACTCCAAGAGCTCCATTACTTCCTCGGAAGATTAAACTTCATCAAAGCCAAATATCCACTTGATCTGAGTTTTCCCGACTGATTATACAACGCTCCCAAAAATTACGAGGCATTTTATTTGTACAGAGTAGCAGACTGCCGCAAAGCACGAACCTGCAGAAAAGAAAAATCATCGCCTGATTTCATTCTAACAAGTAAAATTTCTGAATCATTTTGAGTGACTGAGTTATGACTGTGTTTCCTATTATGAATGATTGATTGCTTGAACGAATTGAGAACTACATAATTACATAGATAGGAGGAAAAATTACAGGTTGCTGATTATTTAAACAAATAGTACAGAAATTGTAGCGTAATATTAACTTTCTCTGTGATATATGTTGTTATTAATATATTACTCTCGCATCCTACTCACTAGAATCACTTTGATATTTGCAGTTTACAAATAGAAATTCAAAATGTGTGTCGGTTATTCTTATTTGTTACCTTTCATTTACATTAGGTATTACATATTATTACAGATAGTGGATCTTCAAAAAACACTTCGAATACATTTTTGAGAAAATAATGTCTTATACTTCATGTTTGGTTAAATATGGATATTAGCAGAAACAAATGACAAAGTTTGTGATGGAACCTCGCGATTTTTATTTTTGTGTCCTGTGGGTGATCAGGCTAAGCTTAAAAAGTAAGCGACGTTAGCTTGGTGATGAGTTTTTATATATAAATTTTTAGGATAATAATAATACTGCTCCCGTCAGCATAACGAAGTAGTTAGCTTTCACAGTTTCTCTTCATGTTTGTTTCTCTTCATTAATGTGAGCAGTAAAGGTAAAATTGCTTAAACTGTGTATCCGAAGTGCAAGGAGACGATCCTTAAATCTCATCTTGAGCTTTCTGCATGTCTGGTCTGTGTAGTATTTGATAAAGATGCAAATTTTGGTTTGTATGTACCAGGCTTTTGTTGCGACGGGTGGAGGCACTTAATTGAAATCTGACTGATGTTGCAGCTTATTCTTTGTAAAGATACTTGTTCTGGCGTTTGCACTTATAGGTACATATTTGCAAATAGTTTCAACGGTTTGTTTTGACAGATTCTATTGGTAATAGAGAGGTGGTATAGGTGTCACGTCTCGTTTTTATTTTACCCAGAAGTTTGTCAATAGCGGTCAAATTACAACCATTGTTCATCGCTACTATTTCAGTAATATTAATTTATTTTAGTTCTGTTTTATCCAATGAGACATACTCCTCTGATTCTGCATTGTTCTGAAATGTGCTATTTTATATTGAATTGGATGACAAGAACTGTTGTTTATGCTTACATCAGTAGTTGTTGGCTTCCTCTTTATGCCAAGCTGCTGTTTCTGATTCCTGTTAATAATTGTCATGTTGAGGAAATTTATATCTTTAGTATTTTCATGTTCTACAGTGAAGGCGAATAATAAAAGCGTAACAAACAGTTTCTGAGGGCGCTATAAGTGTCAATGAATGCTAACTAAATTCGTGTGCTGATAAAAAAAGGTGTAAATTCATATCGCACATGAGCCACACGAAAGAACTAGAAGCTATGCACGGAGCAACGATTTCTCCGTCTCTATCGTATTCGAAAGATGGCTCGCATGACAAATGTTAAATCACAGAATATGTGATGGCCTCAGCTTGTGAAACTCTTTCGACACCGTTCCGCACTGCTGAAAACTATAAATCACCTTTTGACATATAATACAGAGTGGCCCACTTTCGTTTCTTGTTATCAATTTTTTTAAACACATGTGTAACACTGGACTTATGCTGACAGCACAGTAACTGCAGCTTTTAAAATGAAATATGTGATATTTTATTATTAACATGTATGCAATCATTCAGAATAATTACCCTGAGGTTACATATTAACATTCGTATATTTTGCTATAGTATATTATTAACAATTTTTTAACACGAAATAATTTTGATTCGGCAAGTTACAGGACTCGGAAACTAAACACTTGTCTGGACCCGTAGAGTAGTTTTAGTCTAATTTTTTAAGGCAACACCAAGTGATTCTTATGAAGCGTCTCGGCGTTTTACGCTTTGGGAAGAGCTATTAAATCTCACTGGAGGAACTGCAGGTACTACTTGCTTTGTAGTAAAGAAGCTTCTATTCTGTATCCAGACATGGGTCCTTGCTATACTCACATCATACCTTCTGTCAAACCACTCTTCTTTATTTTTGTCGTGTTACCCCAAGATTTGCCTTACAGGTCTATACAACTCTGTATTTACTAGCCCTGTTTAAGATATTTTTTCCAGAATTTCGAGTCAGATTTTTAATGTCAGAAAAGCTGTTTTATTGAAAGAGATTTTCCTGATATCTTCTTGCTCCTGTCTGACTGAGCTATCCTCCTACCCAGGTAGATGCTCTCGAGTTTTGTCAGTACCTACTATTTTTGAACGTTTATTTTAGGGCTAATTATTAGTGTGGACACCACAGAACTAGATTAACGATAATAAAAGTGGAGTATACTATACAGTCCATTACAAGTCTCTGGATCAGCCATTCTTGCGTGCGTGAACCCTTACAGTGGTGCTTCTTGCAACTTTATTATGTTTCGTAATTGACCTATTCGATTCTTAAATGCTTTTTCGATGCAAAATGCAGAAACCTTGATTTAAGCGACTTTTAAGACACACTCGCGATTCTTGTGTTAAAAATTCACCTTGTTTACTAAAGAATTAGCGATGAGGACGGAAATCGGTAGATGTGTTGTATATATAAAGACAAAAAAACGACTACAGTTTCACAAAAATTGTATGATTTATTCAAGAGAAAGAGCTTCACGAACTGAGCACGTCAACAACTCGTTGGTCCACGTCTGGCCCTTACGCAAGCAGTTATTCTGCTTGGCATTGCTTTATAGAGTTGTTGGATGTTAAGGGATATCGTGCCAAATTCTGTCAAACTGGCGCATTAGACCTCAAAGTCCCTGCCCATAATGCTCCAAACACAGTCAGTTGGGGAGCGATCCGGCGACCTTGTTTGTCAAAGTAGGGCGTGGCAATCAAGACAAGCAGTAGAAGCTCTCGCCGGGAGGGCGGGCATTATCTTGCTGAAACGTAAGCCCAGAAGACATTAGACGAAGGGCGACAAAACTGGGCGTAGAATATTGTTGATGCACGCTGTTGCTGTAAGGATGTAGCGGATGACAACCAAAGGAGTCCTGCCATGAAAAGAAATGACACATCAGACCATTTACTCTACGCTGTCGGGCCTTACGTTGGGCGACATTGAGGTTGGTATCCCCTGCTGTTCGGAGTGTGTCCAGACACGTCTTCTCTGCTCACCTAGGCAGGCTGTACACGTGTGGGATACCAACCCGAACGTCGCCCGCAGTACGGCCCGACAACCCGGATTGATGGTCTGGAGTGCCATTCCTTTTTGTAGCGAGAGCCCTTTGGTTGTCATCCATGGCAACCTTGTAGCACAGCGGTACGTCGGTGCTGTTCTATGCCCCGTTTTGTTGCCCTTCATGGCAAGCCATCCTGGGCTTACATTAAAGCAAGATATTGCCCTTCCGCACACGGCGAGAGTTTCTACGGCTTGTCTTCGTGCTTACCAAACCCTACCTTGGCCAGCAACATCTCCGAAGCTGTCCGCAATTGAGAACGTTTGGAGCATTATGGGCAGGGTCCTTTAACCATCTCGGGATTTTGACGATCTAACAAACCAATTAGGATTGGCATGATATCCCTCAGCAGCTCTTCCAACAACTCTATAAATCAATGCCAAGCCAAATAACTGCTGGCATAAGGATCAGTGGCGGAACTATGCGTCAATGGCTTCCTCCATTCGTGAAGCCCTTTCTCTTGAGTATGCCATCCAATTTTTTCTGAAACTGTAATCAGTTTTTTGTCTGTGCATGTAGATCACATCTACCGGATCTCCCCCATCCCTTGGCCCCAGTTCGGATAATTACTTCGTGATGTGTCGTTTTTTATCTTAGAATGTACATTTTGATGTGTATGGGAAGATGAACGACTTACTACCTAAACTTTCGTTTACGAAGAAGTTATTGGTGTTCTGTTCCGTCTCACAAATGACAATTAGGAAGTGTGTATAACTGACTCGCATGTAAAATGATCACACAAAGATTTCCTGGAGCTGTTTTGTCCAACCGAAGCACGTTGATGGAAAGATGCAAGAACAGGTTCAGCGAAACGAAGGTCGTAGCTTTCGAAACGCGGTACTTGCTCTGGGCTTGGCCAGTAGGGATATTTGGAGCGTTCATCGCGAAAAAGTCACTCTTTAGATAACACCAATCACTGATGGACAATTCCGAAACATATATGGTTGGTTGGTTGATTTGAGGGAGGGAGCAAACAGCGATGTCATATGTACCGTCAGATTAGGGAAGGATGAGGAAGGAAGTCGGCCGTGCCCTTTCAAAGGAACCATCCCGACGTAACAATTATGTGTGATTGCAAATTCTTCTACATTTTTATAAATAGTAGCCACGAATTTCAGAGATATTCATCACGAAAGCGCTTAAATTGGACAATACTATTTCCTGCAGTAACCAAATGTGGTTTCCTACAGTAAATTAAATGTGCTCCTGCCACAGTCTCATTTATCAAAGGCTACCAGTTTCAGAAAATTAATCCTCCACTTTCAGGCATCTGTTGCACGCAAAAAAAAAAAAACAAAAAACAAAAAACGACTGATATGGAGGAGGGGTCAGACTTTTGAAACCTGTTGCTTTTAATAAAGGACATTGTGGTAGAAGAGAATTTTATTTATAGTAATTAATAAATGCCACGGATTACTTGATTAAGCGTCACCCTGAGTGTGTCACCCCTTTTCTGTGGATTTAGGAAGAATGGCACAGCAACTCTGGCGTTTTAAGACTACGGCAATGTATGTGTATGTGGTTTGAGGGAAAAAAAATCTCATTTAGTTTGAAAATAGGTGTGCTATAAACAGAGCGTTCCTCTACCGACAGGTGCACTAAAATTGCCGACCATTGAGGGAGAAAGAACTGCATTCCCTTCTTTTGAAGCGTTTACGCCTACCTCGAGAGCTTTTACTCGTTAAAGGCCTTCCACGGATAGAAGAAAAAAAAAGGCTCCCTTGCGGCGTGACTCGCTTTTCAGATGCTGAACATTTCTTTTTTACATAAAACATCCGCGAGACAATGGCGTCTCATTAGCGCCGCTTAATCGCTGCATTAAGGCTCCACCGGCAGCCGCGTACTGTCCTGTCCTGTGCGAAGTGGATGCACGTTTGCGCGACTCCCGCGGAGTGACGAGACTGCAGTTTCGTGACGACGGCACCACCGCTGTGTTGAAATTCGGTGTATATAAGCTACGGAACAGCCATGTATTGATTACCCAATATAGTATGACAACTTTAGACTAGGAAAAGATATGACTCGTAATTTTGCTACCTAGGTAATAAAATTCCTTTACTTCGTCTACTTCGTGACCATCAATCCTGATGTTAATTACTTTCCCGATTCTCATTTCTGCTACTTCTAATCACTTCGATTTACTCTCAGCCCATATTCTGTACTCATTAGACTGTTCATTACAATCAGCAGATCATGTAATTCTTCTTCATTTTCACTCAGGATAGCAATTCTTGCGAATTTTATCATTGATATCTTTTCACCTCGAAATTTTATGCCACTCGTGAACCTTTCCTTTATTTAATTGCTTCTTCGATGTAGAGATTGAAAAGTAGGGGCGAAAGACTACAACCTGTGTCTTACACACTTTTATAAACTGTGTACTTCGTTCTTTGTCGCCCACTCACATTATTTCCTCTTGGCCCTTGTAAATGAAGTATATTACGCGTCTCTCCCTATAGCTTACCCCTATTTCTCTCACGATTTCAAACATCTTGCTTCATTTTACAATGTCGACTGCTTTTTCCAGTTCGACAAAGCGTATGAACGTGTCTTGATTTTTCTTTAATCTTGCTTCCATTATCAACCGCAACGTCAGAATTGCCTCTCCGATGCATTTACCTTTCCTGAAGCCAACCTGATCGTCATTTAACACATCCTCAGTTTTTTTCCATTCTTCTGTATATTATTCTTGTCAGCAACATGGATGCATAAGCTGTTAAGCTGATTGTGCGATAATTCTCGCACTTGAACGCTCTTGCAGTCTTCTTGTGTGGGTGATATTTTTCTGAAAATCAGATGGTATGTCGCCAGACTCATACATTCTTCACACCAACGTGAATAGTCGTTCTATTGCCACTTCCCCCAATGATTTTAGAAATTCTGATGCAATGTTATCTATCGATTCTGCCTTATTTGATCTTAAGCCCTCCAAAGCTCTCTTAAATTATGATCCTAATACTGGAGCCCTTGTCTCTTCTAAATCGACTCCTGTTTTATCTTCTATCACATCAGACAAATCTTCCCCTTCATAGAGGCTTTCAATGTACTCTTTCCACCTATCCGCTCTCTCCTCTGCATTTAGCAGTGGAATTCCCGTTGCACTCTTAATGTTACCACCCTTGCTCTTAATTTCACCGAAGATTGTTTTGACTTTCCTATATGGTGAGTCACCCCTTCTGACAATCATTTCTTTTTCGATTTCTTCACAGTTTCCATGGAGCCATTTCGTATTATCTTCCCTGCACTTCCTACTTATTTCATTTCTCAGCGACTTGTATTTCTGGATTCCTGAATTAACCTGAACTTTTTTGTACTTCCTTATTTCATCGATCAACTGAAGCATTTCTTCTGTTACCTTCGGTTTTTTGTAGTTACCTTCTTTGTACCTACGTTTTTCTTTCCAACTTCTATGATTGCCCTTTTAAAGATGTCCATTCCTCTTCAACTGTACTTCCTACTGAGCTATTCCTTAATCTGTATCTACAGACTTAAGAACTTCAAGGGTATCTCGTCATTCCTTAGTATTTCCATATCCCATTTCTTTGCGTATTGATCCTTCCTGATTAATCTCTTAAACTTCAGACTACTCATTACTACTACATTGTGATCTGAGTCTATATCTGCCACTGGGCACGCCTTGCAATCCAGTATCTGACTTCGGAATCTCTGTCTTACCATGATGTAATCTAACTAAAATCTTCCCGTATCACCTGTCTTTTTCCAAGTATACCTCTTCCTCTTGTGTCCAGAATAGAGTATTCGCTATTACTGGCTGAAATTTGTTACAGAACCCAATTATTCTTTCTGCTCTTTCACTCCTTTCTCAAGCCCATATTCTCCTGTAACCTTTTCTTCTTCTCTTTCCCCTATAACTGCAATCCAGTCCAGCGTACTGTATTACGCTTTCAATATCCTCATACACTTTCTCTGTCACTTTATCTTCAGCTTGCGACGTCGGCATGTATACCTGAACTATCGTTGTTGGTGTTGGTTTGCTGTCGATTCTGGTAATAACAACAATATCACTGAACTGTTCATAGTAACACACTCTTTGCTCTACCTTCCTATTCATAAAGAATCCTACTCCCGTTATATCATTGTCTGCTGCTGTTGATATTACCCTACACTCCTCTGACCAGAAATTCTTGTCTTCTTTCCATTTCACTTTACTGACCCCTACTATATGTAGATTGAGCTTTTGCAGTTCCCTTTTCATGTTTTCTAGCTTCCCTACCACGTTCAAGCTTCTGACATTTCACACCCCGACCCGTAGAGCGTTATCCTTTCGTTGGTTACTCAATCTTTCTCTCATGGTCACCTCCCTCTTGGCTGTCCTCTCCTGGAGATCCGAATGAGGGACTATTCCTGAATGTTTTGCCAATGCAGAGACCATCATGACATTTTTTCAATTACAGGCCACATGTCCTGTGGATACACGTTATGTGTCTTTGAAGCAGTGGTTTCATTGCCTTCTGCATCCGCATGCCGTTGATCATTGTTGATTCTCTCGCCTTTAGGGGTACTTTCCCACCCCAGTGACCAATGTGTGCTCTGAACCTCTGTCCGCTCCTCCGCTTCTTCGACAAGGCCGTTGACAGAGTGTCGGAAGACTTCGGCCGCCAATGCTGATTATTAATCGAAATTTAAGGGGTGACGGGTTTCAAACTCGGGACCGAGCATATTTTGATTGCTGATCAAAGACACTACTCCTAGAACACGCGTGCTTCACAAATTCAGCACGTGAATAACGCATTCATCCACCTCTGGGCCTTTGGCAAGCAGTTATTCGGCTCTGCACTGATTGATAAGAGTTTTTGGATGTCCTAAGGGATATCGTGCCATCGCTGGTCAGCGGAGCTCATTTCGAAGGGGGATTCACCATGGAAGACAATGCCACTCCAGTCAAAGAGATTCCAGACATTCGTGGAGACGCACCGAACAGCAGGTGGGATACCAACCTGCCCGTCGCCCGCCATACGGCCCGACAAAACAGAAGCGATGGCCTGGGGTGTCACTTGATTTCAAAGCAGCACCTCTTTGGTTGTCATCCGCGACACCCTTACAGCACAGCGGTACGTCTCGGTATTCTAGGCATCGTTATGTCACCCTTCATGGCAAGCCGTTCTGCGCTTACATTTCAGCAAGATAATGCCACTCCTCAAACGGCGAGAGTTTCTACTACTTGTCTTCACCGCTTGGCAAATCTTACCTTGGCCAGCAAGGCCTCCAGATCTCTCCCCAATTAAGAACGTTTGGGGCAATAATGGCAGGGTCTTCCAACCAGCGCGGGATTTTGACAACCAGACGTGACAGTTGGACAGAATTTGGCACGATATCTCTCAATAGAACACACAACATCTCTGTCAATCAATCAATTTGTCCCTGGCGTGGAGCAGGCCTAACGCCAGCACGATGATAATGATGATGATGATGATGATTTCTGTAGTAGATCGAAACTGGTTATCCGCAAATAAAAAGTAATAATTTATACGCGACCACGGCCGTGTTTGCTAAATAAATTATAAATTTAGATAGCGGTTTCCTATCCCAAATATTTCTATCAATCAATGCCAAACCAAAAAGTGTTTGCGTAAGGGCCTGAAGTGGGCCAACGCGTTAATGGCTTGCTCAATCCGTGAAGCTCTTTCTCTTGAACAAGTCGTCCATTTGTTCAAAATCGTAATCATTTGTTTGTCTGTAGATGTGCATGACATCTACCGTCTTCCATCCTATTCGCATAATTCCTTCGTGGTGCGTTTTTTCCTTGTCTTAGAGTATATACGTGAGTAGGACATATGACAAGAGAATGGAAATATGGACGTTGAAAGTGAGAAAAAAAGTAATTTGCAAACCCACCAGGAAGATACAGGAATACCTTAAGCCTGCCAAGGACGCTCGCAAACCATTGGAAAAAGCTGGAGTGTATAGAATCCCATGCAGCTGTGGAGATGTTTATGTGGGTACCACTAAAAGAACTGTTTCTAAACGTTTGGAAGAGCACAAGGGAAATTGTAGAAGAGGAGAAACGGAACGATCAGCTGTTGCGGAGCATGCTTTCCAGCCAGGGAACCACCATATTCGTTTCGAGGAGACGCAAGTGCTAGCGGCCACAGGCGGATATTACGAGAGGCTCTACAGGGAGGCAATCGAAATCGCTAAATACCCTAATAATTTCAATCGTAAGGAGGAGGGCGTGAAATTAAACGGTATATGGATGCCGGTGTTAAAGAAGATGTGACCACCCGTTCACTACTGGGTGATGGCAACGGCGATCGACGGCAACGGACAGCGGCCAATTGCACTGACATTTTCAAAACATGTGAAGTCACGCCGCGGCGCGGGAGAGCGCGCGGACACGGAATTTAGCGGCAGTCAGTAGCGAGCCAGTGGGTGTGTTGGACCTTCCATCGAGCTACAGACCCCCTTGAAGATGTCTCTCGTAGACGGGGACGAAACGTTGGGAATTGACACAGAATTCATCAACCGACCACGGCATAACAGCCCGGATAATTATAATGGACATGAAAAACAGTAAGTCTGTGATCCAAGTTACGCTAATAAGTTGCACTTTGTTTTTAGAAATATATTATCAGAAAAAATTATGGATGTAATGGGAACTCAAATACAGATGCGCATGGCCAATGACTGACAGGTCACACTAAATGGACGCAAACGTATTTATCCACCTACATCAATAATTATGTCAGCTGAAGGCTTTTACTGCCAGTTTCACGACTGTATAAAACAAGTGGAAGAACATAAAAGAAATTGTAACCATGTTACATCGTGAGAAGGGTACATATTACACTCGATGAATATTTCCCTACTGCCTACATTTTATAGTTATTGAGTTACAACATTCCTCGCGTTGCTTAGCGTTTCATGCAGAAACACAAAAGGTGATCGGCAGTTGTAGCTATCGTACCCCTGACGATAAGGTCTGGGATGGGACGAGTGTGTCTTGGATGAATGCACTCTACGAGACAACGCTCACCAGGTCTACATCGTCCGCGCGAAAAATCACCACTTGAGTGCAGGCAGAATCTGCCTTCATCGATGAAGATCACTGCACGCCATTCCATCTTCCAAGTGGTTCTCTGACAGTACCTCGCGACAGTTCACGTTGACACATATGGGCTCACTAGCTCTCTTATCTGTAGTGTGATAGCTTTACCATCTAGTATGAGATTTTCACCCTGCAGCGGAGTGTGCGCTGATGTGAAACTTCCTGGCAGGTTAAAACTGTGGCCGGCCGGTGTGGACGAGCGGTTCTAGGCGCTTCAGTCTGGAACCGCGCGACCGCTACGGTCACAGGTTCCAATCCTGCCTCTGGCATGGATGTGTGTGATGTCCTTACGTTAGTTAGGTTTAAGTAGTTCTAAGTTCTAGGGGACTGATGACCTCAGATGTGAAGTCCCATAGTGCTCAGAGCCATTAAAACTGTGTGCTGGACCGAGACTCGAACTCAGGACCTTTGCCTTTCGCGGGCAAGTGCTCTAGTTCGGCAAGGTTCGCAGGAGAGCTTCTGTGAAGTTTGGAAGGTAGGAGACGAGGCACTGGCAGAATTGAAGCTGTGAGGACGGGTCGTGAGTCGTGCTTGGGTAGCTCAGATTGTAGAGCACTTACCCGCAAATGGCAAACGTCCCGAGTTCGAGTCTCGACCCGATACACAGTTTTAATCTGCCAGGAAGTTTCAGCTTTACAATGTGCCACTGCTACCCTTACAGTACGACGTTACTGGCGGGCGTTTGTTCTGCGTGGACGTCCAGATCCTCGTCTACGGGTGTTTGAACGTTCACGTGAGCAGTGGTACCACAATCATTGGCCGACAACTGACGCAGCACGGCCAGCTCGTGTGGCAATTCTCCGAAAGGGCCATCCGGCCACTCGAAAGGCCACAATTTAACCCATTACAAACTCGCTCAGTTGGCTGTAGGAAGCACGAATGCGTCTCCGTGGCAAGGTTTCCCGCTTGCTTCACACGTTTGCATCTTAGGTAGACAAACGCATTCCTGTATGGAAATCGCGTGACTTTTAGTAATTATCCTGATAAAACATCCGAAAATTCTGTCGAACTATAAGAAATTCCATATTCCCATCATAACAAAGTATCGCTGTACAGTCCACAAAGAGATTTTTTTAAAAAAAACAGGGCAGTAGCACGTCTATAATTTCAGATTTGAGGTATATACATCGAACAATGGTTCAAATGGCTCTGAGCACTATGGGACTTAGCATCTGAGGTCATCAGTCCCCTAGAACTTAGAACTACTTAAACCCAACTAACCTAAGGACATCACACACCTCCATGTCCGAGGCGGGATTCGAACCTACGACCGTAGCGGTCTCGCGTTTCCAGACTGAAGCGCCTAGAACCGCTCGGTCACACCGGCCGGCACATCGAACAATTAAACAACTGGTAATTTATTACACGATGCACACTGTACAAACACGTACGTACATATTGTGGTCTGTTTCGACTTTTACATGTAATCTATAGTCCTGAGTTATGGACTGTTAGACGAGTATACAATGCTTTGTCTCCGCAATCTGATATTTACTCATCCACGTGCTCAAAGAAGATTTCCTGCTCGCCTCTTCGAGTGTACAAATTGCCTTTGACGAAGATGGGCGGCATCCGACGTCGGTACACGATGCCCACGCAGAACATTAGGGACCCAGGGTCATCCTTGAGTTGGTAGACTGTATTTCCGTGACGTCCCGTGATGGTCGAGCTCCAGTCATATATTCACGGCGTCCTTAGAAGAAGTTATTACGCAATTACGTGGCGTTCTACCATCGTTTCCTATTGTCAGTTGTGTAACGGTGTCACGAACAGTACTTTGTTATTTTTCCTCGTTTTCATTAAATCTTAGGTAGACAAACGCATTCCTGTATGGAAATCGCGTGACTTTTGGTAATTATCCTGATAAAATAATAAGATTAACCATTATAGTTTGCTATATGAACACCTGTTTAGTATCGTAACGCTACTGATACCACTGATGTTTGATTTACAGTATCTGTCAACAGAATCCATTATAGACGACACCTTTCCAACGAGGCAGATCGACAGGCTGTAATGAAAGATGAAGTAACTGCATTGCAATTGCAGCTCATAGATGTTGCCGTTTGAAATTCTGAATATCTTCCATTTAATCCAATCTGACTTTCTAAAGCTATACTTTTAGCTGCAGACATGTCTAACTAATTCACTATCCTTCGATGTGCATGCTGGGGCAGTTATCTGTGAAGTCGACAACAGACATCGTGTAGTATCCGAGAGATTTCCTGTGTTAGGACGGAGGTCTTGTGCAGACCGTAAGGTGTTAAGCCCTTGAAGCTGCCTGTGGACTCGCCAACCCCAAACACGTGGATAAGGGTGTATGCTGACAGCAGAGATGTGTAGCAGAGAACGTACAGACGTCGTCGGCGGTGACTTGTCAGAATCGATAAGAGAGACATCGTCAAGAGTGCCCCAGGCAAGTGTGATAGGACTGCTCTCGTTCACTGTATACGTAAACGATCTGTCGGGCAGGGTGTACAGCAGTCTGTGACTGATTGCTGATGACGGTGAAGTGTATGGGAAAGTGTTGTCGTTGAGTGGCAGGATACAGGATGACTTGGACAGAATTTCTTTTTGGTGTGATGAATGACAATTTTCTCTAAATGAGGATCAATGTAAGGTAAGGCAGAAGAGTACGAAAAACAATCCAGTAACGTTCTAATACAGTATTACTTGTCTGCTACTTGACACAGTCATATCGATTAAATAGCTAGGCGTGACGTTGTATATCGATATGAGATGGAGAGTGCACGACGTATTGTCTGTTGTGGGGATGGCATATGGTTGATTTCGATTTATTGCGAGGATTCTAGGAAGACTTAGCTCATTTATAAAGGATGACGCATGTGGAACATTTGTGTGACAAATTCTTGAATACTGTTCAGGTGTTTGGGATCCCTAACAGGTAGCATGAAAGGATGACATGGAAGTAATTCAGAGGCGTGGCATATGTTGACAGTAGGTTCGATCAACATGCGAGTATTACGGCAATGGTCTGTGAACTCGAATGGGAATCCCTGGAGGGACGGAGAGCTTCTTCTCATGAAACATTTTTGAAGAAGTTTAAATAACCGGCGTTTGCGACAGAGCGTAGAACGGTCATACAGCCACCAACATTCATATTGCACAAGGATGACGCAGACGAGCTAAGTAAATCAGGGATCGAACGGAAGCATGTAGACATGGTTTTACCATCACTTCCGTTACGAGTAGAACAGGGAAGGGAATGACTAGAGTGGTACAAGGTACTCTCCGCCATACTCCGTATGGTGGCTTATGGAGTATGTATGCTGACGCAGATGTAGAGCAGGCACTCTCACTGGTCACCTTATACCCCGCACTTCGCACTGCTATGAAAGTGCTGTTTCCTGCCAGTAGCGCTCGCTACTTTATTTTCAGCTTAAAATGCGGAGAGAAAAACTTGAACCGACCTAGCAGGCACCGACCACATCACACTTTACGCGGATTAAGGAAAATCCACCCCATCAGCTGTGGCGAGCAGAGCCCATTCTTGCTTGACGCCTGCTTTTGCGTCCCTAACAAACAAGAGGACGTCGCCAATGTGGATGAATTTCCAAGCGAATAAAACCATTCCCCCTACTAAAATCTTAATCTGATAATTGTTCCTCCGAACACATGTCTCAAAAGATTGTGGTATGCTGCAAGTGTTCTTGAAACTTCGCAATAGAGCAGCGCCTCTTCATCAACAGGCATCGACCGTTCAAGAGGACGCCAGCTGAAGACGAAACTTCTAATTGATTACAATACTTGATTTCCACCGCTCTGTTGAGATGTTCTACAAGAGTCTTCTGATGTCACCGCTTGTTTGAGTATTCTTCTTTCGGTGAGAACGGTCACGAAATACTGACGGTGCTTATCTGAGTGAAACCGATAGAATATTTCATCATCTTTTGTGTGTGCCCGAGGATAGTGAATCGCATCATTACTGTCCACAAGTGAGTGGACAGATTTTTCTCTGCTCTGTTAAACTCAAGGACGAAGTAGATGAACTAACATAAAATATTAACAACTCGGCTGAAATGAATGAAACTGCGGTATCGCGTTGCGAGAGGTTTTCCAATCGCACACAGACTACTGGACATCACAGTGCTTTAGGTCAGCGTGACTATAGCGCCAAATGGGGCTGAACTCGCAACATGAGGCAGTTGAAGGAACGGGAAAACAGTGTGTGTCAATCAGCCAGCAATTACTGTGCATTGTGGTGTTCTTCAGTACAGCATGGCCCAGAGACAATATGTGGATGGCTTCACCAGGGGAAGAATCATTCTGAAACTGGAAGGAAGACGAAGTGTGACGTGTGCTTCTCGAGAGTTTGGTATTGCTCTCAACATTTTTTGACGTGCATGGGGAGCGTTTCCAACCACAGGAGAGGAGGTGGTCAACCATGGTCAACTATAGCAGCAGATGACCGCTACAAATGCGCAACAGGCAAGACAGAACCTACGTGAAACGGGAGGTACAACCGCAGTCACATTTAACGGGACTGCAAGACACACTATCTCATGCTTCACAGGGACACGGCGACCACAGAAGGGTGGTGTCTTTACCCAACGACCAGAATGTTGTACTCCATTAACAACAGCACATCGGCGGCATCGTTCACAATATCGCCAAGAGCATAGAGACTGGACCAACGATGCGTGGGTCGCGTGTTCTTTTCGGGTGAGGGAAAATTCAGTTTGAATAGTGATTTTGGACATGTCATCATATGGTGAGAGGTGGGAACTCGTAATGCACTCAGAAACATTGTCAAACATGACCGTTTAGACGGTCCAACTGTTATGGTGAGGGAGGCATAATGTTGCATGGGCACCCTGATGTTCAAATCTATGAACGCAGTACAATCAACGGTCATTGTTGTTGCGACACTGAACTTCTTCCACATGAGCGCTGTATCAGTGGTGCGTTCGGTCCCGACTTTATGTTTATTGACGGTACCGACTTGATGTTTATTGATTATACTGCGAACATCGCAGTTGGTGGAGTTCTTGGACTGACCTTCCCTTGCCTCGACTTAAATCCCATCGAGAACGTGCGGAATTTGTTGGGAAGACATACTGCAGCACATCCACCTGCACTAGGTGTCAAACGAACTGGTGAAGTAATGGAACGCCCTGCCACCTGAATTTCTTAGCAACCTCTTGGCCAGCATAGCCGCGCGCTGCAGAGCACGCACTGCCATCCATGGTGATCACACACCCTACTAAGAATCATGTCCCGCTTTTTGTCGTGTCCAAGGGACCATCATAAATCGCATTGATTTCAGTGTAATTATTGTCTTTGAATAAAAATATTATTTTTGCTCATCTCATTGCTTGTTTCTTTCAGTTACCATTTGTACTATACTGTAGCAGTTCTTTCTATGTGTGGCACACGTTTCATCGAGCTATGTTACTTGGCAGTGACATGTCATGTGAACGTTACTTTCAAGTATTTGGTACCGCTGTAGTTCCAATCTCGTATTTTCGCAGATGATACGGTAACGCTGAGGCAAATGTATTCGGTAAAAATGCAGTAGGTCTATTATCAATTTCCAGTCAGTGTGGAGAAACGTAGAACCGGGGTCTCGTCTGAGTAGCGGATTCATGTGGTGTCTCACGAAAACATGCTAGGTGTGCTTGTTAACGTTGTTTACAAGTATCACAAAAGATTCTTGAGCAACTGACACGATTATTTGGTAGGTCAATGTTTTGAGATTTTATCGATATCTAGGCGTGAATACGGTAACCAGGTCCAAATTGATGTAGGTTTTAGTAGCTGTTCAGATATAAAGCGGCTTTCAATGGGCGGAGTAACGTGGTGATCTACATCAACTCATTCCTTGGACTGCCCGCATCTCGTGGTCGTGCGGTAGCGTCTCGCTTCCCACGCCCGGGTTCCCGGGTTCCCGGGTTCGATTCCCGGCGGGGTCAGGGATTTTCTCTGCCTCGTGATCGCTGGGTGTTGTGTGCTGTCCTTAGGTTAGTTAGGTTTAAGTAGTTCTAAGTTCTAGGGGACTGATGACCATAGATGTTAAGTCCCATAGTGCTCAGAGCCATTTGAACCATTCCTTGGACTGAAGATCACTACAACCAAAACCAAGTACTAACAGTAACAGGCAACAGTGAGCGTAGACAATGGTATAGCGAAGGGTCAAAGGCTTGCTAGGTTGGCGAAGCCAGCGTGGCGGAAACTTTAACTGGCTGACCTCCTACGAGTTGTGTATCTCCCGAGCACATACTTAGAATACTTCAACCCCGTTCGGGGTGTAAACTACGAACGTGCTTCAATTTTTTACGGATACATGTATCCTGAAGAGATCGTACAGATAAATGTACATGTACATGTACATCTACATCTACATGAATACTTTGCAAATCACATTTAAGTGACTGGCAGAGGGTTCATCGAACCACCTTCACAATTCTCTATTATTCCAATCTCGTATAGCATGCGGAAAGAACGAACACCTATATCTTTCCGTACGAACTCTGATTTCCCTTATTTTATCGTGGTGGTCGTTTCTCCCAACGTAGGTTGGTGTCAACAAAATATTTTCGCATTCGGAGGAGAAAGTTGGTGATTGGAATTTCTTGAGAAGATTCCGTAGCAACAAAAAACGCCTTTCTTTTAATGATGTCCAGCCCAAATCCTGTATCATTTCAGTGACACTCTCTCCTATATTTCGCGATAATACAAAACGTGCTACCTTTCTTTGAACTTTTTCGATGTACTTCATCAGTCCTATCTGGTAAGGACCCCACACCGCTCAACAGTATTCTAAAAGAGGACGGACAAGCGTAGTGTGGGCAGTCTCCTTAGCAGATGTGTTACATTTTCTAAGTGTCCTACCAACAAAACGCAGTCTTTGGTTAGCCTTCCCCACATTTTCTATGTGTTCCATCCAATTTAAGTTGTTCGTAATTGTGATTCCTAGGTAATTAGTTGAATTTATGGCCTTTATATTTGACTGATTTATCGTATAACCGAAGTTTAACGGATTCCTTTTAGCACTCGGGTGGATGACCTCACACTTTTCGTTATTTAGAGTCAATTGCCAATTTTCACACCATTCAGATATCTTTTCTAAGACGTTTTGCAATTTGTTTTGATCTTCTGATGACTTCATTAGTCGATAAACGAAGCGTCATCTGCAAACAACCTAAGACGGCTGCTCAGAGTAGTCTGTAGTCAAGAGCTCGCTTTGAAGTGGAGGCCGGCACTCTTCCCAAGTTCAATGTCGTTAACGGACTCGACAGAAACCATAATCTCTGCAACTGCATAAAGAGAAGTCGTTTTTCTTCGTTATTTCGAAAAACTGACCGCATTACTTCAAATTTTTACTTGATATACAGGGGAAGCGTCATTAGCAAAACTCTCGAAAAGTTTTTGATCGTACAATGTAGGCTTTCACGGCCGGCGTCTTTTTCAATTATAACCACGAAAAGAAGTGTTAATACTCGCATAGCCGAACACAAAAGGAACTGTCGTCTAGGACACACCGAAAAATCCACCGCAGAAGAACACGTTTTTCGAGATGGGAACCACAAAATTAAATTCAGTGAGACATCACATTATAGCGCACGCATGTCCAGAGAAGCAGTGGATGTCGTCTTTGCACCAACAGAATGACAATCGATTATTTTTAATCGAGGATGATGACGCCATCGAGGAATAATCACACAGTCGGCATTACGCGACATATGGTGGTGCCTTCTATAAATGCAGGAGCCTCTCAAGTCAGTGGACGTCTTCCGTATTTGGAGACGAGCGTCAGGAAGCAGTTTCATACATCGACCACGGCCTCTCAGCCCGGAAATTTTAACTTACGTTCTTCACTGATCCACTTTAAATTTCTCTAATATTCAGTCGGACACAGGCTGTTTAACCATTTAAATAACAACGTACAGATTTTCTGTTAAACCGACTGCGAGAAGAAAATGCCGTTGCGTGAAAGCGTGTGGTTTCGTTTCCTTTAGGTCAGTTAATCAATTGTTTGTCCCTCCTTATATCTAATTTTGAACAACAACTGCATACACAACAATATGCTCTGTTTATTTTCCCTCGCAGTCGGCTTTTTCAGAAAACAAGAAAATTGTATTTATCGTTATCAGCTTACTGTTAGAATACTACTACGAAATCTACATCATGCGAAGCTGTGTAATCCTCTCCCTTCGCAGACTAGAAGATACGAAGTACAGTCACTGAAGCTACTATCCTGACATATCCAGCAGCCTGTGAATTCTCTCTCACACCCGGTATGGCAATGCTCCCATCTGAATTACCGATTCATTTTGATGGACTTCAGTTCCCAATCATGGTTTCGTTTACAATAACACAAAAAAGCTAAGGTCAGAGAGGGGTGGAATGGGCAGAGAGAGGCGTGGGGCTGGGGGTGTGGGAAGAGGCGAGGGATGGAGTGAGACCGGAGGAGGAGGAGTAGATGGTCAGAGAGAGGGGTGAGAAGGAGGTTTAGGACGTACGAGGGGGGACCACAAAGAAACCGGATTGCTGCATTAAAAATTTATTGATGAACCTTTTTACAAAATTACTTCAGTCACCTTCAAAACACTCTCCATTACATGCGATGCACTTGTCAAGTCTCTTTTCCCGCCGTTGAAAGCATGTTTGGAACTCTTCAAGTTTGATATTGTCCAGTGCCCTTTGCGAAGCTGTTTTTACCGCCTCCACATCGTCATAACGCTCCCCTTTTAGAGTTTTTTTCATTCGTGGAAACAGGAAAAAGTCGCACGGGGCTGGGTCCGGCGAATACAGAGCGTGGGAAACGACAGACCACCTCTGAGATGCCAAATAGTGGGTCACTCGTAAGGGCGTGTGTGCTGGAGCGTTGTCGTGATGCAGAAACCAGTAACCTGATCGCCAAAGTTCCGGGCGTTTCCTCCTCATATCCTCTCGCAGGCGCCTTAAAACAACCAACTAAAAGTGCTGGTTAACAGTCTGGCCAGAGGGTACGAATTCCCGATGCACAATTCCACAAACATCAAAAAAGACAATCATTATCGTCTTCACACATGACCTCACTTGCCTTGCTTTTTTTGGTCTGGGAGAGTTGGGAGTCCTCCACTGGCTTGACGATTGCTTGGTTTCTGGGTCATACCCGTAACACCAACTCTCATCCCCTGTAATGATTTTGTTCAAGAAGTTTGGATCACGTGCAATCTCTGTTTTCCAGTCCTGATACACATTCATGCGGACGTTTTTTTGCTCCTGTGTGAGAAGGCGCGGAACAAATTAAGCAACAACACGTCTCATGAGCAAATCCTCACTCAAAATCCGCTGGCACGAGCTCCAACTAATTCGTTTCTCTGCTGAAATTTGGTCGATCGTTTGGCGACGATCCTCGCTGATCTTTTGGCGGACCTTTACAATGTTCTCCTCATTTCGCGATGTTGAAGGGCGTCCAGAACGAGCTTGGTCTTCAACACACATCTCACCACGTTTAAAGCGCCCAAACCACTCGAAAACCTGTGTGCGGCTCATAGCTTCCTCCTGGAAAGCTTCCTGAAGCATTTGCCGTGTCTCCGTTGTAGTTTTTTTAAGCAGGAAACAAAATTTCACACACACTATTTGTTCTTTTAAAGTTGCCATAACGACTTCGCAGAGGTAACCCGCCAACAGAGAAAGACAATACCACACTTGCACGTTCAGCTGTACACTGACGCCGTCTGCACAGCTGTTTCATGAAGATCTTTACTAACACCATCTAGCGTGAGAACCGTGCACTACGTCTACGAGTGGCAGCGCCCTCGGAGTCCGGTTTCTTTTGGGTCCCCTCTCGTATATCAGATTCGCAAATATATTTCGTAATTACGAAGCACTGTCAGCTCCTCTAGTATATGTTACAACAACCAGTGCGATCCACATTAATTCACAGCGTATGGATGTAGATATACAAAATTGTTACTAACACAAAAACATTTTCTGCTTAAACGGCTCTCATCAGCCTGACGCAGTGGCACTGACACGGTTATTCAGTTAAGAGAAGAGGGTGCTCTTTCGATAGGCAGAGAGAGTGCTGAAGTGGCTGTGGGAGCGGCCCTCGGCGGCGGGCGTCCGTTTTCACGCCCCACATCGCCGCTCGCGCGTGTTGGCCGGACCGCAACGGCCAAGTTGCGTGTAGGCGGGCAGGCGGGCAGGCGAAGGCAGCCTCCGGAGGCGGTGAGGCGCGGCGCTGCGGGCGTCCGCCACGCCGCCGCCTCTAATTCCGGGCAACGAGTGTGAGAGGGGGCAGGGTGGCCAGAGTGCAGATAAAGTTTAATAAGTCCATTAGCGGCCCCAAACGGTGCGGCGCTGGGCGGGTGGGGGCGGGCGGGGTGGCGAGCCGAGCAGAGGCGGCTCCGTGCTCGGCGCGGCCGCCCACTATCTGGCGGACACTCGCTGCCGGCAGGGTGGCACGGCCGCACAGTGGCGTGCGTGATTTCTGCCGCGGCGGCGGAGGCGGTCGTGGCTCCTCATTTAATTAGCGGCCGACAACAGGCGGGCTGCGAGCTAACACCGTGACCACGCCCTCGCCCCGCTGTGGACCCACAACATTTCAAATGTTACAGTGTTTTATTAGTATCGACGAACAATTTTAATTCGCGATTTACGGAGAGCAGCATATAAACTGATCAGCCAGAACACTATGACCACCGACCTATCGACATAAAGCCGTCCAGGCGATAGCCGCATCACCTGGCGAAGAATGATTGCAAGTTGGACACACGCACAGTGCAGGGGGAGATACGCGATTATGTAGGCCCGGAGGCTCGGCACGAGTATTTCGAAAACTGCACGACTTGGTGTTCGAGGAGTGCTGTTGTGAATGTCTTCAACACGTGGCGAAACCAAGGTGAATCAATGACCAGACGCCGTGAGTTTGGGCGGCCACGCCCCATTACAGATGTCAGACGTGGACTGGACAGCCTTGTAAAACAGGACAGGTGGTGAAATGTGGCGGAACTAACATCACGCTTTAAAGTTGGGTAGAGTAGAAGTGTGTCTCAAAACACATAGCATGGAGCACTCCTAAAGATGGGTCTCCGCCAAAGCCCATCGGCATTGGGCGTTGGCGCAGTGGCAGAGCGTTAAATTTGACTGATGAATCCCGATACCTTCTTCATCATGGCGATGAGAGAGCGCGAATCCGTCGTGTTCCAGGGTAACAGGTCCTTGACACCTGTACGGCGGGACGGAGATAGGCTGGCTGAAGCTCAACTCTGCTCTGGGAAACATTCACGTGGGCATCCGTGGGTGCAGGGGAGCTCGTGTAATGCACAGTGACAGTCAAAGAGCACTGTACACTGTTTACAGACCAGACATCACAGTCATGTATCCTGAAGACAGAGGCATTTTTCAGCAGGCCCAAGAGTTTGATGCAGTGGTTCGAGAAATACAGTGGCGAGTTCCAGTCGATGTGATGGTCCCCCAACTCGCCAGATCTGAACCCGACTGGATACATATGAAATGTGATTGACGTGCCTTCAAAGCTTATCACCCACCTTCCAGGAATTTATGGGAATTACGCGACTTGTGTTCAAAAATGGTTCAAACGGCTCTGAGCACTATGGGACTTAACTTCTAAGGTTATCAGTCCCCTAGAACTTAGAACGACTTAAACCTAACTGAATCGATAACTGGTTTCTGCGGAGGCCGACTAATCATCATCATCATCATCATCCATCCGTCCATCTCTTACGAAGTCTATCTAGTTCTCTCCTTCCAGTCGACCAATAATTTATCTTTTTTGGCAGTATGTTTTCTATCATTCTATCAACTTGATCTTGCCATTTCATTCTATTCTCTTCTACCTTGTCATTAACTGTCATGATTTTTAAATCTGATCGTATTGTTTCATTCCTTATCTTATCCATTTTATTACAGCCTCTTACATATTTCATGAACTTCATCTCTGCTGCTTGGAAATGTGATTTTGTTACTGTCTATGATTCGGAATCACATACAAGAATAAGTACAGTCATAACTTTATAGAATTTCATTTTTGTTTCTTTTCTTGTTTCCCTTCCTAAAGTTCTTCCGCAGTTAGCTTCATATTTGGTGACGTTCTTCTCACGGTCTTTGTCATAATTAATATCACATCCTAGATAACTGAAGTGGGATATTTGTTCTAAAATGTTCTTATTTAATTTTGTTCTCTATGTGACTGTATTCTTTCTTCTGAAAGCCATTATCATTGTCCCATTTGCAGATGCACTAGAGTCGGACTATTGCTAATCCGGGAATTCCTTACACATAAGGCTGCCGAATTAGTGGAAGTGCCGGATTATTGACAGAATCTTAAATTTTGCGCAAACACAACGGGAGTATACTCTATTAAATCCATAGATACTCTCGCTTTCGTACAAAACTTAGCCCTCGAGTGTGTACATCTACAGTAGTAACTCTCACTATGCAACGTGTACCAAATTTTTAGTTGTCGGTATGATGACACGCGATGGCAACTTGCCTTACTACACAACGGCTTTACAAACATTGTATCGGTACTGCATGTTTCTGATTGTTGCATAACAGACTTCAAGAAGATGTCTGCAGCTTCAGCGCCATCAGTATGGCCTATCTTCACGTTCTCTCCTCCTATGTCCTCTTCTTCATCACTTGCGTTATGATATTCCTGTACCCTTTTGATTATCACTTCGTCTGTTATAGTTGGTCGTAAACAGTCGCTCGTCCACCATTGTACTCAGCAGCAGTGGCTTTCAGCCAAGAACCTCAGTTCAACTTATATCTAATTTCGAGTTTCCGTTTGAGGTTTAGCATAACGTGTTTTCATTTAGAAGCCATGATACTGAACCGTAAAGAAAGCACAATTTCGAACATTTACAGCATCGTTTAAGATTGTAATTAACTTCCAACATTGTTAACACGACCGTTCATTATTGTATGGGTCATTTCTGCTTGAGCTACTAGAGAAGTGGGGTCGTCAAACTGCGGCGTGCTGGCCACTTGCGGCCCGAACCAAGTGTTCCTGCGGCCCCACTATCCTCAGTCATGATTTATAACAATGTGTATCTAGCAACTAACAGCCGACTTCAAAAAGTCAACTAACCTTAAAATCTTCTTACGAGTGTAATTTTATGCTCAGTAACAAACAGATATACTTACAGAGAAATTAATAATTTAAGATGTGTTTCGGTTTCCACTGACGTTGGTGAATTCTGACGTGAGTTAAGTAAAGTTGGCCGCTTACCTCATGGGCAGAGGACTAAGTAGCGGGCCACTGCGCAGTTACAGGACGTAAAGGAGTAATGCTTTATTGTTCGTCTTACATTACTGACAACTCACGGACGTCCACGACTCATCTCTGTCAGCGGTTAGGGTACAAATTTTGGTACGGAAGTGACACGGATTCGTGAGTGCGCACTACTGAGTGGAAGAAACATGGCATTCAAAACTTTTAGTAATCACCTGCTACAGAAGGACGTTGGAAATTAGGTGGACTGATAAGATAAGGAATGAGGAAGTTTTCCGCAGAAACGGCGAAGAAAGGAGCGTATGGAAGAGACCGACAAGGAAGAGGGCAAGATGGCAAGACATGGGTTAAGGCGTCGGGGAATAACCTTCATGGTACTAGGACTAGTGAAGCTGCAGATGGTAAAACTGTAGGGTAAGACAGAGATTGAAATAATCCAGCAAATAATTGAGGACATACGGTACAAGTGCTATTGTGAGAGAAGAAATCACAGGAGAGGAATACGTGGTAGGTCGCATAAACCAGTCAGAAGACTGACGACTAAAGAGAAAAACTTTGTGATCGCGGAGGGTGGCGCTATTCTGAAATAGAGGACTGTAGACATGCGGGCAAACTTAGTATGGTCAGTCTGTTAGGGGTTCATAACATATTAATTTACACTGATGCACCAAAATATTATGACCACCTGGTTAATAACTTGTTTGTCCGTCTTTCGAATGAAAAACATCAATGATTCTGCATATCAGGGATCCGACAGTTCGTTGATAGATTTGTGGAGGAATGTGGCATTAGATATCTAGATGTCATGTAATCCGCGTAAATAACGGGCTGCTAAATTGCGTACGTAGTAACGGCGCCCGATAGCAACCCAGAGGCATTCCTTAGGATTTACATTAGGCGAGTTTGGTGGCTGAGAGATCAGCGTGAGTTCACTATAATGCTCCTCAAACCACATTAGCATAGTTCTGGCTCCGAGACACGGACAATGATACTGCTGCAAGATGACATCGCGGTCGGGAAAGATATCAAGCATGAAGGGATGTAGTTGTTAGCGTGTCTTCGATGACTACCATAGGCCTCATGCAAACACTACAGTTATAATGTTTTGGCTTATCAGTGTCCGTCGGTTACCATATGTTAATGAGTACTTACGCGGCCCACAATTTCAGTATTCACTATTGAGCAAAAAAGTTTGACGACCGCTGGAATACAGACTGGATGTGGGGTCGTATTAGCGGGAGTTTAGATTATAGTTAAGTTGTAATACATCGCCTAGTCTCAGTCTACACTGATCAGCAAGAACATTCTGTCTAACTACCCAATAGCCGGTGTATCCAACTTCGTCACGGATAACAGCTACTACGCGTCGTGGCATATAAGCAATGAGGCCTTGATATGTCGCTGGAGTTATCCGTTAAAATTGCAACGGCATGAATGCAACAAGCAGCAGATGTCAAATTGTCATGTATTGTACTACGTGTTTGATATGAAAATTAGAATTTCAGCACAACCGCACATATTAGGTAGGAGTACCGCCGTCTTCTTGTTCTTCTTCCGAATTTTCCGTATTTGGCCAACTGCGGTTTGTTACTGTTGCCACTTTTTCTCAGTCTACCAGGATCTCTTTTCCCTTTTGATTAATAGTTCATTAATTATAGTGGTAGTATCTCTGGATCCATTCATTTTAGATGTTCATTCAATTTCTTTTTGCTTTTATCCAGTTCTTCTATCACTCTCCTAATTTACAGCTAATTTCGAACATCTTCATTTCGTATTTTACCTATTATTTTACGTTAATTCACCGCTCTAAGCTATCACATTTCTCTCCCTTGTATTTTTTTTTCTGGGCATTTATTCAATACCCACTATTTACTTCCATATAACAGGGGTAGCAATGCGAATGTTTCATAAACATTCAGTCGCGTATTACCCTTTAAAGTACGGTTAATCGTTCCACATATTCTGCAAAATTTATTCAACTCAATCTGCGTATCTTCTTTGTATTCAAACGATACTTTACACTCACGATAAGTTTTAGTTAAAATACGGGGACTATTCGGAGACTTGGTCCGATCGGTCGTGAAATGGAAACCACTGTGAAAATCAATAATGTTCTATTTTCACGAGTTCCATCTACTTCTTAACATAGTCGCCGCGCCGACTTAGACATTCGTTATAGCGTTGTATCAACTTTCCAATACCCTCGTCATAGAATGCAACCGCCTGCGGGTTCTGCCAATTCTCTACGCTTTTGTGCAACTCGTTGTCTGTGCCAGAATGACCAGTGGTTCGTGTAAACAGAGGTGAAACTCAGGAGGAGCCAATTACGTGCTGTATTGTAGGTGATCATCGAAAACGCTGCAGGAGCATCTTCATTGCCCATGCAGAATGTGGCCGAGAATTACCATAAAGAAGGAAATACATGACAGTTATATTACGTGGGATGCGTGACGTCGGGCGAAATCTACCATTAGGCTCCCGTACATTACGCGAGACACTATTTTCAAGGCACCTTTAGATACTCACAGTGCGCTCAGAACCGAAAACAGCGACGCAATGCCATCGACGGGCATCTCGGACGTTACTTTCTGAATAGCCCTCCAATTTTACCCGTTCGTCAATTGCTTGTTTTCACTGAATATTTTCCACAAAATGTCACGGACATAGATGGAATGAAGGCCGATTCTTCTTGACTGAGCGTAGGAGAACGATGCGGGAGACCCGCGCCGCCGTACTAGGCATGCTGACACTTGTTGATGACCCAACACTGAAAGCTGCAGCAATTTTCGGAAGGGTCGCTCATCTATCACGATGAACGATTCTCTTCGGTCGTCGTTGGTTGCGTTCTTGTAGGATCTTTTTCCAGCCGCAGCGATGTCGGAGATTTGATGTTTTGCCAGATTCCTGATATTCACGGTACACTCGTGGAATGGTCGTACGGGAAAATCCCCACTTCATCGCTATCTTGGAGACCCTGTTCCCATCGCTCGTGCGCCGACTATAGCACCACGTTCACACTCACTTAAATCTTGATAACCTGCCATTGCAGCAGTAGCCGATCTTACAACTGCGCTAGACACTTGTCTTATATAGGTGTTGCCGACCGCAGCGTTTATATATCTGCCTGTTTGTGTATCTCTGTATTTGAATACGCATGCCTATATCAGTTTCTCTGGGGCTTCAGTGTATGTTTGCATCGGTTCTGCATATATGTCTTGCACATCTAAAATTTCAGATACTTCTTTATGCAGACTTTTGATAGCTGATATAAGCTGTAAAGGGTAACGTCTGAGCTCCACCATCCTGCGTAACTTTTCCCTAACCAAATTATCGAAAGTCTTCTTAAAATCTACAAAAGCAATGTGTGGCTCTTCTTACGAGTAAAATTACCTCTGCATTTCCACAAGCTGTCGTAAAATAAAAACTGCGTCAGTCTTTGATCCTCTCGTTCTTGATCCGACCTGTTCTTTCACTAGTAAACATTCTGCTATTGTCTTCATCGTGTTTAAAACTCCTGCATTAAGTAGCACAATCCACATTCTGTATATTAAGAAAGATTACACAGCGGGATTCTCATACAGAAATCACATTTGAATCTTGGTTGATTGTGGTTATACTTCGTGCAAAAAGGAGTGATGCATACCAGCATATGTCGAAATTTAACAGCAGCAAGTAGAAGCGTGACGTCACAGTCCTTAATAGTAAGGCTGACCCTTCAGTCAACTGTGGCCTCACTATCTACAGCATGTTCCTTCGGCCTGTAATGGACTACACAAGTGTTCTTTGGGACAACGGGGCTACGACTCACATACAGAGGCTCCGCATCCTATAAAATAAGACGGAGTGGAGGACATTCCACGTGCCGACCAACTTTACAGCGCACTATTTACACGAAACCGCTGAAGAGGTGAAGTCCTAGAAAAAACATCTGTAAAGTTCTGCAAGCATACAAGAACGTCAAAAAGCGTGTTAATCCGGCAGCTAGTAAGGCCAGACGACAACCAAAACCGCAACAACCGGCCAGTGGCTCAACTAAACAGATAGTACACACAATCCCTGGCGAAAAATTATCAACTAAAATATCCCGAAATCCAAATACCAAATAAATAAACAGATGTTTCCTAAAGTTACACTCATACGATCCTAGCAATAAATGTCTAATCACTATTACACCTCGCTGGATGTGACGTCGACAGTCGTACAGAAAGAGTTCCACATTACCAAAACTACGGTTCGGTACTTTTGGCGCAGCACTTAAATGACGAAGTAAAAGGCAGGATTAGTATTGAAACATAAATGAACTTTCTATTTAGCTATAACAATGAAATACTATACGAAGCTGGAATGCAATCGTGCTATATCTTTGATTCATAAATTGTTACCAAGAGATATTTCTCTCTTATGAAATGCTTATGAGATAAAACATACAGTATTTCATGAATTATGTTAATAAATGTCTTTCAAAAAGTATGTCTACTCCAGATTACAGTTCTCTGCGATTTCGGCTTGTGAGATTTGAATAAGATCACTGAAAATATTTGACTGTGTCGCCTATCAGGAAAATCATCGAACTTCTTTAACTTGATGTCGAAAATTGTAGACTGCTCTTTTCAGATACGTAGAATTGTTAAATTTCGGTGAAGTCACCTCAAAACTCTCCCACAAAAATTTCGTCTCATGCCAGTTGTCTCACAATATCTTTAACATTAAGTTATGACTGAGATCGCACAAATAATTACCACGACCTTGAATAACACTTTGCTTTCGAATTATATTTACAGCATATACTTACATTAATTCAGCAGTGAACAGCAGTACGAATCAGAATAAAATCAGCAAAGGAATGCAATGCGAACGACAAATTAAATGCTAATGAAAAAGTCTACATTATTTCGTCACTTATATGTATCAAATGTGAGAATGTATTCTCGTAAAGTTATGAAGTAGTTTGTATTATGTTTCTACGCTTTAGTTTCTCCTTGCTATTACATAATCTTAGCCACTGTGCATGAATATTAGCTATTATTACTAACATGTAACTAAGAAACCGTAAAAACTCAAACTTAAGAAAAGTGGCGCCACACTGTGGAAATGAGAAACTGGCAGCCAATAGTTTCCCTTTGTTTGTTTGTTTTGCACATAATTAGACTCGCACATCGTTCTATGTTGAATTTTATAAATTATAAAAATAAACTGATGGCTTTGTAACTAAAATAATTACTTCTGATACAAGGGCAATTTACACGCACAAACACAAAACATCTATATAATTATCGTTGTTATTTTGTATTCAGCAGAAAGTTCTTTCTCATGACCAAAGGCAAGAGTTTCCTGTTATTAATGATAAATGCGGAAGTTGTTTACGAACATCAGGAACACAGAAGCATAGTTTACCTGAACTTGACGGGGGACTAAAGCGATGTTTGATGTAATATAGTTTTGCGTTTTTTTAGATTTAACTTCTTTGAGGAGATTGCGTTTTCTAGCGCTATACGATAAATCCGTATTGTTTTCTTATTTTTACTGCAACATTTCTGTGTTTCACGTTACGAACAAAGAACTTTAGAATAAAACCTGAATTAAACATGCACATTCCCATTTTGCTATAGTTTTTGTTTATTTTTAAGTAACAGACAGGAGGACAATTATGTAGCATAAAAATGTTACAAATTTTCACATGTTCAGTTTGCTGCTATTGAAGAAGATAACAAATACAATAAAATGGATGTACATTTCATGATATGAAGTAACGGAAATATGACTAAACATTGTGAAAATCACTCACGAATGTTACTTTATTTACCTTTAAACGAAACGTAATTAACATTGTTTCCTTTCAATCATATAACAGTGGTCATTAAATTCTTCATTTGCGTGGCCATATTATCCGTAGTTGCATTACAGTATTTGAGGATATTGTCGTTCTGTCGTTGCAACTACAAAAAATGCGTGTTTTTTTTCACCAGACGCATTTCGCTTTATTAGGGTAAAGTATCATCAGTGGTCTGTAATTAAGTTATTTACATATTGATTTGCTTTAACATCGAAAAACTGTTTGTTCACAATGCTGGTTTTTACTTATGGCGATATCCCTTTGATTTCTCGCGGGAAATGCCACCTGCTAGCAGATTGTTGATCTTTTCCTTCTTCAGACACTGATGGTTGTGGTCTAGTTTTTAGTTTCTCTGCAGCACTAAGCATTTTTTATGTTTTACACTAGACTCGACTGCTTTCTGTTTCTTTTCATATTTCCAAGTATGTATTGTGGTTTGTGTTTCGTAGTGTTGACAACATAACCTCGACACCGGTCTTTGACCTATACTCTTTCTTTTAGTTTACTGCATGTGTATATTATACTTAATTTCTAGAAAATGATAGAACATGTAAGAGACATTAATATCCCTGGCACAGCAGCACTGCTCTCCTTTGATGTAGAAAGTATGTACAGTTGCATCCCTGTTCACGAAACCATAAAAAAATTGAAGAAAACCTGAAAACATACAACCAGCCACCTCATGAACACACAGATGAAACAATAAAATTATTACAGTTAATAACACAACAAAATTATTTCGAATTCAATCAAAAATACTACATACAAGAAGAAGGGTTACCCATGGGTTCACCTATCAGGAGCGTTGGCCAACATTTTCATGAATCATATAGAAAAATTAATATCTAAAGACACAGTAACAAAAAAGAGTTCAATCATCATCTATAAGTGCAGAAACCTGGATGACATAAAGACATAAATACTGTGTACAAAAACATAGAGTTCACAGTAGAAGGAGAACAAGAAAACTCACTAAGCTTTCTAGACATAACAATAAGAAAAGACAATAACAAACACGCATTTGACATACACAGAAAACCCAGAACAACTGACACTATCTTAAAGGCAACACCAAACCACCCACAGAATCACAAACAAACTGCAATCAGGTACAGAATGAACAGGATCCCCCTAAACACAGCTGAGTACCAGGAAGAGCTAGCCATTACAAAACAATAGCATTAAACATGGACAAAAAGAAACAATAACAGACAAACTAAACCCAAAAATAAAGACACAAATAATTAAAAAACTAACCAAACCACATCAACACACACAACCTACACTACTACAAAAATGGTATACAATGACCTACTACCACGAATTCATACATACGATAGCTAACATATCTACAAAAAAACAAGGCATAAACATTGCTTACAAACAAAACATTCAGTACAAAGGAACATCCCAAAATTGAAATCAAAACCAGACAGATACCAACAATCTGGTATCTATCAGCTCAGTTGCAGAGATTGTGAAAAGATACACACTGGAATGACTGGCAGAACTTCCCACACAAGATATAAAGAACACATCAGAGCATTTAAATACAGTCCAAGCCATTCAACATTTGCAGATAATCTAAAACAAGAACACCATAGACCAAGTAATGTTGAAAATGATATGTACACTATAAGAACCAGTAAAGACAGAAACCTCCTCCCCTTCCAAGAAAATTTCCATATACACAAAGCATTAAGACAATGTAAACAGTTGCTCAATGACTAAATAAATATTGGAAACCAGACTCTATTTAAAATAGCTGATAAAATTACGTGAAAAAGAACAGAGTCTCTCCACCCTTCACCCTCTCGGACTCTCCCACTCCCCCCCTCCTCCCCCCCGCGCAATCATAATTTCATTTCACTCTTGCTCCTCACCTTATTCTCCAAACTCACACTCCATCACACTACTAGGCACTTATGTCCACTCATCATGACTTCTCCCTCCCCCACAAAAAAATCTTCCATCATTATTCCTTCCCTACTCTCACACAGTGCATAAATACACAGCAACGTAATTGAATAGTATTATACACATAGAGTAAAATAAAAAAAGAGTGTAGGTCAAAGATAAACTAGTTTCCAGGCAACAGTACAAAACAAGAAGTATGAAAATCGCACTTCGGTAGCTCAGTGGAGGTAAGTTCCTATGGAACCAAAGTGTTGAGTCATCGTTCCCTAGGCATACGCACTACTGAATCTAACTTAAGCTAACTGACACAAAGGACAACACACACACCCATGCCCGAGGTAGGACTCGAATCCCCGACGCAGGGAGCCGCGCGATCCGTGGCAAGGCGACTGAGACCGCGCGGCGGTATCTCATGCGGTAGACACTTACCAGCGAAAGCCAAAGACCCCAAGTTCGAGTCCTGGTCTGGTATAGAGATTCAATAGAGAATCCTTCAAATGTTAGGAAAGACAACGCGTGTGGCGCAACAAGTAACGTCTCCTTTACAAGTATTGTCCGCAACATTGTTCTTGCTCGCTTCTTTTTCCGATTAAAAAAAATGAATGCCTACAAAAAACAGAATTAACTGGAACCATAAATTGGAGAGCACCTGTGGATTCTACTTAGTGCGCCTTCTACAGAGTGATTTACGAAGATATGCAAATGTTTAATATGTTATTCTACAAGTAAAACTAAAGAGAAAAGTTAATGTAAACGTAGATCCGCAAATGTTTAGTTACGGAGTTACGGCTAATAAAAATGGTTCAAATGGCTCTGAGCACTATGGGACTTAACATCTGAGGTCATCAGTCCCCTAGAACTTACAATTACTTAAACCTAACTAACCTAAGGCATCACACACACCCATGCCCGAGGCAGGATTCGAACCTGCGACCGTAGCGGTCGCGCGGTTCCAGACTGAAGCGCCTAGAACCGCTCGGCTACTCAGGCCGGCGGCTAATAAAAGATTTTTGCCTGAAATTTAGCACCTTCGCTAATATGAAGCCATCGCAAAACTATATGAAGTTAAAGAAAAGCACGATTTCCATTTATTTTATTGTTATTGATCTGGTGAATCTAATAAAACTTGTCCCAGACGTGAGTTTGCAGTAGTTTTCCAGAACATCCAGAGAACCAAAGATGTAATTTCGTCCGCAGCTCGTGGTCGTGCGGTAGCGTTTTCGCTTCCCATGCCCGGGTTCCCGGGTTCGATTCCCGCCGGGGTCAGGGATTTTCTCTGCCTCGTGATGACTGGGTGTTGTGTGTTGTCCTTAGGTTAGTTAGGTTTAAGTAGTTCTAAGTTCTAGGGGACTGATGACCATAGATGTTAAGTCCCATAGTGCTCAGAGCCATTTGAACCATGTAATTTCGTAAAATTCTTAATTTATTAACTACTTGGCCCAATTTGTTTTTTAATTTTCAGACAATTGCACAAAGTTTTCAACAGAAGTTGTAGAGAATTTAATTTTGGAAAAATTATGGTAATAACGTTAATTGAAACTGTATGAATGTGTGAGATAATCTGCTTTTGTTAATGCCGTAGCACACGTGAATTCATGTTATACCGGAAAAAACAAAGCTCAGTGTTAAGGAAGTTGTGCAGTGTACATACAGTTTCACAATACATTCACAATAAATCTTCAAATATGTTTCCACTAAGTTCAATGCATTTAGCAGCACGTGTATGAACAGATTGTGTTGCTCGTTTGAGTTTCACAGGGTTGTTCTTAATTTCGTCTATTGCATTCATAATGCGAGCAAGTAATGCTTCACGTGTATTAACTTTGTCCTCATAGACTATGTTTTTCATCCATCCATATACACAAAAACCCATTGGTGTTAAATCGGGCTTTCTGGGTGGCCACAGACGTATAGCACCACGACCAATCCATTTTTGGGGAAATGTTCATAAAATGTGTACTAACGGCGTTGGTGAAATGTGGAGGAGCGCCGTGATGTTGAAAATACATTTGCAGTAGCATAGCAAATGGAACATCTACGAACAAGCGGGGAATTTCTTCTTGAAGGAATTATAAGTACGTCTCGCCAGTTAGACGTTCTGGGAAAATGAATGGTCCAATAAAGTGTGTGTTGATCATAGTACATCACACATCTATGCTAAATCGCTGCTGGAAACTGCGTTGCACTGTTGAGTGTGGGGTTTGCTTCAAACCATACGTGCTCGTTATGTAAATGGTTTATACCATCTCGAGTAAGCTGTGCCTCACCAATAAATAAAATGTATTTGTGAACAGCCGATTAGTATTTAAGTAGTTGCACTCCTCCAAGCGAAGGGTAGGATCTCCCGGATGTAAATTATGCACTTTTTGTTTGTGGTAAGGATACAGATTATTGTACTTCAGTGTACGCCATACCGTAGATTGTGAAATGCGTAATCGTTGAGAGATAACGTCATGTACTGGTATCCGGGCTACGTTGAACAGCATCCATAACATCCTATTATCGTCTTCACGTATCGAGCGTTCGTACTGATTACGAATGCTAGATAGAGAACCTGTCTCCCGTAACATTCAAAATACTCCGCTAATTGTTCGTCCATTCGGAATCCTCCGAGTTGGATAGCGTACGCGATATTCGTTAACCGCAGCCGTAGCATTATCATCACATTTGCCATAAATAAACACCATATCGGCGTATTCCTCTGTCGTAAATTTGAAAGGCACCCCTATTTCATAAATGATCTACAACAGTTACTATGTAGTTTCACTTAAATACACTGTTGTTGTTATGTTCTTTCATTGAACAATACAGAAAACTAACTCGTTTCAAGGTTAGGAAACGACTGAAACAACTCACTAACGGTTGCCAATAATGACATAAACGTTTCTACATTCTTAATGGAAAGTAAACAAATTTACTTGAATAATAATCTTTGCTTCTCTGGATGTTCTGGAAACCTACTGCAGATATACGTCTGGGGCATGTTTTATTAGGTTCACCAGATCAATAATAACAAAATACATGGAAATCGTGCTTTACTTTAACTTCGTACAGTTTTGCGATATCTTCATTTTGCTAAATTTCAAGTAAAATCTTTTACTGGTCGTAGCTCCGCAACTAAAAATTTGCGGGCCTATATTTATATGAACTTTTTTCTTTAGTTTTACTTGTAGAATAACACATTAAAATCTTGAAAGTCTCTTCGGGTTTGCTGCCGGATCCTAAAATCAACTGGACTCGATATTTCGGCGATCCAACTGGTCGCCATCTTCAGGAAAATGCTGCTTCTACTGATGAGTCCCGCTGAGAACTCTGGATCCGCACGACCGCTACGGTCGCAGGTTCGAATCCTGCCTCGGGCATGGATGTGTGTGATGTCCTTAGGTTAGTTAGGTTTAAGTAGTTCTAAGTTCTAGGGGACTTATGACCACAACAGTTGAGTCCCATAGTGCTCAGAGCCATTTGAACCAACCCGCTGAGAACTGACGCCAGGCTGCAAATCGACGTCCTATATAGGCCACCGTTCAGTACACGACGCATGCGCCCATCACGGTTGCTGCCCTCCAAGACAAGGAACATTGCTGGCAACGATATCGCACTCAGGGCCGCACCGAAGAACGTTCAATTTTGATGCGAGACAATACAGGGTTCCACGTCTTGCTAAGAGGAAACCCATTGTCTCTGTTGATTAAATTATCCACCAACCTAATTTCAATCGCCTCTTTATAGACACTGTTCCAAAAACTGGAAATGTTGGCAACTACCACAGTTTCATCAAATTTCATACTGTGTCCCTCCAAGACAAGGAACATTGCTGGCAACGATATCGCACTCAGGGCCGCACCGAAGAACGTTCAAATTTGATGCGAGACAATACAGGGTTCCACGTCTTGCTAAGAGGAAACCCATTGTCTCTGTTGATTAAATTATCCACCAACCTAATTTCAATCGCCTCTTTATAGACACTGTTCCAAAAACTGGAAATGTTGGCAACTACCACAGTTTCATCAAATTTCATACTGTGTCCCTCATTTAAGTAGTATTCTGCTACTGACGATTTTTCCGGCTGTTGTAGCCTCGTATGACGGCGATGTTCCACACACCTGTCATGCACTGTGCGAATCGAACGGCCAATGTAAGCTTTCCCACATTGACACGGAATTTTGTACACACCGGGTTGCTTAAGCCCCAAATCGTCTTTCACAGAGCCGAGTAGTGCCCTAATCATAGAAGGTGGACGGAACACACTCTTGATTTTAGGATCCGGCAGTAAACCCGAAGAGACTTTCAAGATTTATCACGCTGGGAAAGCCTACGTAACAACATATTAAAATATTTGCATCTCTTCGTGAACATCCCTGTATATAGCTGAAGTGCCTGTGTTCCATCTGTTACAGTTCTTTGTTGAAGATTTTGAATACTCGAATACTTCATTTTGCAAAGCAGGTCAGTAACATTTTTGTCTCATTGTTCGAAGTGCTGTACATTATTTCCAGCATTATTCAAATGCGCGTCCCGTGATTCTCTGTTCTGTTTTAGTTCTTACTTTTAGGCAAATCATTTCCCAAACGGGTTTTTCTCATTTTTTTGTAAAATAACTTAGCTATACACTCAGAATGATTATAATGAAACTGATACTGACCACGGATGCCTACGTATTTATGCCACTTTCAGACTATTCCCTTATCACTCCATTCTCGAAAAGCGCATGGGAAAAATCAAAATCTTTCCATGCGATTTCTCTTATTTTGTCACAATGGTCATTTCTCCCTATGTAGGTGGGGCGTCAAAAAAATTTACTGACACTCGGAAGAGAATGCTGGCGACTGAAACTTCGTGAGCGCCTTTGTATTAATGATTACCACCCCAACTCGCTAACCATATTTGCGGAACACTCTTCCCTAGACCGTGATAATGCAAAACTAGCCGTCCTTAATTGACATTTTTCAGTGTTCTCCGTAAATCTTGCACGATAAGCACTCCAAACTGCACGGTAATAACCCAGAAGAGGACAGACAAATAGAGTGTAGGGAGCCTAATTAGTACATTTGTTGCACCGACTTATCAGTGTTCAGCAAAACCAAAAACACAGTCTCTCGTACGCCTTTCCTACAATATTTTCTATGCGGTCGCTCTGTTTTAAACTTGTCGTGATTGTATCCTGAAGTATTAAGTTAAATCAACGAGCATTAAAGTCATGTGATTTATCTGCAACCGAAATTTAACGCAACTTACTTAGGGCGTATCCTCGATTGCGCACTTTCATTCACTGCTTCAAAGCAGTCCGTGCAATACGTTCAAAAAGCGGTGCGCGAAAATGCGATTTTTCCGGGGGTCACACAACGGGCTCTACTGATCACAGAGATAAGGGGTCAAGTGTTTTGGCTAGCCCTTGTCCTAGCGGCCATTTGTACTCCTGTCCGAAGAACGGGCATGCCGGAGCATTTAACATTACATACTTACTCCCGCCCAGATAAATTCAGCACATCAGTGGGTTCCTTTCCATTAGGTGTGCTCTAGGGTGGACCCTAGGCGGCTTGTGAAAGCACCATTTGTTCGAGGGCGGTTCCCAAGAAAACCTCGGAAAAACAAGACTTTTGAGTACGAAAAGTACCAGTTGTGGGGCTGGCCACTTCTGTAATATCTATTCATGGCAGATTACCGAATGTTTTTGCATATATCCTTAAAATAACGTTCTCAGGGAATCTTGAAACTTTTCCGATATCATTATTTGTTATCGAGATCTAGAGATTCAAAGTTACCGTAGAATATACACGTAATGTCCGGTCTGATGCGTAAATGTAGGTTTAACTGACACAGTGAACACATGTAAAGGGTTCTAGGTCATCGCAAGGGTTCTGAGGTCATAGAACTATTTTTAGTCAGAATTGTTTCAGTAATCAACTTTATGACGTGCTGTCTCTGTTCAAAGGGCACTCCGCGCCTATACAATATACCCAAAGTGGTACTTAAGTGACAAAAAATTAGTTAAATATGGTAGTAACATGCCTGAATAGAACTTCAAATACCTGCCGAAAGTTCTGTAAAATTGGGAAAACCACAAATTCAGTAAAATTATTTCTAATAACATCTTTATTATTTTAAGATATAAACCATAAGCCGGTCGTTGTTGATGGACTGAGATCGGTGAACAAAGCATACCTAAAAAAGTACGCAAATAAGTTTTATGTTAGGCGTAATTATTTGTTGTTTATATATGTCAATGTATATAGATATGTCGAAGTATATAAAGAAACTGTCAAAACATTGCTGACTTACAGAATTTGTTTTACGTAAGCAGCATACCCTGATGCAGCAGGGAAATGAAGGGAACCAGCGGAAAAATGACCGAGTCTGACTACAAAAATGGCGAATATGTTCCTTTTTAAAAGACCCTGACACAAAAGTGGGAAACTAGCTACCTCAATCCGTCTTCCTCACTAAAAATGTTGTCATATTACCATATAGGCACATTTTTCTACTGAGAGCAGCAGAGGGACAGTGACGGCGGAAGAGAAAGGATACAGTGTCAGTGGGAGAGAAAGAGAGAGGAGACAGTAATGGTGGGACACAGTGTCAGTGAAAGAAAAAGAGAGATGGATGGAAGCAGTAGTGGGAGCCAAAGAGGGAGGAGATATTGAGTGAGTGACAGACAGTGCCAATAAAAGAGGAAGGAGATCGGCGGAGTACTAGCAATAGGAAAATGGGAGCAAAAGAGAGAAGAGGCAGAGGAAATGAAAAAGAAAGATGAGTGAACACCACAAATAAGCTTCGGGGTTCTGGAACCCCCACACGTTACTCCCTCCCAGACCGGCGAACTTTAACATGTAGGTACTGGGGAGGGCGCATTTTTAGACGGAAGTGTTAAACACGTGGATACAGGTTAAGGAAGAGGAACAGGAAGGAGTATGTCGGGAAATAGGTCATTCCTTGGATACAGGAGATCGGCAGAGGCATGGAGGACCATAAGGGAGATGAAAACGGCTAGCAATCCCGCACCCTCAATACAGCCTATATCTATTAGACAGTGGAAAAAGCACTTTGAAGAACTTCTGGTAGAAAAAAGATGAGACTATGTAATAGAAGTCTACAACGAAAGCAGTACTTAATGTAATATACAACCATTACTAAAAAGAGACGCTGAAAAAGACACTAAATGGAAAGGCAAGTAAACTGGGAAGAGGTGTGATGGGACTGTGGAAATTTGGGCCCCCTAAAAGGGTGGGACATATGTGATTTGTTCAGTCAGATTGTGGATGAAGTTGATGATGTTTGGTGTGTGGGGCGCTCAACTGCACAGATTGTGGAGGAAGAGGAATTACCAAGAGAGTGTTATATGTCATACATACATGCCACCTACAAAAACGGAAACAAGATGCACCCAAAGAATTATAGGGCAATTAGCGTTATAGCTTCTACCAGCAGACTTTTCAGCGCTGCACTAAAAAACTAGCTGGATAAAGAGATTGGGGGAAAGATGTGAGAGAAACAGGCAAGTTTTACAGTTGGACTTTTTTGCATGGATCATATTTTTAGCATTAGACAAAGAAGTGAGAAGGTGTGTTCTAAGAGTCACGAAATACACCTAATATTTGTGGATTTAGAAAATGTGCATGGTGCTGTATCCATCAGTGGACTAGGGGAAGCGATGAAGTATGTAGGTATAGAAACACAGCAGACATCCCTAATTCAAAGAATATGCCATCATTCGTACACAGCAGTTAAAGTAGGGAGAAAATTGAGGGAGACATTCCAATCATCGAAAGGACATCGACAGAGCTGAAGTATGTCGCCGACCCTGTTTAAAATATACAGGGTGTTACAAAAAGGTACGGCGAAACTTTCAGGAAACATTCCTCACACACAAATAAAGAAAAGATGTTATGTGGACATGTGTCCAGAAACGCTTACTTTCCATATTGTTTGTTGTTGTTGTGGTCTTCAGTCCTGAGACCGGCCTGATGCAGCTATCCATGCTACCCTATCGTGTGCAAGCTTCTTCATCTCCTAGTACTTACTGCAACGCACATCCTTCTGAATCTGCTTAGTGTATTCATCTCTTGGTCTCCCTCTACGAGTTTTACCCGCCACGCTGCGCTCCAATGCTACATTTTTGATCCCTTGATGCCTCAGAACATGTCCTACTAACCGGTCCCTTCTTTTTGTCACGTTGTGCCACATACTCCTCTTCTCCCCAACTCTATTCAATACTTCATCATTAGTTATGTGATCTACCCATCTAATCTTCAGCATTCTTCTGTAGCACCACATTTCGAAAGTTTCTATTCTCTTCTTGTCCAAACTATTTATTGTCCACGATTCACTTTCATACGTGGCTACATTCCATACAAATACTTTCAGAAACGACTTCCTGACATTTAAATCTGTACTCGATGTTACTTTCCATGTTAGAGCTCATTTTATTGCTTCTCTTCAAATCACATTAATCATGGAATGGAAACACACAGCAACAGAACGTACCAGCGTGACTTCAAACACTTTGTTACAGGAAATGTTCAAAATGTCCTCCGTTAGCGAGGATACATGCATCCACCCCCCCGTCGCATGGAATCCCTGATGCGTTGATGCAGCCCTGGAGAATGGCGTATTGTATCACAGCCTTCCACGATACGAGCACGAAGAGTATCTACATTTGGTACCGGGGTTGCGTAGACAAGAGCTTTCAAACGCTCCCATAAATGAAAGTCAAGAGGGTTGAGGTCAGGAGAGCGTGGAGGCCATGGAATTGGTCCGCCTCTACGAATCCATCGGTCACCGAATCTGTTGTTGAGAAGCGTACGACCACTTCAACTGAAATGTGCAGGAGCTCCATCGTGCATGAACCACATGTTGTGTCGTACTTGTAAAGGCACATGTTCTAGCAGCACAGGTAGAGCATCCCGTATGAAATCATGGCGGTGAATCGAGGAAGTACAGTACATACTGACGAAACTAAAATGAGCTCTAACATGGAAATTAAGCGTTTCCGGACATATGTCCACATAACATCTTTTCTTTATTTGTGTGTGAGAAATGTTTCCTGAAAGTTTGGCCGTACCTTTTTGTAACACCCTGTATATGCACTATACATTGGAACGGTAGAATCAGTCATGCAAAGGTATGGGAAATCCAGCATGGTACCATCTACTCATTATTATTTGCCGATGATCAGCTACTGACAGTGCAAGGTAAACAGGATGTGAAATATATGATAAAGAAGTTGATGCAAGTATTTGAACGATGTGGGTTTATAATAAATATGAGCAAAAGAGAATGTGTAGTAGTGGTCGGAGATCGAAAATATATAGTACTACCGCAAGGAACTATTAAAACCGTAAAGCAGTTTCAGTACTTATGATCGATTAGCCATTCTTTGGGAAGCTGTAAAGGAGATGTTGAACGCAGAATTCAGCTGGCAGAAGGAGCAATTAAAACGCTAAATGGAGTTCTCTGGAGTCGAGCAATATCAAAAGAAACAAAGAAGAGGATTCTGGAAAAGATAATGGAAAATATGGTAACATACGGTGCAGAATGATGGACCTTGCGGAGAGGGGGGGGGGGGGGGGGGGGAGTGGCAGAGAAATAGAGTACTCTACAGATAGCAGCGATGAATGGGATAAGGAGGGCAGCCATGATATCTAGGACAGAATGGAGAACAAATAAGGAAATTAGGGAGATAATGAATATGGAACAACCAGTCCTGCAAAGAAATGGAATACAGGGAAACTGCTGAATAGTGGAGAAGCATGTAAAAGTAAGTGGGATGTACGGGAGTACGAGAAAAAAGAAGTTGCCTCGTCCACAGAATTTTGAGCTGCCGAGGTAAAATGGAGTCAAAGACTGTGGAAAAGAAAGACAACAGGAGACGGTATAAATGAAATTGGAGGCACTGGCAGTGTGATATACTATAAATCAATGGGAGGAGAAGCTTAACTACAAACAGATACTGGGTTAAAGAATTTCGAATGTTTTGTCTCGAATGATGATTGAGGCACCTGGGTTCCCACTTTTCTGTCAGTCTTTTAAAGAGGAACATATTCGCCCTTTTCGATGTCCGACAGGGCATTTTTCCACTGGTTTCAGCATATTTCATCGCAAAAATCACACGGCAAATATTTGGATCCAAAAGAGACAGCAATAAGAATCACTGGAGAATACTACACTGTAATGGGGTTTATAATTTATTCAAAGAACTAGATATAGCAAACATTAACTCCAAAAGATTATAAAAGACAGGGCATGACACTAGAACACTACCAAAACGAATCTTCAAGAGATAGAAAAGTAGAATTGCATTATATTAGAAGTGATTAAAAAAATACAGAATAGTGACTGCAAAATCATGTGTAAGGACAAAGTGAAAAAATCAGTATTGTTTCTGTGGCAGCGAAGAACCTTCATGGATTAAAAGCTTTACAGTAATTACGACTGACCAATTTAGTTAGAGACAGAAGTCATGACTGATAACTGACGCCACATATCAGATGATAAAATACGTCCTCTGTATAACGAATTGCTGCACACTTTGGTACGTGTTTCACGCCGTGGTTGCTAATGACACTATTAAGCAATGACTTCATAGCTTCGCATTTGGGAGGACGACGGTTCAAACTCGCGTCCGACCATCCTGATTTAGGTTTTCCGTGATTTTCGTAAATCGCTTCCGGCAAATGCCGCAATGGTTCCTCTGAAACGGCACGTTCGATTTCCTTCCTCATACTCCCCTAATCCAATGGGACAGATGACCTCGCTGGTTGGTCCCCTCCCCAAAACCAACCAACCAACCATCTTCGTAGCTCTGCGGAAATGTCTCTCATTGTTCTGGTTGTTAAGGCACCTTCACATGCTGAGAGATTCGGGCCCTGATATTCGCTCATGTCACTAAATACCGTAGCAGAAATAACTCTACAACACAGTTTGATGTAGTTTTGCGCTTTGATACAATGAGAAGAGCTCTATTTGGTCTTTGCTCATATGGTTATTTTATGGAAATATCAGATTCATAAAAAAGTTTAAGTCATAATGATATACATGGATGTGCTCTTATTATCAGAGTTACGTGGTAACAGACGAAAGCGAGAGTGGGCAGCAACAGCAGTGAGAGTTGAGATGGGACAATCCTGCACTGGCTGCGGTGGCACACTCCCCTCCCCGCCCCCTACCCGGTGCCCCATACTAAAGCTCATACAAGGTCCGCCGTGCCGACCGCGAAACTTGTCCCGCGGGTCCTCAATTAATTAGCGGTTAGCTCGCAGCAGCCGCGCCACAATCCCCTCGTCCATCCTGTAGCCGTGCAAAGTTAATAAATGGGAACACAGCACAATAAACAGGACGCGGGAACACAAGTATAAGCTCACAACTGGTCCCACTGTTGGCGGTGCGGTCTGCAATGAAAGAAAGTGAGCTCGCCGGACAAAATGTCAGTCATCTATTTAAAGGAGCACGCTGATCGCTTCTGAACGCAATACATGGTGTACAGGTGGTGCAGTGGTGAGGAGGTAGCATGTGAGACCCCCCCCCCCCCCCCCCATCTCACAGAAGAGATGGCAGTGAAGTGGAGCGTGTGTGACAGTTTGTTGTATGGAATCAGTAGAGGAGGATGGCTAATTGTGGAGAAGTGAGAGAATGGCGGACAGGAGCTATTGTGTTTGGAAGTGACCACGGCCACGCCGTGAAGGAAGTAGACCCATTTGTTGATGTATCATTGCTGACTGTCCAACGTGTCTACAATGAATGGTGTACCACTCTTGGCCACGTAAAAAGTCGTAAGAACAGCTGTCGCAAAAAGATCCGAACTGATGGGAACTGGAGGCGAGTGTCCCACATTGCCAGTGCCAGTGCTATAGCATAGAATAGTAAGGAGTGCAACTTAGAAATTCTTATGAAAACTCATTCGCATTGCCACAGGCAATATCCAGTTAAGTCAGATACAAGGCTGAAGCACGACGCTTGCCGGTATGCCACAAGTGGGTCAGGCCTTCGACACATCACACCACCATCCGTCCACTGGGAATATGCATTCAGAAGACAGACGACTGCGACAGAAAACCAAGGGAAGTGCGACAAGGGTATTCATTAGCCCGTAAGAGATGGTGCAAGAAACTCTAGCATGTAGCGAGGAACTGATACGGCAGTTAACAATCTGTTAAGCGAATATGGCAGAATAAGGAGGACACACGCAGTCATTACAAACCGAGCCTCGCGTCAAAGCCTTGCACTAGCTCCCTTTAAATAGTTCAGTTTCCCATCTCTCGTCGGTTGATCATTGGGGTCCATGATATTCACAGTAACAGCATTCGATTCTACGATTACGACACTCTAATGAACCTTTGTCCCAGATGCTCCAGTACAGTCTACGAACCAGCCAAAGATGTACTTGAGGTGATGGCCCTCACCTAGGTAACTTCATGCTGCTTGCTGTCAACACAACACTACATCGCAGAGTGCTGACATCACTGAACTCGAACGCAGAAGCCAGCAATAGGGCCCCTAGGGCATCACATTTTTATCCAAAACTCAGGTGCATCAGGGTGCTGAAACTTACCAGGCCGGTAGGGAGGAGATCAAGCGACCACACGACTATCGACACCAAGTGCCTCACTGATGGATCATCAAGGGTCAACGCAGAATTCGGAGTGGGACTGAGGACACTCCAGTAGCCAGCGGTAGATCACTTCGTGCTGGGCAACGGCCGCGCCTGCTCACCAACAACGCGCTGTGGCACCAATGTTGCTAACGCCTTCTCCTGGGCATGCAGACGCTGAGCTGAGAGGACAGACGTCAGCTAGAATCTAACACGCACCTTAATGAAGCAATACCTGAGGCAGGTGCAGGAGAGTAACGAATTGTAAACAGAGTGAATAAATGATTAATAATGTTTTAGTAGCGTCGAAGACGCTTCACATGTTCCCACCAGCTATCCTTACTTCACGCAGAGGTGTCCCCGCTTCGCCCTAAGGTTAGTCCCAGCAGAATTACTGTAGCCTGGGAATGCAAGCGAATCTCCACCGGGAACAGCATGCAATGGACATTTGGATTCGACCATCTCGCAAAAGGTCGTTGTTCACAGCGGCACATATAGTTGCACGTTTTCAACAGTATCATTTACGAACAGTTCCATGGAGTTCCACGCTGCCTCCTACTACGCTTCTATCGTCATGCATCCGAGGCTGTGTTCCGTATGGTCCGGTTAGTGGCAGATGTGTGGATGAGTTCTGTTCTCTTATAGTGAAGAGGAGATTCTGTATAATACGGTTATTCACCAACTGCTATTGTGCGGTAGTGAACTGATAAATGATTTGATTCGTAGTAGCCTTCATATGCTGTTACAATCCACAAAAGTCGATATCGAACCTTTTCAGCAAAACTTTGTTCCAAGACGGTGGGTCCTAGTGAAGAAGGCTTTGCCCAAATGGGGGTATTTACGGTACACCCTGCACGATATTATAGATAGAGTTTTCCATGCATCGGGCATTCATATTATGGTCGCGATAAAATACGCTGACATCGAGCATTTTACCCATCCTGAGCTCGACTGTCACGCCGACAGCGGGTAAAAGATGTGGCAACATTCCAGTCCACTGCACAGTAACCGTGTTTACTATCAAATATAGCAATATCACCTTAACCAAAGGTAAGCATTCGCAAGAAGATGGAAGGAGGGAACATGCCTTCTGAAATTTTGCGGACACACTGTGGATCGACGCGGCTAAGAAAACCAGGAAGATTTTATTGGAGAGTGGCCGAGCGGTTCTAGGCGCTTCAGTCTGGAACCGCGCGACTGGTAAGATCGCAAGTTCGAATCCTGCGTGGGGCATGAATGTGTGTGATGTCCCTAGGTTAGTTAGGTTTAAGTAGTTCTAAGTTCTAGGGGACTGATGACCTCAGCTGTTAAGTCCCATAGGGCCCAGAGCCATTTGAACCATTTTTATTGGATAGAGAAACTCATTTACATGAGCTTAAAGTAAATTCACAGCTTGACGAGCGAATCTAAAATCTTGAAATCGAGTTTAATCTCCAACATCACTATCTGTCCTAATATTTTTGCGATAAAGATAGAAAAATAAAAGGTCATGATAAGTCTTGTTCGCAAGTTTTGATCATATGCCTAAAGAGCCACTGAAGCTGCAGTTCTAGAGAAATCTTAACATAGTACATTTAACGACTCCTGAAGTTAACATTATATTTGAGTATAAATATGCAACCAGCTGCTTTTTTACATTTTTCATCCAATTTATTGTCTGTACCATGAAGTAGTTTTCGAGCCATTTCAGGCCCATCATGAGATGAAGGTGTTAGAGGAACGTTATCTGGATGACGTGCACTTAGTCGCCGTGGTCGTGGTGCTGGCGGATATTTCGTTATCGGTAACGAAAAGTTCGTGAAACGAAAAGGTTGTTACGTTTTGTGGGCGGTTACAGTGTACTGCCTCTTAGTATCCAAGTCAAATCCATTCTGAAAACGTACAGTTTTAGATTTAAGAGTTTACACTTATTCACTGAAAGAAAACAATGAATGTAAGTACAGAGAATATATGTATAATAGGTATCACCCTTTGCCACATCGTGAGCGTCGGCCTGAGATGCATTGTATTACAGAATAAATTTTTATAAGCATGAATAATGGATGTAAGTAAATTTTTCTAGCTGCAGGTATTTTCTTACGCTGGCAGTATGTGTGTAATGTACATTTAAAAAATACAAAAAGGATAAAGAAATAGAGTGAAATATATACTTCGTAACTGAAGAGTGAACGAGTTACTACCGAATCACCACAAAACTTTTTTTTTCAGAATTTCCGTAACACCCAGGGACCAAAAAAAAAAAAAAAAAAAAAAAAAAAAAAAAAAAAAAAAAAAAAAAAAAAAAAAAAAAAAAAAAAGAAGACAATGATAAGATATACTCTTGTCCTGCACAAAATTATTATAATCTTATGCATGTAACAAGTATGGTTATCTGTCTGGTTGCTCATAACTGTTTTCTCTTTATTATTTATATTACCATGGTCACATGAAGAAAAGATATCACAGAAGTTAGTAAATCCTTCGCTCTTTGATTACGTAGTAAATAGTTCACCTTTTTGTAACTCTTAAACAATATTACATGTACAGGGTGAAGAAAAATTCGCGCACTCGGACTTCGCAGCGTGATTCTTCACATATTAGCGATACAAAAATGTCTGTCACAAGATTTCGTCCCGTGCATGTTTCGGGCATTAAACTGCTCTCAAAGACTGGTAATCTTGCAACACCTTAATCATGTGTACGGTAACTACCTCTGTCAGGCTATAGCAGTAACACTGTGCAGTCGGTGCAGTAGATAGAGTTTTGGGTTAGTACGCAAGAGGTCGAGTGTTCGATTCTGTGTCGAGGGTGATTTGTTTCCGTTTGCTAAACGTTTGTCTGCGCTGTACAGTATCTGGCGTCTTAATCGTCAAGCAGAGTTTACAGTGGGTCTTCCACAAAACATTTGTAGTTACGTACTACGAACAATGGAAATACTCGTACTATACTTTTCACTAGTTAACTTTTAGAGGAGCCTCTTGCACGTCGTGGATGCGAATTGTTTCACGCCACTGCATCTACTGGATTCCAAACCTATTTTGTGTGTACCCTCTCCTAATGGTTCCATCGATTAATACCAACTATTATTCTTGCCACGTTCAGGTCCATTACATTTCGTTAGGGCCATACCTCAACAGTAGGGCTAGCAAAGTGCTTTATAAACAATTTCGATGAGACCACTGGTTGTAGATACACAGAAAACAGGTTTGGAATCTAGTAGATGCGGTGGCGCGAAGCAATTCGAGTCGACGACGTGCAAAAGGCTTGTTTAAAAGCTGACCAATGAAAACGAGTGTGCTTTTTCTGTGTTCGTAGTACATAAATGAAAATTATTTGTAGAAGACCCACTGTTATCGCTGCATGACGATTAAGACGTCAGATATCGTACCACGCAGATTCGTTTAGTAAATAAAAACAAATATGCCTCGACCCAGAAACGAACCCTCGACCTCCTTCGTGCTAACCCAAAACGTTATCTACAGCAGCAACTGCACCACCTTAATCTGTTGGCTGACAGAGAAGATTACCGTACTTGTGATTACAGTGTTGCCATATTGCCTATCTTTAACGTTCATTTACTGCTCGAAATATGCGCAAGACGAAATTTTGAGAAACATATTTTTGTATTGATAGTATGTGAGGAATCTCGCTGCGAAATCCGAGTGCACCAACTTTTCTTTACCCTGTATATTAGCAATGTAATAATATGCATCTCAGGCCAAAGATCATAATGTTCTTTATATTTACAGTCCGTGTTCACTTACTGTGAATAAAGTGCACCTAAATACTATCTATGTGTGTGTCTAGCCGGAAAAGGTAAATTATCGGAACGTATTTGTCATGGATACCACCCGACATTACACTGTAAGTGCCCAAAAGGTAACAACCTTTTCGTTTCATAAACTTTTCGTTACCGATAACTAAATTCTCGGCATTTCCGCCAGCACCGCTACCAAAGCATCCATCTACACACAGTCCAGATAATATTCCTGTACATTGTCTATCTGACGATGAGCCTGCAGTGACTCGAAAAATAGTTAATGGTACAGAAAATAAATCTATATCAAAAATCCAAAACAGCGATTGGTTGCATATTTATACCCAAATAAATCGGCAATTTAAATCACAAATGCAGTTCCTCATCCATAATAGATGTACTGAAATAAATACATTCTAAAACTCGTTCTATTGTTCCCATGCACACCATAAACTGTTATTGTCCTGATTTCAGTAGTGCGGTTTCTGTGAACAGTTAGGAGCGTTAATGTTGCTGTTCACTTCCTGCTAAACTGTAAAAGGACAGGAGAACAAACGTTGGTTATTGAGCTTTTGTTTGTATCGCTGTTTGTAAAGCGAACAACGAAGTTGCGGTGAATGCACCAATACATCGAAGTGTAATTAAACCGAGCTTATGGACGCATTGGGAATCAATAAGAATTTTTTTCAAAAAGTATTTCGGATCCATTTTCAATTAAGTTGTGAACGGCAATATTGTCCACAAAGCACACAATCAAAAGGAAAACATTCCAAGAGAGTTTAGGAATGCGTAATTTTTTTTCGCCTCCAGATAGACAGAATTCCTTCGTGCACAGTTTGTCATCATTAATTACATTCTGTTGACAAATTCTCTTTTACATTCTGTTGGCTTTAGTAAAGACATGTAGCCAGTGGTGACCACAAATCCGATATCGACAATGTGGTTTGAAAGCACGCCTACGGAAACCAGTCTAACATCGCCGACAAAAATATTTATTTCTGCAGAAAATAATGTGGAAAGTATCAGAAAGCCTAACCACTGAGCGACAGAGTGTATAATAAAATCTAAAGAAACCGTATCCGCATTCAATTCAGCATTTGCTGATGATTTTCATTATTATTATTATTATTTATATTTTTTGTGTCCTTCTGTGTGTTAGATCCGACGCGTTCCCGTGTCTGGTGTTCTATAGAAGTTTGAAAAATAAATCGAATACGATTTGACACTTTGCCTAAGTTTCTCAAACATCGCCCACGTGACTGTCGTGCCGTGTCTAATGCTCATATCACAAAGGCCACTGCGCGGAAGTTTCTGAATGAATTCATGGCACTGACTGACGCCAGTAATGACGACCTGGCATACATTTAACATCATTCTTGCGCTACTGGTCAAATTCCGTAATGAAATGTCTCCAAATCAATCGTTACCATTAATGTAAAGCACTCGGTTTAAAAGAGACGGAATAAGTCGGAAGGTTGTCTGGTTGGAACGTTAAAGCAACAGAAATGTGCATTAAATTCTAAGTGATAAACCTTTACAGCATATTAATTGTTGCTCGACAGTTAGGGAATTTTGCTAGAGATTCGAAGACTTGTTACTCTCCGTTTATAAGTGATAGGGGGGACGATGACTTCACAGAAAAGTGTATAAAAATTCTATACATGGAGAAGGCAATGGGAAGACTTAAGAGCCAATACTGGTACGAGGCGCTCTCTGTTACACACCATCCAGTGAGCTGCGGAATACCGACGCACCAGCGACTCTGTAGGTCTGACAATAGAGCTGCAAAATGTGATTAAATGAACAAAAGACAAAAAGTCGCCTGGCACTGATAATATAAAAATGGAGCTGATAAAATATGCATCTGATCAACTAAAGCAAAGACTCTTAAATTTTGTGAATGTTTGCCGGCTCAGTGGACATGTACCAGACGAGTGGAATGAACCTTTGGTATGCCCCGCTTAGAAGTAACGCGACAAATCATAAGAAATCACTTAAGGAATTGGGAGTTCCAGCACATCTGATTACAGCCATTCAGCCATTATGCAAAAATAATAAACTGATCTATTCTGTGAGGAATGGGACAGTATCTGCTGGTATCAGTCAAGGAATCAGACAAAGCTGCCCACTATCTAACCCCAGCCCCCCCCCCCCCCCCCCTCACACACACACAGACACACACACACACACACACACACACACACACACACACACACACACACACACACACACACACCTTTTATTGTTTACATTGAGGATTTCATTCGCAAATGGTTGATTTTATTAAATGACACATTAAGAAGTGATAGTTTTAATTTTATGACGATGCTATTTGCTGATGCTCAGATTATAATAGGAGAATCTAAAGAAAGGGTTCAAATTTCAGTATACAATTTGAGCCAAATTGTCGCTAAATAGGGAATGGAAAGTTCAATAGGATTAGATTAGATTAGATTACATTAATACTTGTTCCATAGATCATGAATACGACACTTCGTAATGATGTGGAACGTGTCAGGTTAATAAAAGATGTCTGTACAAGATATTACACTACACAAAATATTGCATGACACTAATGTTTAAGTTTTTTCCCTTAATTTATATCTAAAAATTCAGCCAATGAGTAGAAGGAGTTGTCATCTAGAAATTCTTTTAATTTATTTTTAAATGTTAGTTGGCTATCTGTCAGGCTTTTGATGCTGTTTGGTAGGTGACCAAAGACTTTTGTGGCAGCATAATTTACCCCTTTCTGTACCGAAGTCAGATTTAACCCTGCATAGTGAAGATAATCCTTTCTCCTGGTGTTATAGCTGTGCACACTGCTATTACTTTTGAACTGGGTTGGATTATTAACAACAAATTTCATAAGTGAATATATATACTGTGAGGTTACTGTAAGGATCCCTAGATCCTTAAATAAATGTCTGCAGGATGACCGTGGGTGGGCTCCAGCAGTTATTCTGATTACACGTTTTTGAGCAATGAATACTTTTCTACTCAACGATGACTTACCCCAGAGTATGATGCCATACGAAAGCAGTGAATGAAAGTAGGCATAGTAAGCTAATTTACTGAGATTATTATCACCAAAATTTGCAATAACCCTAATAGCATACGTAGCTGAACTCAGACGTTTCAGCAGACCATCCATGTGTTGCTTCCAGTTTAACCTCTCATCAATGGACACACATAAAAATTTTGAAAATTCTACCTTAGCTACAGACTTCTGTTCGAAGTCTATATTTATTACTGGAGTTGTGCCATTTACTGTACAGAACTGTATATACTGTGTTTTATCAAAATTTAGAGAGAGTCCGTTTGCTGAGAACCACTTAATAATTTTGTGAAAAACATCATTCACAGTTACATCGCTTAGTTCTTAGTTTTTGGATGTTATTACTATACTTGTATCATCAGCAAAAAGAACTAACTTTGCATCTTCATCAATCTGAAATGGTAAGTCATTAATGTATATCAAGAACAGTAAAGGACCTAAGACCGAACCCTGGGGGACTTGATCTTGATAGCCCCCCCCCCCCCCCCCCCCACCACAGTTTGAGGAATCAGCTGTTGTTTTAACATTACATGAACCACTTATTTCAACTTTCTGCATTCTTCCAGTTAAGTATGAATTAAACCATTTGTGCACTTCCCCACACAAATCATAATGATTTAGCTTATCTAAAAGAATTCCATGATTTTGCGAGATCACAAAAAATACCAATGGGTGATGTCCAGTTATTCAGAGCATTTAATATTTGATCAGTGAAAGCATATATAGCATTTTCTGTTGAAAAGCCTTTCTGAAAACCAAACTGACATTTTGTTAGTAATTTATTTTTACAAATATGGGAGGCTGCTCTTGAATACATTACTTTCTCAAAAATTTTTGATATAGCTGTCAGAAGAGAGATTGGGCGGTAGTTGTTGACATCCGACGTATCCCCCTTTTTATGCAATGGTTTTACAATGGCATGTTTCAGTCTATCGGGGAAAACACCCTGCTCCAAACAGGTGAAACAAAAGTGATGGAATTTCACGGAGTGGAAATAAAAGCCAAAACTATTACCGATGGAAAATCTACATCTACATCTACATAGATTCTCTGCAATTCACATTTAAGTGCCTGGCAGAGGGTGATAAATAAACAAATAAGAGCGTTTAAATATTTACGGTAAATTTACATAGTCAGATGGTTTGCCCTGAAGATGAAGATTTATGCCTCCAAACCGGTCGTAGAATAAATTAAGAAATTTCTGGCTTTATGCTTCGAAACAGGTCGTGAAATAAATTACGGAATTACTAGCAACTGAAGAAGATTTTTATTCTGTAAAGATGTTCGTCAGTTGCGGATGTGCACTTCATAAAGTATTTTGTGAATGGAATTGACAGCATCTTGTAAAAACGCTATCAGATGAACACCAACAAAGGTAAAGCGAAGTTAATGGAATGTCGTCGGATTAAAACTTGATGCTGAAGAAACTCGATTACGGAATGAGACACTAAAAGTGGTAGATGGGTTCTGCCGTTTGGGCAGTAAAATATCTGAATCGTATTGAGGAAAATGAAATTTGTGGTACAGCTTGACTAAAAGAAGGAATTGATTGATAGGACACATCCTGAGGCATGGAGAATCCGTCAATTTAGCAATGGAGAAAAGAGTAGGGGGAAAAATTATAGAGTGACACCAAGGCATGAATACAGCCAGCAGGTTCAAATGGATGTGGACTGAAATGATTATGAGGTGAAGCGGCTTGCAGAGGATAAAGTAGCTTGGAGACCTGCATCAGACCAGTATTCGAACTGAAGGCCACAACAAAAATACTCTTTCAATGAATCTCAGTCTAGCATGCCCTCTTGTGACAGTTGATTTTGTGGTCATTCTACTTTAGATTGCTCTGTATGGTTACTCCCATGTATTTTACCGTTTTTACTGTTTGCCACATATACTCAAATCTTTGTCTTTCCTTCTACAACTCCCTGTATTACTATGGAAGTTATTCTCGGAAGTTTTAACATAAGGCCTATCAGCTTGCCTTCTTCAAGTTAGAGTTCGCCGCATATGCCTGTCCTCGCGAGATACTATGCACAACCGCCTCAGTTTGTCTCTTATTGGTCTCATAATTATCATTCTGTAAAAACCCGTCTCAAACGCTTGGCTTCCCTTCGTTTCCCGTTTCTTCCACACTGCCTGTGATTCACTCCGATACAAAGCCGTGTTATAGATGTACATTCTTAGGTATTTCTTCAAATTTAACCCTATTTTTTATATCTCAGGATTTTTTCGTTTACGAAAACTGCCTTTACCTGTGATAAGAGCAGACTCTGCCCTCCTTGCTACGTTCGTCATGCTTTATTCTGCTTCCAAGGTCGTTGATGGTTCAAATGGCTCTGAGCACTATGAAACTTAACTTCTAAGGTCATCAGTCCCCTAGAGCTTAGAACTAATCAAACCTAACTAACCTAAGGACATCAAACACATCCATGCCCGAAGTAGGATTCGAAGCTGCGACCGTAGCGGTCGCGCGGTTCTAGACTGTAGCGCCTAGAACCGCTCGGCCACCCCGGCCGGCAAGGTCGTAGAATTAGTTAACTTCGTCTACTACGTGATTCCCAATGTTGATGTTAAGTTTATCACTAATCTCAGCTACACTACGTATACTTTTGTCTTTCGTTGGTCGTCTCTTGGCAGATTTTCTGTGCTCCGTAGAATTCTTTCCATTTAACAAATCCTGTAAATCTTCATCACTGTCACGGAGAATAGCAAGATGATCAGTGAATCATAGCACCAATATCCTTTAACCCGCAATTTTAATCCCATTTCCAAACTTTTTTTTTATTTTCATAATTTTCGTCGATATACATGTTGCACAGTAGAGGAGAACAACAACATCCCTGCGTTTCGACCCTTTTTAATCCGAGCACTTCTGTCTTAGCTTTGCATTCCTATTCTATCCTCTTGGCTCCAATGTATGTTACCCACCTTTTATTACACTGCCTGTATATTTTCTGACAAAATGAAACACCATGAAAAATTTTACATTGTGATATGTTGTTTCTACGTTACGAAATTCTACAAGGATATCTTAATTTTTCTTGCCTCTGTTACCAGACGCAAAGTGGGAACTGCCTTCTGGTGCCTTTAGATTCCTAAATCCAAAGTGGTTGTCGTCTAAGAAACGTACAGTTTTCTTTTCCATTCCATTCGTTTGTATTTGTTAATAGCTTCGATGCATGAGCCGTCAAACTTGTTGCGCCATTAATCGTCACAGTGTGTGTGTGTGTGTGCGTGTGTGTGTGTGTGTGTGTGTGTGAAGGAGAGTGGTGCAGTTTTACTCAAATTCTGTAGACGCTAAAATAATACTAATCTAATGCAATTACAAAAAGGACAGTCCTTCAAAACAATTTTTTTTCGCATTTATCTTCACTGTACCTTTAATTTATTTCTTTCATTTACTGTATCTCACTCACTTCCAAACTAATAATACAGGTGAGATGTTTACTGAGCTGTGGAAAAATATCCTGTGGACTATATGGCATAATTTATTAATACGACTCAGTCAACGAAGGTAATAGTAAATGAATATCGTTCATACAGATATTACTTCAGGCCAACTGAATCACAGGAATGATCTCAGATTTTATTTTCTTGTTGAGAGACGGTTACCGGTTTACAGGCAACATTTAGATGAAACGGATGGCCGCTTCTGCACTGAATCATTATATGACGAAAATCTTTTAACGCTTGAATGTTGCTCGTAATAACATATAAATGAGAGAAGAAGTGCACCCTAAGAGCGATGGTCGCGCCCAGAAGGAAGTTTCGATCGCATGCAATGGTGGATAAATGTTAGGTTTCGATCGGCTCACGTTTGCCATACCTAACTGTGTAACAATAAACCCTTCTTCGGGGCTACGAGGACTGCAACGTTATTCTCACATTTCACGTTCAAATTATCTATTAGGGCAGAAAGCTGATCCAGAAAACTCAACCTTCTGTAAGAGTAATGCTTAAGTTTATTAGTTTCTTAGATTACTGTGCGAAATAGTCTACAAATTGCGAAAATACCGTGAGACTTCATGCCATATTTACAATTAATTCCACTTCTCTCATTTCGTATGAGATTCTCAAGAATCGCTCACTTCACAACGACAACTGCGCCGTTAAGAATAAACTTCCCTTCATCCTTAACTGTATCAACATACAGTGTATGGCACATGGCACGTTTCTTGTTTTCTTTCCACACATTGAGCGCCTGAAGAATGATGCCTGTCGGCCTTTGTAAGAACCTTCAGGAACCAAATTTTATTTGTGCCGGCTCTAAAGCAACAGTGTGCCGAGGACAGATGGATTTTCGTAACCGCCGACAAGAAAATAAGTGATGCAGTTTTTAAAAAGATATTCGGAATGTATGTATCAACATTCGATGGTTTTTGACCTGAGACATCTTGTATTTCTGTTGTATTATCCTGTCACGTAAAGTAGCCTGTAACCATTCGAGTTTGTTCCCCTTGTGTGTTCTAACAAACGCTCGTCTGCTGTTGGTCGGAAATTATATTTACCTTATGCAAGTTTTGTCTTCCTCGATTTCCCAGCACTTTAACAATATAACACCATCATGTACGCCTGTATCCTGAAAGCACTTTACAGTACTTGGTGAAGAGTAATTCTGGTGTCTATAACATCTTCAGCTCATGTTTTTACTGTTCTGTTCACGAGATGATCGAGAACGACAACTGTCAGTATACCTTCATACGAGTTAAGTAAATCTTCGTACATCAAGCGAAAATTACTTTCGTCCTTAAGTTTCGCACCCTAGTATATTTATTCGTTCTCGGTATATTTCAAGAAAACTCTACTCGTTGCTCACCCTGCGTAACTATTGCTTACTAAGTAACATATTTATCATTGTTATCTTTCCTCATATGTGTAAAACGTAATCAATGGATTTTTCTGCAAAATAACTGATTAATACGAAATTCACCTGCATTATGTGTTTTCTACGTTTCATGCTCTCCAACTGTAGCTAAGAATGTTTCTCCGGAACCCTCTTAATACCTACATACGATTATAATAAAACAGCAAGGACTAGAGCTAAAATGACAAGTCAGGTCGCTTGTAAACTAACCGATATTCCGCGATCTCCCCTGGATATCAAATGTAATCAAATAACATATGGGGTAATGTAATCTCAGCGTCAGAAGCACAGCATTCGGAGCGCACTCGCACCGGAACAGGCACCAGTGCGACTTGGGACTGTGCCTTCTGTGTAGACGAGCAGACTATCTTCACCTCAGCTACGAGGCGAAAAGGAGACACGCCTGGGCTCAATTCTTGACCTCAGTTGCCACAGCTTAATTCCCGTCCTTTCCAGGCACTCTTCTTCCCACCGGTGTATAGCTGTTCGTCCAGAGCAAGGAGATAACTTGGGCCACTAAATTTGGAGTACCTGCGTCTTTGGCTGGCTCTGATCATGTAGCCGTCAAAAGTGATCCGAAAATACTCGGTTGCAACAACTGTCTCTATTTTTTTCCTAAGAAAGGTAAATGAATTTCATTTTCCGTAAATATAATGGTCACTGGAGATAGTTTCAAGTACTATATTAATTTGTTACCTCACAAACAAGTGATAGGCGGCTGATAATAGGTAAAAAAATCTTACATACGAGCACATACTACCTGACAAAAGAAGTCAATCACCCAGAAGGGGAGGAGATACGAACTGCAACTTCACGAGCTGTGAATGTATGTCATGTTTTTCCAATGATTACAAATTCGTCTCCAATCCACAAAGAACTTGCAGCATGAGCCCACTTATCAGTATGACATTGTGCCCCTTCTGTCCTGGATGTATGAACTGATTACATTGGGGATGGTGTAATAAAACCGATGTATCCTCCCCTGGGACAAGCTGTGGCCCACGGCTGTTGTAGCTGGTCCCTGATATCCTGGATACTGTCACTGGGACGGAGTTGACGTCCAAGTTGTTCCCACACAGGTTCTATGGGACATATATATGCGGATCTTGCCGGCCACGGGAGTACCTCGTCATCACGTAGACAATTCATACAGACAGGTGCCATGTGAATGAGCATTGTCCTGTTCAAAAATCGCTCCACGGTACTGTAACATTAGAGGTAATACATACAGAGACAGGATGTCCATGACGTAATGTTGTGCCGTCAGAGATCCCTCAATAACTGCCAGCCGTGACCTCATGTCATACCAGATGATTCCCAACAGCCTGACTCCAGGGGTGACACCTCCCAGGGGAGGATACATCGGTTTTATTACACCATCCCCAATGTAATCAGTTCATACATCCAGGACAGAAGGGGCACAATGTCATACTGATAAGTGGGCTCATGCTGCAAGTTTTCCAAAGAAATGGAAGAATCAGACCCCTCCCTAGATCTCCGCCGTACTCTCCGGCGATAGTCATCCGGGGTAGCGTAGATCCGCGATTTATCGTTGAACACAATGCGATCCCACACATTAGCAGTCCATGCTTCTCGGTCGCGGCACCACCCCAAACGCAGCCGTTTGCGTTGTGGTGTTAACGGCAGTCTGCGCACGGGACAGTACTTCCTTAGTCCTGCTGCTGTGAAATTTCACCAATTGTACCAGATGACTTGCTCTCGGATGACCGACGCATATTTGAAGGGTTTATGAGAAAAAGTACTACCATAGCCGTGTCTATCACACGACTAGTTTCGGCGGCACATTACCGCCGTCCTCAAGACCCCACCACTGTCAAAAGAGTATTTGACATCTTTGGCGCATTTAGAGTGGGATCCTTGTCTCCAGTGCACAACACGGTGTCGAGTATAAGAGCCCACTATAAATTTCCCAAGGAAATCAAATACTCTTTTGGCAGTGGTTGGGCCTGAAGATGGCGGTAATGTGCCGCCGAAACTACTCATGTGATAAAATAAAGACATTCTCAAGATACAGCTGTGGTGGTACTTTTTCTCATACATATCATGAGCTGAAGTCCCTCGTTCATGCAATAAGATGGACATCTATAAAATTGAAAGGTTTATAATGTGCTTGGTGCACGATTCAGCGACGCTCCCTTGTACTGGTCAGACATGGTCGACTGTAACCTTGATGAGTATGCCTGCCCGCATGTTCCCTTGCAGTCCAACACTGGGCCATGAGTGCCACAATTCGACTAGACGGTTAAATGGAGAAGGCCCACATTAAGGCCCCTTTCAAAATATGTCAGTTGCTGAAATCGCTGTCTCACACGAGTACATAGCATCTCCGTGTCTTTCTCAGTGACCACCCAACGTCTGACATTGTTCACGCCTCTCAGATATTTACGAGACCTAGTAGAAACACTAAACGCAAACAACACTAATGCACTGTGGTGGTCATTCATAGTGTGTACATGCACAAAATTACATTGGCATCCGACCATGTCTTCTGGGTGCTTCACTTCTTTTGTCAGGCAATGTAATTACTGAAGTATCTGCGCTAGCAGAATAGAAATGCGGAAAACACAAGTCCGAAAACAATTTATTGGACTCACTGAAACGAAACAATAATACAATCTCCAAAAGAACAACAGACTCGATCCCAACTGCGGATCGTCACAAATATAAAATAACAAATAATAGTAGAAAAGACCCGACTCTTCACGGGGAGAGAGCACAGTAAAACAATTCTTCGATGTCAAGATGTTCGTCGACTATACCAAGTCCATCTGCAAGAGATCGGCCAGCTAGAAGAGGCGTCTGGCCATTCCTGCTGGGGTGGCAGCTCTCTGTACCTCCAAAAGGTGCCTCAAAATGCACTTTGCCGGCAGTGCTCCGTCCTATAAAGCACATTTGGCGGATGTATCTGTCGGAACTATTTGCGATCACGCACCTGGCGTATCACAGTAGTTCCTTGGCTGGCTGCGACCTCTGGTGAAGCTGTTCTGCAGGCTCCGCAAACGGATAGTGGTCCCTGGCGGCCGTTGGTGGAGACCAGGTGTTGTGTTGTGGCCGCCGGTAAAGACGACGTAGGTTTTCCTGGTAAATATACGTCCAGTAAAGCAGGCATCCCGCGTTGGTTGGACGTGAAGTGGGATGCCGACGCAGTAGGCACTACGATGTACGAAGTGAGCGGCCACAGCAATTACGAAACTACACTACTGGCCATTAACATCGCTACTCCAAAAAGAAATGCAGATGATAAACGGGTATTCATTGGAAAAATATATTAAACTGGAACTGACGCGTGATGACATTTTCACGCAATTTGGGTGCATAGATCCTGAGAAACCAGTACCCAGAACAACCACCTCTGGCCGCAATAACGGCCTTGATACGCCTAGGCATTGAGTCAAACAGAGCTTGGATGGCGCGTATAGGTAAAGCTGCCCATGCAGCTTCAACACGATACCACAATTCATCAAGAGTAGTGACTGGCGTATTGTGACGAGCCAGTTGCTCGGCCACCATTGAACAGACGTATTCAATTAGTGAGAGATCTGGAGAATGTGCTGGCCAGGGCAGCAGTCGAACTTTTTCTGTATCCAGAAAGGCCCGTACAGGACCTGCAACATGCTGTCGTGCATTATCCTGCTGAAATGTAGGGTTTCGCAGGGATCGAATGAAGGGTAGAGCCACGGGTCGTAACACATCTGAAATGTAACACCCACTGTTCAAAGTGCCGTCAATAAGAACAAGAGGTGACCCAGACGTGTAACCAGTGGCACCCCATACCATCACGCCGGGTGATACACCAGTATAACGATGACGAATACACGCTTCCAATGTTCGTTCACCGCGATGTCGCAAAACACGAATGCGACCATCATGATGCTGTAAACAGAACCTGGATTCATCCGAAATAATGACGTTTTGCTATTCGTGCACCCAGGTTCGTCGTTGAGTATACCATCGCAGGCGCTCCTGTCTGTGATGCAGCGTCAGGGATCGAGACGTGGCTGCACGATCCGTTACAGCCATCCGGATAAGATGCCTGTCATCTCGACTGCTAGTGATACGAGGCCGTTGGGATCCAGCACGGCGTTCCGTATTACCCTCCTGAGCCCACCGATTCCATATTCTGCTAACAGTCATTGGATCTCGACCAACGCGAGCAGCAATGTCGCGATACGATAAACCACAATCGCGATAGGATACAATCCGACCTTTATCAAAGTCGGAAACGTGATGGTACGCATTTCTCCTCCTTACACGAGGCATCACAACAACGTTTCACCAGGCAACGCCGGTCAACTGCAGTTTGTGTATGAGAAATCGGTTGGAAACTTTCCTCATGTCAGCACGTTGTATGTGTCGCCACCGGCTCCAAACTTGTGTGAATGCTCTGAAAAGCTAATCATTTGCATATCACAGCATCTTCATCCTGTCGGTTAAATTTCGCGTCTGTAGTACGTCATCTTCGTGGTGTAGCAATTTTAATGGTCAGTAGTGTATATTTCTGTACGTATTGTATTGATAGGCTATGTTTTTGGGTTCACATGGCTAAAGAAAATGTAATTAGTAAATCTGTATGAACCACACGTCCATGATCATTAAACTGATGTAAGAGTGATCTTTAAACATGTTTCTTGTAGTATCTTAAGTACCAGCATAATTTACAGAATATGCTCTTAGTGGGACTCCACAACCGTTACTTGTATTAGCTAATGAAAGGAACGTTGAAATTACAACAACAGGGGATTTCATTCACCATGAACCAACCATCATTTACATCAATGTTCTACCTTGGGCCTCTGTCAGATAGCCGACAGATATGAATTTAGAGGTTCTGAAGGATGTGACGCACAATATATTGAATTCTCGAAGGCAAAATTCATTGTGTACTGCCATATGCCTAATACGACATACAAAATGTGTTAAACAGAGATTTTCTTAAAGTGCTTGATAGTGGAGCACTGCTTCCTTCTTAAGATCGGAAGATGGTCGATGACGGCCCGTTATTGTTCCGGAAAAACGAACCATTTTTAAAAATTTATTGAAACCATCAGTAACCAGTTGCAAAAAATAAATTTTATTTCCTTTACTGATTTTGGTCCCATAATTCCGTTCTCCACAAGGTCATAATTACTGCATTATTTGTGTCAAAAACAAGAAGTATGCAGCATGTTGTCGTGGTCACGTGGTGCATAAAATAATCTCAACAATTACTGTTGTCTGTAGTATTACGGCTACATGAATTCATCTGTAGTAATACAATATCCAGTGTGCTACCAGCCTTGAAGCAGATGTCTGATACTGCACATTAACAAAACTGTGAAAGAGCAGATTTAAACCCTTCTGAGAAAAGGATATAAATTTATGTGGCACATGTATTATTGAGCTTTATATTTTTTCTGCTTTTTTCTAAGCTTATACTCACGCATTCCAGTATTCTTTTATTCCAATGGCTATAACAAAGCAGATGTGTAACAATCTATCTGATGTGGTGGAAAAAACACCGATGCGCGGTGTGCTGCTTTGAAGTCGTGTAACTACAGGAACAGAAATAGAATATCAGCTCAGATAATTTTATTTTATCAAATACTTTAGAGTAATGTCACTGACAAAGGATAAAAAAATACCTCATTCGGGAAGTCCAAGCCCGGTAACTTTTCCCAATTGTACAAAAAAAATAAAAAAAAAATAAAAAAAAAAGCGACATCAGTCCGACGTATTGCATAATAACCGTGCGCTTATCTTTGAAAAACAATTACAACAAATACGACACGGTATGAATGGATTGACGAGCTTAGAGGCTTGTGAATATAATTAAATTTCACACTGCAAAAAGCTTTGTCGCAGAGTCGGGTAAAGCAGTTATTTGCCAAGAGAAATTAAAGCAAAAATGTGGAAAACGCGTATTACGCGTCAGCCCTCCCTTCTGAACCGAAAGAGTGAACGAAAGTTCACATTTTACATTTCACCTAAAGAGAATTTCGACTTTCTATTAAAATAACTTTTAGACTGAAACAGACGTCTCCCCGGTACAAGAATAATGTTATTCTGAGAAAATCATTATTTAGCCAGTGATACACAGACATTAGCTTCATAATTATGCAGAATATCGGAAGAGCCCCTACATATATGCAACTGACTTTTCAGAGAAAGCACTCACAGGATCTGGAAACGAAAAATCTCACTAATACAGTCCGAAGAAGTCTTTTTATTGAAATTACAATGAAATCCAGACCATTAGCTGCTTACATGCGTTGATAAATATCAAAAGGGACAGTTGAAAATGTGTGGCAGGACTGGGACACGAACCCGGGATCTCCTGCTTACATGGCAGACGCTCTATACAGGGTGTTACAAAAAGGTACGGCCAAACTTTCAGGAAACATTCCTCACACACAAATAAAGAAAAGATGTTATGTGGACATGCGTCCGGAAACGCTTAATTTCCATGTTAGAGCTCATTTTAGTTTTGTTAGTATGTACTGTACTTCCTCGATTCACCGCCAGTTGGCCCAATTGAAGGAAGGTAAATGTTGACTTCGGTGCTTGTGTTGACAAGCGACTCATTGCTCTACAGTACTAGCATCAAGCACATCAGTACGTAGCATCAACAGGTTAGTGTTCAACACGAACGTGGTTTTGCAGTCAGTGCAATGTTTACAAATGCGGAGTTGACAGATGCCCATTTGATGTATGGATTAGCACGGGGCAATAGCCGTGGCGCGGTACGTTTGTATCGAGACAGATTTCCAGAACGAAGGTGTCCCGACAGGAAGACGTTCGAAGCAATTGATCGGCGTCTTAGGGAGCACGGAACATTCCAGCCAATGACTCGCGACTGGGGAAGACCTAGAACGACGAGGACACCTGCAATGGACGAGGCAATTTTTCGTGCAGTTGACGATAACCCTAATGTCAGCGTCAGAGAAGTTGCTGCTATACAAGGTAACGTTGACCACGTCACTGTATGGAGAGTGCTACGGGAGAACCAGTTGTTTCCGTACCATGTACAGCGTGTGCAGGCACCATCAGCAGCTGATTGGCCTCCACGGGTACACTTCTGCGGATGGTTCATCCAACAATGTGACAATCCTCATTTCAGTGCAAATGTTCTCTTAACGGATGAGGCTTCATTCCAACGTGATCAAATTGTAAATTTTCACAATCAACATGTGTGGGCTGACGAGAATCCGCACACAATTGTGCAGTCACGTCATCAACACAGATTTTCTGTGAACGTTTGGGCAGGCATTGTTGGTGATGTCTTGATTGGGCCCCATGTTCTTCCACCTACGCTCAATGGAGCACGTTATCATGGTTTCAAACGGGATACTCTACCTGTGAAACTAGAACATGTGCCTTTACAAGTACGACATAACATGTGGTTCATGCACTGTGGAGCTCCTGCACATTTCAGTCGAAGTGTTCGTACGCTTCTCAACAACAGATTCGGTGACCGATGGATTGGTAGAGGCGGACCAATTCCCTGGCCTCCACGCTCTCCTGACCTCAACCCTGTTGACTTTCATTTATGGAGGCATTTGAAAGCTCTTGTCTATGCAACCCCGGTACCAAATGTAGAGACTCTTCGCGCTCGTGTTGTGGACGGCTGTGATACAATACGCCATTCTCCAGGGCTGCATCAGCGCATCAGGGATTCCATGCGACGGAGGGTGGATGCGTGTATCCTCGCTAACGGAGGACATTTTGAACGTTTCCTGTAACAAAGTGTTTGAAGTCACACTGGTACGTTTTGTTGCTGTGTGTTTCCATTCCATGATTAATGTGATTTGAAGAGAAGTAATAAAATGAGCTCTAACATGGAAAGTAAGCGTTTCCGGACACATGTCCACATAACATATTTTCTTTCTTTGTGTGTGAGGAATGTTTCCTGAAAGTTTGGCCGTACCTTTTTGTAACACCCTGTATAACTGAGTCATTGAGGAAGCAGAGGATAGTGTGACTGCAGAGACATATATCTGCCATGCTCCCCGTGAGGCCCACACTTCCAATTTACTGTCCACACACTATGTTTGTAATGTCCCTGCCCACTATACTCTTTACTCGCGACAGTCATGATGTCGATTCCCGTAAGGGTTTGAGCAATGTGAGTGCATCCTCAATGAAGAAGATCATTGGTCGGTAACCCGTATCCATATGAAGATAGTGTCTGTTCTTTCGGACATGAAAGAAGAGATATCATTAGTGATCTTGCAGCTCTCGAAGAATGAAATTTCAATCAAATCCAGACCATTAGTTGCTTAAGGCGTTGATAAATATCAACGGGGACATTGGATTTCTTTGGAATTTCATTCTTCGAGGGCTGCAAGATCACTAATGGTATCTGTTCTTTCGGACATGTCCAGAAAAACAGATACCCTCTTCATATAGACAAGTCTTACCGGCCAATGACCTTTTTCAGTGCGGATGCACTCACATTGCTCAAACTCTTACGGGAATCGGTAGATTGACTGTCGCGAGTAATGAGTATAGTGGGCAGGGACAGTACAAATGCTGTGTGGAGACAGTAAGCTGGAAGTGTGGGTGTCACAGGTCTCATGGGGAGCGTACCAGAGATACGTCGCTGCAGTCACACTATCCTACGTGTCCTCAATGGCTCAGTCGGATAGAGCGTCTGCCTTGTAAGCAGGACACCCGGGTTTGAGTGCCGGTCGGGGCACACATTTTCAACTGTCCCCGTTGTTAGCAGCTAGTGGTCTGGATTTCATTGGAATTTCATTCTTCGAAAGGTGCAAGATCGCTAATGGTATCTGTTCTTTCATATCCGAAAGAACAGATACCATCTTCATATTCATATAAGGCTTGTTATTGTCTGATGATACCTCGCCCTCACTTGGGAAGCTACAGCCGTAACAACTACGAAGATGATTCGCTTTAGCAACTGATTTAGAGGTTTACTATGAAACCATGCAAGCGCTACCCACTCGTTATCACATTTTAAATCTGCATATTATATATCATTCCACTCATTATTTGGCCACTGTGCACAACATAAACACCAGCACATTTAAAACCTCAAGTTGGTGCACACATAGTTATATTTGTTAAATAAGGATCGCCTAACCATAGCAGAAGTCACAGGAAATAGCATTCACAAATGGAAAATGATTTCATGATTAACAAACTTTATTCAGTTTTGAAAACTAACATGAAATCTTGGTGCAATGTTACTCTTCAAAACAAAAATAAACGAAACTAAGATGAAAAACCAAAACTAATTATGTGTAACTGTGGTTTAAATCATTAGGAAAAATGAAAGAGGAAAAATAAGAATTCTTCATCGGGCCAGCTCGCATTTTCCTATTGAAAAGAGAAATAACGCAATGAGTCCGCGTTCTAGATGCACAAATGAATAAATTAAAGGCGAGCTCCTCCTAAAACTTTGTACTGCCCTGTTCCATTTGAGGAATAAATGTGAAACGATGTGTATCAATCATTTTAAAACTAATGCACACCTATATTCACATGAGCAAAACAACTTTAAAAAATTATAGTCAATTATATACAGACAGTGTGTCAAGTTGAAAATATACTGGGACTAAACGTAATTATTGATACTGAAGACTCCATCTTTTTTATCTGAAAGGATTTGACAAAAATAACTGAACATCTGTAGACTGAGAGTATTATTAATCACAAATCATTGTATGACTACATTTATAGAATAAGTGCGTAAGTTTCCGAGGTCACTGTCAACCCTAATAAACTCCTTTGGGCCAAATCACCGTGTAAAACGAGAAGGTTGTTTTATAGTTGCCATATAAATTTACAGAATGTCGTGAGCTAGTGTCCAAAAGTATTTTATTCAAATATATTCTCAATAGTACATTGTACAGGTACCAGCCGAAAGATTCGTTAATGAATAACGTACATTGTTCGTAAGTATGACTAGTTATCCAGCAAATATACTCCGTTTTCATACAAATCCTGACGCCATGAGTCACGGATGCATCATTTATGAAGGAAATATTCTGCCTCAATCTCAGTTTACAGAGCCTCATCATGGTTGAATAAAGATAAGTCATATGGTTCAAATGGCTCTGAGCACTATGGGACTTAACTGCTAAGGTCATCAGTCCCCTAGAACTTAGTACTACTTAAAGCAAACTAACCTAAGGACATCACACATATCCATGCCCGAGGCAGGATTCGAACCTGCGACCGTAGCGGTCGCGCGGTTTCAGACTGTAGCGCCTAGAACCGCTTGGCCACTCCAGCCGGCAAAGATAATTCAGTTTTTTTTTCAGTGTTGTGTGGAAGTTAGATTCGTAGTAACTCTTGCGAAGTCGTAAATTGTAACTTTGGACTCAGATAACAATAAACAACCGCTATTAACTACCCAACAATATAGTGCGTGAAGGTCATGTAGTGTTTGGTAATGTTGGTTAAACTGCCATGAAATAGAAAGATAATCAAAAACTAAATATGTTTAGTTAACATGTAACTTACAGAGATACACTGCTATAAAGCAATATTACACTAACACCTTGCTTCGCAAGCCATACGGCGTGCGGTGGGGGGTATGGCACATACTGTACCAACCGCATTTTGCCTTCCTACTATGGTGGTAGTGAGACGGTTGTTTCACGTCCCGTTTGGTCGCAAAAGTGACTGCTTTTACAATCGCAGTCATTGGGAGAGGTGTATATTGGGGAAAGGACAAATTTCGGAACGTGCAACCTGAGGATTACGGTAGGCACATAACATGGGATAGCCGTTGGTCCGCCACAGGAAATAAATAGCCGCCCAAGCGGATGGGTTTGTAGTTCGTACATCAGCTTTGAAGTCTTTGTCATGCTGAGTTACGAATGCATCTTGTACCTCACTGTTTTGGATCTGGTCTTTGATTTGGAACTCAGTTTGATCGTGTGATGTTACATGTTTAAAATGCCAATGGATTCTCCACTGAAATTACTATCTTTTAGAAAAATGAAACAGAAGTAGAAACACGTTAATAGTGGATTTATTTGGCATTAAAGTTTTATTATGTAGAGAAAAAGCAAGTAAGCCATGTAAGACATGTCGGAAAGAACAGACACCATATCCATATAAGTTTATAGTTCTGGCAACACCGGCCATGACCTCCTTCTTCTGTGCGGATGCACACATATTCCCCGAACTCTTACGGGACTTGGTAAGAATGTCTTCCACGAGCACTAAGTGTGCTGGGGTGGGACAATACGAATGTAGTGTGTGGACATACAAGGTGAGAATATGGGTCTCGCTGGTGGCGTGCGCGAGATAGTCCGTGCAGTCGCGCTATCCTCTGTGCCCCGGGTGGCTCAGATGGATAGAGCGTCTGCCAGGTAAGCAGGAGATCCCGGGTTCGAGTCCCGGTCAGGGCACACATTTTCACCTGTTCCCGTTGATATACAGGGTGGTCCATTGATAGTGATCGGGCCAAATATCTCACGAAATAAGCATCAAACGAAAAAACTACAAAGAACGAAACTCGTCTAGCTTGAAGGAAGAAACCAGATGGCGCTATGGTTGGCCCGCTAGATGGCGCTGCCATAGGTCAAACGGATATCAACTGCGTTTTTTTTTTTTTTTTTAATAGGAACCTCCATTTTTATTATGTATTCGTGTAGTACGTAAAGAAATATGAATGTTTTAGTTGGACCACTTTTTTCGCTTTGTGATAGATAGCGCTGTAATAGTCACAAACGTATAAGTACGTGGTATCACGTAACATTCCGCCAGTGCGGACGGTATTTGCTTCGTGATACATTGCCCGTGTTAAAATGGACCGTTTACCAATTGCAGAGAAGGTCGAGACCGTGTTGATGTATGGCTATTGTGATCAAAATGCCCAACGGGCGCTTGCTATGTATGCTGCTCGGTATCCTGGACGACATCATTCAAGTGTCCGAACCGTTTGCCGGATAGTTACGTTATTAAAGAAAACAGGAAGTGCTCAGCCACATGTGAAACGTCAACCACGACCTGCAACAAATGACGATGCCCAAGTAGGTGTTTTAGCTGCTGTCGCGGCTAATCCGCACATCAGTAGCAGACAAATTGCGCGAGAATCGGGAATCTCAAAAATGTCGGTGTTGCGAATGCTACATCAACATCGATTGCACCCGTACCATATTTCTATGCACCAGGAATTGCATGGCGACGACTTTGAACGTCGTGTACAGTTCTGCCACTGGGCACAAGAGAAATTACGGGACGATGATAGATTTTTTTGCACGCGTTCTATTTAGCGACGAAGCGTCATTCACCAACAGCGGTAACGTAAACCGACATAATATGCGCTATTGGGCAACGGAAAATCTACGCGGCATTATGGGAGGAAGGATAATTGGCCCCCATTTTGTCGATGGCAATCTAAATGGTGCAATTTATGCTGATTTCCTACGTAGTGTTCTACCGATGTTACTACAAGATGTTTCATTGCATGGCGGAATGGCGATGTACTTCCAACGTGATGGATGTCCGGCACATAGCTCGCGTGCGGTTGAAGAGGTATTGAATAGAATATTTCATGACAGGTGGATTGGTCGTCGAAGCACCATACCACGTTTCGCACGTTCACCGGATCTGATTTCTTTCTGTGGGGAAAGTTGAAGTATATTTGCTATTGTGATCCACCGACAACGCCTGACAACATGCGTCAGCGCGTTGTCAATGCATGTGCGAACATGCATTACGGTAGGCGAACTACTCGCTGTTGAGAGGAACGTCGTTACACGTATTGCCAAATGCACTGAGGTTGACGGACATAATTTTGTGCATTTATTGCATTAATGTGGTATTTATAGGTAATCACGCTGTAACAGCATGCGTTCTCAGAAATGATAAGTTCACAAAGGTACATATATCACATTGGAACAACCGAAATAAAACGTTGAAACGTACCTACGTTCTGTATTTTAATTTAAAAAACCTACCTGTTACCAACTATTCGTCTAAAATTGTGAGCCAAATCTTTGTGACTATTACAGCGCCATCTATCACAAAGCGAAAAAAGTGGTCCAACTAAAACATTCATATTTCTTTACGTACTACACGAATATGTAATAAAAAGGGGGGTTCCTATTTAGAAAAAACGCAGTTGATATCCGTTTGACCTATGGCAGCGCCATCTAGCGGGCCAACCATAGCGACATCTGGTTTCCCCCTTCAAGCTAGACAAGTTTCGTTCTTTGTAGTTTTTTCATTTGGCGCTTATTTCGTGAGGTATTTGGGCCGGTCACGATAAATGGACCACCCTGTATATCAACGCCCGTTAGCAGCTGAAGGTGTTAAAGTAATTCTAATTTCGTTCTAGACGGCTGCAGGTCATCAATGGTGTCTGTTCTTCGGACATGTCCGAAAGAATAGACACCATATCCATATAAGTATATGTACCGTTAGTGGCTGAATGGCTGAATAGAAGTTTTCACAACGTCCTTCAGTGTGCTTCATCTGAATTGTCTTCCCTTATCTCCATGTTGTGCATTGAGCTGAAATTATGGAATAACGACTTCTTGGTCAAAAAAAAAAAAAAAAAGTCGTAGTTATTGCTGACCACAACTAGTCTGAGTTTAATCCACTGAATGGTTGGTGCTTATTCCGCACTTGTAACAGTGGTTGCTCGCCATTGTTTAAGTGCTACTTGAAGTTTTTCCTTACTGTTACTTGTTTACGCCACAAGCTGTCTGCCACTTTAGATCTGGTGGTCTTCAAAGCAGTGTTATTTTTCAGCGAGCTGCAGGGCGTTTGTCGTTGCAGTAGTGTTTGATGAAATCGGATATTTAGTGCTGTTAAATTGTCATAAGCTCTGTAGTACATCTGCTTTATTAAGTTGTTGTTTGTAACGCCTTGGGGTCTTTTCTTGGATTCATCATTTAATCTTTCAATTATTTTAAGGAAAGCTATCATACTAATATACGCTGTTCAGACTGTACTTTACATCGCTCTGAAATCTAAGTGCCTTGGAATAGAGCCTAACTTGTAAATGATAGCAATTAGTACCACCTCCTAGAGATAAGCTCCTGTTTCTCACAGATATTTCAGTTTGGGACAAAGAAGTAACTGGCTGTGTAGCCTAGACGACCTGTGGACTTTTTTTCTGTTTCAAGTAGCTTTCTGAGGTTAATCGTTTCACCCTATTCAGTTAAGTTATTTTAGGGGGGGGGGGGGGTGAGACGTTTATTACGCCAGCGTTTTATCGTTCTATGTTATTAGGTGATGTTGCTCTGCGTAATTTTGAGAAAAGTTATTGTTCGATTATTATGGAAGATTTGAAGGTATTATGCCATTAAGTTAGTAAGGCGTGGGCAAATTATATTTCCTTAACTTGTATCTTTTAGCTTATGTTTCACCTGAGTATTGTTTATTAACAACTCTTAGTTTTACAGATTGAAGGTCAGCTGTCTGGGGCGGCGATTGGCCGCGGGATCCTGTTGCCGTTACGAACCAGTATGATGTTTTTCAGGAGTGTTTGTGGCCGCCCGACTTTAACTTAGTGGAGTTGTTGGCGCTAGCCGCGTGTTTGCTTAGCCAATGCTCTTACTTTCAAGCTCTTATGTTAATTTCCGCCAAACATTTTACGACTCTCCTGAAATGGGTAATATTACCTTATTTATGATTAACCTTCAGATTTTCTAAATCAGATTATTTCATTTTGCACTTCCTGTGCTCATATTTGAAAAATTTGGGCTTACTTTCTATAGTGGTCAATGTTTGAGATGTTTTTTAATCATTTTGCCATCACTTCCATATTATATTCATTCCATGCATTTAATAAAACATCTTGCTGGGTCGTAGCTGTTAGCATTCAACTTTCATGGTTCATCTGTTCTGAAGACTGAATGTTTGCAATTGTGATTTAGTAACTGCAGTTGAGAGAGAACAAGTTACTCTGTCACCTATTTTCATATACGAAAAATTAGTAAAGAGTTTTTACGACCTATGCACCTTGAGCATTACTCTAGAAAGTTAATGGCCTGAGGAGATGTTGAAGGAGCATGGTAGGGCGCTAAAAGAATGAGGTATGTTTATGGTTCTTAGTTTGTAGAAATGGCATGTTGGAAGTTGAAAGCAAGTGGCGGCGAGTCCATCTCTCAGTAAATCTTGCCGGACAGGCAGATAGATTACCACCTTGTCGAGACAGGTCTCCAGTAGGATAATGCCACTATACCTGCACTGGCGCCAGCCAAATGTGGTGGGGGCAATGGACTGAATGGATGCGTCTACCCAATGGAGTTGTAAACCAGGCATTGTGTGCAGTGCCACACCTAATAAAAATTCACAATTTTCCGTGTTCGCCAAAACTGGAAATAGGCCTGTGGCCCACTTCCATCGGCCATCTCGGTCATATAAGAAACTCTGGCATCTGAGAAATGTTTAGAGATAGATTCTTTATGACACCTCATAGTTAGGTCTAACATGCTCCAAGGCAAAGGTGATTTAGATAAAGATCTTTAAGATTGTATCTGTTTGCTTGTTGCCACGGGAAGTAACATGACTTTGAAGAAAAACATCTTCTCCCTCCACAAAAACTTAAAAAAGGCCAGTAATTGGCTGTTTCTTTTTTTTTCAGACACGCAGGTTTCTTAACTCTTGCGCTGGTTCGACATGAGTTTGTGCTGTCATATAGGAGGGGAGATTTAGTGCCTCTAAAGTCCTGCGATTGGCTCAAGATGGGGTGAAGGTGCTGACGTTTGTGCACTTGGTGGTAAAACGGAATTTTTTTGTCTGGAGTGGTGCGAGGCAAGGCACTTGGGTTCTGGACTTCGATCTGGAAGCATCTTCTGGTCGAAGCTCTGGCATGTATGGTTGGTACTTGAGATCTGTCCTAAGACTGACTTCACTTGAAAGTAGTTTAGACTGGGGAGCCTGTGGTGAAATTCTTACTGTTCCAACAGTGTGACTTCAAAGGTCTCGGACTACTCTTTGCCGACGGCACACTTACTCGTTTTTGGTTTACTAGTCTTACTAGACGTTTGGTGTCCTTGTGCGCTCTGTCGCATATGTGAGCCAAGTTGGTCCTTGGTACGACCCGCAAATGGGTGTGTCTACCGTGATTTCAGGGCTCTGGTAGAGAGTAAATTGCGATCCGTCTGCCTGATCGCTAGACCGCGAGATTTTGCTTTTCTTTTGTGGCCGCGATCGATTCACAGGTGCCACCTTACGCCCCGTCTCTGCCGCACACATCTCGCCAGGTGCAAGTTACAGGGCTGCACGAAGCAAACAGGGTAATGTACTGCTGCTCCGGCCTTGTCAGGGTGTACAAATCCCAATGGCCGCTTGCTCTCAGCTGCACCTATATAGACTTCTGTAGATTGTCGATCAAAGTCTGCACAGCGTCAAATCAATTCAGATTGCGTTATCCACATTTACTGGGCCAGAGTACGTGACACGCTTCTGCCACCCTGCATCCTTACCCATTGTAGTCTCAAACCACCTGTTAGTTGTTCACGATATCCCATCACAATGTGTTTAGCATACATTATGTCTGTCTTTGTTTTTGGGGAAATAAATGTTGTCAGTAAATTAGATTTTGAATACATTATCAATTTTTTTTATCCGGTCCAAAACAGGTTAACTTTAACAGTTACAGACGTCCCCTTTTTAATATTGAAATTGATCTAACTTTCCTTTTTCATGACCCTTTGGGAGCCGAAGTGACGATTTTTTCTTGACGTTTTCGCAGAGTAATTCTTTTAATTAGTCCAAGACCAAATTGCTTTAAATAAGAAATGTCTTACCTTATTATCTTGCCATTTGTATTTATTACTGATTTCTTGCGTGTGGCTTGGGTCCTTTGATCGGTGACTTAAACAGATTATTTATTAAAAAAAGAGTCCTGTCGCTCATTCTTTGACATGGTTACTATTGTATTTCGTTTATTAGTGTAATGTGGTCTGGAAATAAATGTAAACTTTCAAAGGAAAAATGATGCGATTTTTTAAATAATATTGTACTTAAGTTAACACTTCCGGGCTGATAGGCCGTGAAGGACTCCCTGACGTTTCGATTCCGATGGCAGGTGACATGTTCGGAGGTAAAACGGCAACGGAGAGGACGTAATTTTATACATTGACCATTGCCCATCAACCCGGATGTTTTAACTGCAACGGATACCGGCCATGAAATCCTACATTGTATGAATAATATTGTAGTTAGAAACGAGAGGAATAACCTGACGTGTCCTGTGACTGTGATGTCAAACAACGTACTCGCTCTCGGCAGTACAGACGGGCACAGGCTGGCCTGCAGATGCAAAAACACTGAAACTGATCACTAGACCGTGGCAGCCAGACGCTTGAGACAGTATTTCCAAAGTGGCCAGGCACGGGTTTATCACGGGTCTTCGTTTCAGTGGAGTACCGTCAGTAGTTTTAATTCCAGTAAATCCCCATCGCCAAATTCAACTGCCATGGGCTGAAAAAAAGTGTTGATGGGAGAGGTAACCGTAGACAAATAGGGACTGTAACAGTGGATAGACTGATTATGCATCAGTTCAATGCCGGGTACATGTTGATACACGCTGGAGGTTGATAACAATTACGTGCAAAACCATATGAGTCGATAATATTCGCTTCCATCAGACGAGGGAATAATGACCGTATTCTGAATGTTTACACGAGATGAAAGACGCCCAGCACATAAAGGTTTTCATCTCTTTTCTGTGAACGATACAGGAATGCAGTGCTATAATGTGCATCCGTTTGTGAATGTATCTTTAACAGACTATATGTATCTTTAACAAGAGACAGCCCAACCCTGTCACTACAGAGTTATGTCAAAATGGTTTGAAGAAAAATCCTTAGAGGTCAGAATGTTTACATGGCAGATAACCAGGCTTTCAACTAATTACAAATATCAGGGGAGCCATCGAGCGAGATCGTAGGCGTTGTAATATTATCAGAATAATAAAACATAGTAAACAGAGTCCCCAACTAATGACTGATAATTTCCGGAATGGAAATCAGTAAATATTCACCAAACTGATTGACAAACACTGAGACGAGACTTTAAAAAAAATGCATAGCCCTTTGCATTTATAGGGAAAATAACTAATGCCTTGCTAAGTAAGTAGTACAACACGAATACAGCATCACGGGTGGTTTGGATTGTGAAATGGCACCTCCCTTGGCGTGTAAGTACCTTGAAAGCTAAGACCTTCTTAAAATCTAGTAAATTCCGGACGGTGACCATAATGACAAATGATTCAAATGGCTCTGAGCACTATGGGACTTAACATCTGACGTCATCAGTCCCATAGAACTTAAAACTACTTAAACCTAACTAACCTAAGGACATCACACACATCCATGCCTGAGGCAGGATTCGAACCTGCGGCCGTAGCGGTCGCGCGGTTCCAGAGTGAAGCGCCTAGAACCGCTCGGCCCTAACCATAATGACAAGATAAATTAAAAATTACATACTGTTAATCACTGAAACCGTGAAAAGTTACAACCATCCCACAACTCAGTGTTTTGCCTTGTGTACTCACCAAATTAGATGCGAGTGTCATGATTCACTTTGAGACGCGTTCATAAGAAATTCTGAAAATCTTACAAAAATCGCTCTTCTCTGTTCACATTTTCGTCCACCACTGGAACAAGCTACTTAGGACATAACGCCTCAGCATTGGCTTTTTGTGCACTTATGTGAAAACTGTGCAAGAGCCGAAACTTTGGCATATATGAAAACTGCCCAAAAGCTGAAACTTTGGCATCACCAGTGACTGTATGGTTACCCTAAATCAACTGAGGACAGTCTAGGAATTTCGTACGGCAATGTCATAATGATATTCCTGTTCCATCCTTACCGCAGTTGGTTACTACTTCATATGAAATGAGTTTTTTGTCGACAAAATGTTAAACTATGGCATTCATTTTAGTGTATGCGATCCAAACTGGGTGTAATCATTCCGGAGCAAACTGATCCGCCGCTCAAAGAAACGTACGAATGTGATGAGTTGATCATCTCGAAACATCCACACATATTATGTACAGAAATTATGATCAGAAGCGGTTACTGTGAAGAGCGAGTGCTATTTGGCTTTCCCGATTTCGATTCATAGCTCCTTTATCCTGGCAAGTATCGTGATCATTGGAAGTATCAGTGTTAGCAGGATAAGGGAATAGACTTCAGCACCAGAACAAGCTACGTGGATCTTGAGGTTGTTCTTAACAGTCGTGGCTACAGCCGGCTAGCGGATTTAGTAAACAAAGTAGGTAGCTTCTCTTCGCTGGGCGGGACCATAGCTCATTGTCTGCAGAGTCGTGTCTCGAATTGATTGAAACTTCTCGATTCAAAACGATTGACCTCATTAATTCCTGTGTTCCGATTTATACGGTCTTGGTTATGGTTGCGTTACTGAGTGTAGCCTTTTAGTAATTCAGGACACGTCATAGACGACATTGGCTCGTTCATCACAAAAAAGTAATTATTAGGTTGGCTCATAGCATCAAAAATAGAAAAGAATGGAATTGCACCTTTACCAGTGCTTCCTAACGATTTTCCTTGGCATATACGCCTAGTTCAGAAGTCGAACCTTGTGGCACTTGAGCGCAGCAGGAGTAAAGAAAATTCCAGACTACAAGAATCTCATCTACATTGCTGGCTCGTATGAGCCCAGTAGTAAAACTCCAGGCTAGTGATGTGTCTCAGAGAAGTCTTTCAAACAGAAAATCGATCTCCTCTTGAAACTCGTACAGTCCACTCGTCTCCACGCCGCTGCCCCCTTCTGATATTTTACTTATGACTACTACACAAAAACATTTTAAATCTTTTGTCACCATACCTAATCGCAGTAATTCTGGGAGATGTTGATACATGTCTTCATATATGTGGCATAGCTCACTGTCATTGGAGCATTATTTTTAACTATTTAGATTAATAGAAGTCGCTACGTGTTTCGAACCTCAGCTCGTAAAAATTAGCTTAACATCAATGTAATAATTTAATATATAAGTTTATGTTAAGCCTAGTATATAAATACAGCATTCATTCGAATGGGCAACTGCTGACGAGCTGAGGTGGTGGTTGTTGGGATGTTTAAGGGGGACTAAACAGCTAAGGTCATCAGTCCCCCATTCCAAAAACAGGCGAGACAGAAATGCACGAAGCAGGTAAAACCCCAAGGGGAAGGAGACTCCCCCCTCAGGCCCTAAAAGAACACAAATGCGGTAACGAACACTACAGACACGAAGAGGACAGATGAACACCAGACAAAAGAAACAGAAGAAAAGAAGACGGCCGGAGACTGGTTGACTGACCACGACTACAAAAAAGGGAAAGAGTCAACCAACCGACTACACACTAAAATCTGCAACCAAATATGAGAGACTCGAGGACAAGAGACACACAAAGGGAAAGGTGCAGGACCACTCTAAATGGAACCATAAAAAGGACTAGCACAGATAAAATGTAAAACACTGTCAGCCATGGAGGCATCGTCGCACAAAATCAAAGGCAAGGTGCCCGGGAGATTAAAAGACTGCCGAAGGGTGCGCAGTCGGGGACACTCCAATAAAATGTGGGCGACCGTCAGCCGGGACCCACACTGACACAGGGGGGGATCCTCCTGACGCAAAAGATGGCCGTGCATCAGGTATGTATGGCCGATGCGCAGCCGACACAGGATAACAGAGTCCCTGCGAGAAGACCGCAGGGAGGAGCGCCACACATCGGTCGTCTCCTTGACAGCCCGCAGTTTATTAGGCGCCATCATGCCTCGCCACTCAGCAGACCACACCCCAAGCACCTTACGGCGCAACACCAGCTGCTGATCGCGAGCTGTGAGGCCGATCTCCAAAGCTGGGGCGTCGATCGCCCCTTTGGCCAGCCTGTCAACACGTTCGTTCCCCGGGATGCCAACATGACCTGGCGTCCAAACCAAGACCACCGAACGACCAGAACGGGCAATGGCGGAAACAGACTCCTGAATAGAGGACACCAGAGGAGGAGAGGGATAGCAGCGGTCGATGGCCTGAAGGCTGCTCAGGGAGTCACTGCAGATGACGATGGACCTACCTGAGCAGAAACGCATATGCTCAAGAGCGCGTAAGATGGCCACCAGCTCTGCAGTAAAAATACTGCAGCCAGCTGGCAAGGAGCGTTGCTCAACATGGGCAGCATGAGCAAAAGAGTAGGCAGTGCGACCATCAACCACGGAACCATCAGTGTAGACAGGCTCACAGCCCGGAAATGAGGCGAGGAGCGCAAGAAAACGGCGACGGAGGGCCACAGGCGGAACCGAGTCCTTGGGTCCCTGCGCCAAGTCCAGACGGACGGACGGCCGGGGCAAACACCAGCGAGCCGTAGGTGCACGGACCCGGAAGGGAGGCAGAAGAGGGAATGACCCCAGTTCCGACAGCAGGGACCGGACGCGGACAGCTACGGAAAGCCCAGACCTAGGTCGCCGTTTGGGCAGATGGAGGACCATGGCAGGGAAAAGCAGGCGACGATTGGGATGGCCTGGCGAGCAATGCACGTGGACAGCATAGTCGGCGAGCAGACGATGGCGGCGAATCCGCAGCGGGGGAACCCCGGCCTCCACCAGTAGACTATCCACGGGGCTAGTGCGAAAAGCGCCAGTGGCAAGCCGAACCCCACAGTGGTGTATGGAGACTAACAACTTCAACACTGAGGATGACGCAGACCCATAGGCCAGGCTCCCATAATCAAGCCGGGACTGCACAAGGGCTCTGTACAATCGCAGCAGCGTGCAGCGATCTGCACCCCAAGACGTGTGGCTAAGGCAGCGGAGGGCGTTGAGGTGCCGCCAGCATTTTTGCTTCAGCTGAGTAACATGAGGAACCCATGTGAGCCGGGCATCAAACACGAGTCCCAAGAAGCGGCAAGTGTCCACCACTTCAAGCAGGTGGCCGTCGAGGTAAAGTTCAGGATGAGGGTGGACCGTCCGACGCCTGCAGAAGTGCATAACTCGAGTCTTGGGTGCAGAGAACTGAAAACCATGAGTCAGAGCCAATGATGCTGCCTTGCGAACGGCGACTTGCAGCCTGCGGTCGGCGACTCCCGTACTCGTGGAGCTAAATGAGATGCAGAAGTCGTCGGCATATAAAGAAGGGGACACCGACGACCCCACTGCTGCAACCAGACCATTAATGGCCACCAGGAATAAGGAGACACTCAACACTGAGCCCTGCGGGACCCCATTTTCCTGTATATAAGATGAACTAGAGGTGGCACCGATTTGCACCCGGAAAGAGCGGCGCAATAAAATGGTACGATAGCTGTCCACCGCCAGTGGGTCCGCACCGGGCTTCAAGATGGGGACAATAACACCCTCTCGCCATTGCGACGGGAACACGCCTTTGCTCCAAATGCGATTAAATATCGCGAGAATGTGTCTCTGGCAGTCCCTGGAGAGATGCTTCAGCATCTGCGCGTGGATGCAGTCTGGGCCTGGTGCTGTAGCAGGGCAATCGGCGAGGGCAGCGAGGAATTCCCTCTCGCTGAAAGGAGCATTGTATGTTTCAGAACGACGCGTGTGGAATGAGAATGGCGTCCGCTCGGCTCGCTCCTTTAGAGAGTGAAAGGCGGGGGGATAAGATGCAGTCGCAGAGCTCTGAGCAAAGTGCGTGGCAAGCCGTTCAGCAATGGCGGCAGCGTCCGTGCAGACAGCGCCGTCCAAGGAGAGCCCAGGGACACCCATAGGGGTCTGGTATCCATAAATCCGCCGGATCCGGGACCACACGAGTGAGGGGGAGACATGGGAGCCCAAGGATGAGACATACCTCTCCCAGCACTCCTGCTTACGCCGTGCAATAAGACGACGGGCCAAGGCACGGAGCCTCTTAAAGGCGATGAGGGTCTCGAGAGACGGGTGCCGCCTATGACGCTGGAGAGCCCGCCGACGGTCGCGAATAGCCTCATCAATCTCCGGCGACCACCAGGGTACAGCCTTCCTCCGAGGGAGGCCAAAAGATCGGGGGATGGCAGCCTCGGCCGCTGAAATGATGGACGTGGTTAAAACACGGACCACCTCGTCAATGTCACCCTGTGGGGGAGACTCAATGGTTGCAGCAGAAGTAAAAGCTGGTCAGTCTGCCCTGTGGAGAGCCCAGCGGGGCAGGCGCCCAGAAGAACGACACTGGGGTAGTGACAAATAGATGGGAAAATGGTCACTGCCGCACAGGTCAGGGTGCACCCTCCAGTGGAGGGATGGGACAAGTCCGGGGCTGCAAAGAGAGAGATCGATGGCCGAGAACGAGCCATGGACAACACTGAAATGCGTGGGAGCACCGGTGTTCAAGAGGCTAAGGTCGAGCTGAGCCAACAAATGCTCCACGGCCCGACTGCGGTCATCAGAGACAGTCCCACCCTATAGAGGGTTGTGGGCATTGAAATCGCCCAGAAGCAGCAATGGTGGCGGGAGTTGAGCCAGCAGCGCAGCCAAGACATGTCGGGGGAGCTCCCCATCCGGAGGAATGTAAACAGAGCAAACAGTAATAGCAGGCGAGAGCTCAACCCTGGCAGCAACTGCCTCTAAAGGCGTCTGAAGGGGTACTGGCGAGCTACAGACAGAGTGGTGAACAAAGAGGCAAACCCCACCTGACGCTCGTTGACAGGCAGCACGGTTCTTATAGTATCCCCGAGAACCGCGAAGGGCGGGGGTCCGCAGTGCAGGAAACCAAGTTTCCTGCAGAGCAATGCAGAGAACAGGGGAATCACTCAGAAGCATCCGGAGCTCAGGCAGGTGGCGGAAATAACCGCTGCAGTTCCATTGGAGAATGGAAGCAGGAAGGGACTGGGAGGGCATGAATGCGACTAAGAGGCAGACAGCGCTTCAGAGCCAATTGCCGCCACCGGGGGAGAGTCAGCTGAGTCCATAGGAGAGGCCCCCAAGGGTTCCGTGAGGGCGAGATCCGCGGCAGAGGCGAGGATCTCCACCTCACCCCCGGAGCCAGGACTATGTACAGCAGACGGTGCTGAAACCGCCAGAACATCCTTCTTCTTGGACACATGCCGTTCCTTCTTCTCACGTCGTCCCTTAGGGTGAGAGGGCTGGGAGAGCTTCTCTGAAGGAGCGTCGGAGGCTGACGACGACGCAGAAGCCCTACGACCAGCAGGTGGCGGAACCTTCAGCCACTGGCTGGCATCTGGCTGGGAAGGAGAAGAAACGGAGGAAGAGAGAGCCCCGAGGGACCCCTTCCGCGAGAGAGGAACCGGCGGAGGCAACGCCGGCGGAGAAGGAGGGGGAGGGATCGAGCCTCCCGGTTGTGGAGCAGATGTCACTCCCGAAGTAAGCATGGGGGGAGCGACAGAAGAGGGTTTGCCCCCAACTGCTGAGGGGGCAACAGAGGAAGGCTTGCCCCCAGACACGAGGGGGGCAGACAGAGATACACGGCCCCGAGGGCCCACTGAAGGCGGCACAGATGAGGCGACAACCGTCGCTCGCGTGGGCGACGATAACGTGGCTGCAGCATAAGATGGTCGAATGGAAGCAGGATACAACCTTTCATATTTCAGTTTTGCCTCTCGATAAGTAAGCCGGTCCAGGGTCTTAAATTCCATGATCTTCCGCTCCTTATGAAGAACGGGGCAATCCGGCGAGCATGGAGAGTGGTGCTCCCGACAGTTGACACATACAGGCGGAGGCGCACATGGAGAATCGGGATGAGAGGGGCGTCCGCAATCACGACATGTAGCGCTGGATGGGCAACGGGAGGACATATGCCCAAACTTCCAGCACTGGAAGCACCGCATCGGGGGAGGGACGTATGGCTTCACGTCGCAACGGTAAACCATCACCTTGACCCTCTCGGGCAAGACATCACCCTCAAAGGCCTAGATAAAGGCACCGGTGGCCACCCTGTTAGCCTTGGGCCCTCTATGTACACGACAGACAAAATGTACACCACGTCGTTCCAAGTCGGCTCTCAGCTCGTCATCGGATTGTAACAAGAGGTCACGATGGTAAATAATCCCCTGGACCATATTTAAGCTACTGTGGGGAGTGACGGTAACAGGGACGTCACCCAGCTTATCGCACAAGAGCAACGCTCGTGACTGGGCTGGGGAGGACGTCTTGAGGAGGATGGACCCATTCCTCATTTTAGACAACCCCGCCACTTCCCCAAACTTTTCCTCCAGGTGTTCCACAAAAAACAGAGGCTTCGTCATAAGAAAGGAGTCACCATCAGTCCTGCTGCAGACAAGGTATTGCGGTACGTAAGGCTCCCGCTTGGCACTAGATCGGCGTCCCTCCCATGGCGCAGCCAATGAGGGGAACGACTGAGGGTCATATTGTGCAGCATCAAAGTCTACTCTACCACGCTTAGAGACGCTGGTGGCCGTGCGACCACCAGCTTGGTGTGATTTATTGCGCTTCATTGCGCCACATCCGCCCAGATGCAACCTACTCCGAACGAGGGCTCTCCCCAAGGGCGCCACCCAGCCAAAGCAACGGGTACCTGGCCGATATCCCGTTGCCTGGAGTCCCCGTGCCCCAGACAAGATGGGCACATACTCCTCGGCATGCATGGGGAGGAAACAGCTCTGGCATCTGTAGTGCGACCCCTGCGTGGTCAGGGGGCTACCACCAAGAGGGTACATGACGACCCCACCACAACGGACTGGCTACCGTGCTGGATTTTAGGTGTTGAAAGGGTCCACAGTTGTCGTAGGCGCTAAGAAGAAGAGTGCGCACAAGGCGAGAAGGAGACAACCCAGAAGATGTTGGGCGTAGTCCCCCCCACACGACAATAGGTAACATGCAAGATGGTGGAGCATGATGGACTAATAGAAAAACACCACGTAATGTGTCCTTCCCCAAATGGCACGCACTAACAACGGAAATTTGGAAAAAAAAGGAGGTCAAACCCAAGAGGGGACCATCACAGAAGGCCGAAACGTTTGAGACTCCTTTTAGTCGCCTCTTACGACAGGCAGGAATACCGCGGGCCTATTCTTACCCCCGAACCCGCAGGGAGGACGAGCTGAGGCCGCAAGGGTGTAGTAACACGTATTAATCTGCATTGTTTAAGAACAAAGCTTCAGTAGTGACTCGTACCAGAATGTATAAAACTTAATAAATTGTTGTCGTCCAGTCGCGGACTCTCAATCATGTAACATAGTAACAAAATCTCCCTCACAACTTTTCTTGCAATTACAAATTCATGTTAATTAGTTAGATTCACTGAGTTCCCATATTCAAAGAATTCATGTGACAGTAATTGCATCCAGCACTAGTTAAGGGTCTTCATACTTTCTTTCAAATACTGAGATGGATAATTCAATGAGTTACATAAAACACCACATCTCTGATTACTAAAACTTCGTAATTTTACAGTATTCAGGGATGAAGCAAATGAGATACCTGTAGGTGATTACAATACTATTTAAATGCGTTATCGAACAAAACGTACTAACTAAAATACATGTTATATTTTTGGATGGTTGGCAATGTCTACTAAAAACCTTGCCCAACACAATACTTTTGTTGATAAGAGCTCTGACGGCGAATTCTATTGCTAATAGACACGATGTAAGGTTAAACCATTAGAGCTCAAAACTGCCAACTGAACTGGTATTATTTCCCAAAACAGCCCCTTTTTACTTCAACAGAAGGAAGTACTTCTATATTTACTAATGGTTTTGTTAAGCACAACACGGATAATAAAACTGCATATAACAGTATTTTCTATACTCTAACATCGTTATTGTTCGAAACTATATACAACACCCTTCTGTTGTACTCTGATCACACCATATAACTCTTGAAACATTATCTTGTCTTCTAAGCCGGTTGTGTGATATAAGATAAATCAAAGAATTTGGTTTTGTTATTCTGGGCACAAATTTCAGCAGCGTGATTCAGGCTTAGCCCTAAACAAACCATCAACGAGAAACTTGAGAGAATGTAAACAGAGTAGATGGTTATCTGGGAATTTACCACAGACACGAGAGAAACAATGTGCTCAAGCAGCGTTGATAACCTGCTCGTGTTTGCACGATACTCCGATATTCAGGCTCGACTGTTCGCTTAGCAAAGTTTCAACGTCGGGAAGCGCTAGTCACTTACCAAGTCGGAGAGAGTGCGCCAGGGCCGCCAACATAAGCAGCAGGTTGCCGGCGACTATCGGCGCCATCTACAGTCGCGTCACGTCATCTGAAACAAATGACGTTATTCGGGTGAGAACCCTGAGATTTTTCGTTTACCCATCACAATAAAATTGTGTCTGATTTTTAAATTATCTCTATAAAAAATAAAATTAAGGAAGATACAAAGTGAAGGATCGTGGAGACGATGTACTCCGTTGCTGAAGAGACTATATGTTTGTTTTTATTTATAATGATGGTATTACTAAAAGACAGACAAAGGAGTAATATCATTTCGTAGTGTGAATAGTTCTTGGAGCGTTTCTCCGTTGTCATGTTGAGGCAAGATGAGGCAGCATTATCTAAGAGCAATATTGTTTGTAAACTACTCTGAATTCATAGTCATCGAACACTGAAGGAGCCTGTTCCAGACAAGAGCAATCTAATGTAACACGAGTAACAGCAGAATTCATTGACAGGACAGAAAAAGAAAAGAAAAAAGAAAAAAAACCGGCCCCGATGGTCTCTGCATATGTGGCTTCAAATGGGGACGCGAAGACTTAGACCATTCTGAATGAAGAACGAACAGCTAGAAAAAAGTAACAATAGTTCGTCTTTTTCACCATTTTCTAAAACGTTATGGAAAATGTGCAATGACAATTATTCCCCAAACGTATGATTTCAATTACGATAGATTTAGTGTTGACACCAAGAGACTGTGTAGGCATTTTTTACTCGCAACCAACGAATGCAGCTTTTAACGAGTTAAACTTACCAGTGGTCATGCTTTCCCTACATCATAAACATTATTACCTAACAATTTCCAGATACCTGTTCGCCAACACTCTCAGCCATAGCTATTCATACGTGTTTACAGCACCATTCAAACAACTTGGTCCCTGATAGTGAAGTTAGCAAACGCTGTACTTATAATGCATGTTTTGTTAAATGAACGGTAATTTATCACAAAACTAGTTACAATAGTATCAGCCTCACTTTTCATGGAATTAAATGCTGAACAGTTAAACACTAGAAACGGTCATTAAGCTACTTTCTCGTATTGGTAGAGTGACCGCTACCGGCATATATACTCAAGTCATAGATACTGCGATAATGAATGTCACAATTGACATATCAGCTGAAGAGGAGTGGACATATCTAAAAATGACAGTCACATAAGATGGACAAACACATGTACAAGGAAGGTAACTGCAAAGAAAACTTGGGTAATAGCAAAAAATAAATTGATAAACGAAATAATGAAGTAGAAAATGTTCAAGAAATTCAGGAATACAGAAATACAGGGTGTTACAAAAAGGTACGGCCAAACTTTCAGGAAACATTCCTCACACACAAAGAAAGAAAATATGTTATGTGGACATGTGTCCGGAAACGCTTACTTTCCATGTTAGAGCTCATTTTATTACTTCTCTTCAAATCACATTAATCATGGAATGGAAACACACAGCAACAGAACGTACCAGCGTGACTTCAAACACTTTGTTCCAGGAAATGTTCAAAATGTCCTCCGTTAGCGAGGATACATGCATCCGCCCTCCGTCGCATGGAATCCCTGATGCGCTGATGCAGCCCTGGAGAATGGCGTATTGTATCACAGCCGTCCACAATACGAGCACGAAGAGTCTCTACATTTGGTACCGGGGTTGCGTAGACAAGAGCTTTCAAATGCCTCCATAAATGAAAGTCAAGAGGGTTGAGGTCAGGAGAGCGTGAAGGCCATGGAATTGGTCCGCCTCTACAAATTCATCGGTCACCGAATCTGTTGTTGAGAAGCGTACGAACACTTCGACTGAAATGTGCAGGAGCTCCATCGTGCATGAACCACATGTTGTGTCGTACTTGTAAAGGCACATGTTCTAGCAGCACAGGTAGAGTATCCCGTATGAAATCATGATAACGTGCTCCATTGAGCGTAGGTAACTGACGAAACTAAAATCTCTAACATGGAAATTAAGCGTTTCCGGACACATGTCCACATAACATCTTTTCTTTATTTGTGTGTGAGGAATGTTTCCTGAAAGTTTGGCCGTACCTTTTTGTAACACCCTATATAAGTCAGGCAAGCCACGGTGCAGGTAAACCATGAAGCAATGGTTAAATGGCTTCAGGAAAAATGTGAAGGTATCGAAATAGAAATGGTCTTCGGCAGGACTGATTCAGATATAGGAAAGTAAAAACAATCTTCGGTGGTGTACGGTCGGAAACATTAAGAGTGCAACGGTTTTCACTGTTAAGCACTGAGAACACATCAGATAGGTGGAAACAGTACACTGAAGGCCTTTACATGGGGGAGGACTTGCCTGACGACGTGATTGATATGGAAGATGTAGGAGATCAACTGTTGAAAGAGTCAGAGTTTAATAGAGCTGTGGACGACTTGCGGTCGAATAATGCGGGAGGGATAGATCTGAGTCATCAGTCTTCTGACTGGTTAGATGAGGCTCCTGTGCCAACCTTATCATTTCAGAATAGCACGTGCACCCGGCGCCCTCAATTATTTGCTGAATGAATCCCAATCTCGCTCTTCGCTACAGTTTTTCCTCTCTACAGCTCCCTCTATTACCATGGAAATCATTTCCTGATGTCTTAGCAAATGTCCTATCATCACGTCCTCTCTTCTTGTCAGTGTTTTCCATGTATTCCTTTCCTTGACGATCCTGCAGAGAACCCCCACATTTCTCACCTTATCAGTCCACCTAATTTGCAACCTTCTGATGTCGCACCACATCTCATTTGTTACTGTTCTCTTCTGTTCCGGTTTCCCCACAGTCCATGTTTAACCACCATACAACTGTGTACTCCAAACGTACATTCTTAGAAATTTCTTCCTCAAGACCTGTGTTTGACATTAGTAGACTTCACTTTGCCAGGAATGCCCTTTTTGCCAGTTCTAGTCTGCCTTTTATGTCCTCCTTCTTCGTCCGTCTAGGTTGCCAGAATTCCTTATCTTCATCTGCTTCTTCATTATCAATCATGATGTTAAGTTTCTCGCTGTTCTCATTTCTGCTACTTCTAATTACTTTCGTCTTTCTTCGATTTACTCTCAGTCCATATTCTGTACTCGTTAGACTGCTCATTCCGCTCAACAGATCTCCTGTAATTTTTCTTCACTGTCACTGAGGATATCAATGTCACCAGCGAATCTTAACATTGATATCTTTTCATCTTGAATTTTAATCTCGCTCTTGAACTTTTCTTTCATTTCCGTCATTGGTTCTTTGACGTATAGACTGAGCAGCAGGGGCGAAAGATTACAGCCCTGTCGTATATCCCTTTTCAACTCGTACACTTTGTTCTTGAATTTCCAATCTTATTCTTCCCTGTTGGTTCTTGTACATATTGTACATAACCCGCCTTTTCCTAGGGCTTATCCCATGTTTTCTCAGAATTTCTAACATCTTGTACCATTTTACACAGTCGAACCCTTTTTCAGGTCGATTTTGGTATAGTCCTGCTTGTATTATTAGCCGCAACGTCATATCTGCCTTAACAGATCCTCAATGTTCTTTTCCATTCTTTTGTATATTATTCTTGTCAGCAACGTGGACGCGTGAGCTGTAAGTCCGAAGATAGCAAAGGCAAACACGTGCAAGAACTATAACAGAATCAGCTTAACAGCTCATGCATCCAAATTACTGACAAGAATAATATACGGAAGAATGAAAATAATACTGAGGATCTGTTAGACGACGATAAATTTGGCTTTCGGATAGGTATGGGCACCAGAGCGGCAATTCTGACGTTTCGATCAGTAGGGCAAGCAGAACTGAAGAAAAATCAAGAAACGTCGTCTTGTAAGATGATGCAAGATGTTTGAAATTCTGATAAAAACACGGTTAAGCATTAGGGAAACACGGATAATATATAATTTGTACAAGAACCAAGAGATAACAATAAGAATGAAAGAGCAAGAGTGAAGTTCTCGGATTAAAAAGGGTGTATGACAGGATGTAGTCTTTCACCCCCGCTGTTGAATCTACACACGGAAGAAGCAACGACAGAAGTAAAAGAAATGTTCAAGAGTGGGATTAAAATTCAGAGCGAAAAAGTGTCGATGATACGATTGACTGATGACATGCCTCAGGAAGAACTTTAGGACGTCTAACGACAAGTGAATATCGATTGGGAGTAAACCAGAGAAAGAGTAGTAGTAGTAGTAGTAGTAGTAGTAGCAATGAGATTAACTATAAACTTAATAACAAAATTGATGCGCACGAAGTAGACGAAATTAAAGTATCCGCTACTCTGTATGGCAATCGAAACATTTTGCCGAAGGAAGGCATTCCTGCGCGAGAGATGTCTACTAGTGTCAAACATTGGCCATAATCTGTGAAAGAAATTTCTGAGAATGTACGTTTAGAGCACAGCCCTGTATGATGGTGAATCATGGGCTCAATAAAAACCAGAAAAAGAGGAGAATCGAAGCGTTCGAGATGTGAGATGTGGTGCCAAAGAATGATGAAAATCTGGAGGACTGGTAATATACGTAATGAGGAGGTTTTCCGCAGATTGGGAGAAGACGGGATGGTTGACATTTGTTAAGGCATCAGGTAATCCATGATAGTAGAGAAAGCTGTAGAGGGTACAAACTGTAGAGGAAGGTAGAGATTCGGATACATCCAATAAATAATTGAGGACGTAGGGTAAAAGATAGACTGGCACAAGAGAGGAATTCCTGGAGGTCTTCGATCCACTCAGAGAACAGTTGAGTTTATAAAAATTTACAATTCTGCCCATTAAAATTGTAACGCCAGGAAGGATAGCATACAAATTTTACGTGCAGTGTGCATATAATATGCTAGAAAGAATTCATTGATTATATTTGTAGTTAATTTGGGGGTATATAGAGTACGAAACATGGTACACACCCCTGACCTCTCAGACAGCAGCTATGTTTCTAACCAGGCTAGGTATTAAGTCGAAAGACCTTGGTTTACAGATACGGGTACGTCATTACATGTTGCTTCGTCTCTATGCTACAGTTCGTCAATGGTAGTGGCTGGCAAGTGGTGAAGAACCTGTCTCAGCAACCCAAAAGCAGATATTTTCAACGGGTGAGATATGGACAACGTGATGGATAGGGCAACTCCTCTGTATCGAGACAGCCAACAGAGCGTGGCCAGCATACGGCCCTACTGTATCTTGTTGAAAGGTAACATCACAGAGAGCTGGAAGACAAGGCACAGCCACCGCTCTTAACAACTCGCATTTGTAACGGCTGCTGTTCACATTACAGGCTTTGCGAACCAGAAATGACGCATTATACACTGGATGGCACTATACTGTGCTCAATTGACAACGAAAAATGTGATCTGTCCAAATCCGTTCTCCTCACAGCCTCCTCTCACGGATCACAGATATGCTACACTCAGAACTTGGAATCATCTTAAAACACTGTATGGGGCCGTTTCTGTGTCTAGTGTTATCGTTGGATGCACTACCTCTCTCAAAATGTGGTCGCCAAGCTGAGATTCCGCGGCGCTCTTGCGGCAAAGTAGCCAGTTTCTTGATTCTAGATACGTATCGCGTCTGGAGATGCAAAAATAACGAATAAAACGGTTTAATATCAGAAGGTAGGGTTTTAGACGATTTTACAACGGGTTTATTTGGTTGATCATATTGCTGCATCCTGTAACCCTGAAGGCCCAGGGGGCACCAAAACTCTCCTGGACGGCGGAAACGCTCGTTTAAGGATATGCAAGAGCTAGGAAGGTATTGGAGATCGAACATTCCATCCAATAATGCACTTGTTATTCGTTGCGCGGGTACGTAAAACTGCGGAAGTATCTGCTGCCCCCGTAGTCAGCAAACCTTCTGCAGCTATGCGGCCGCATGACGGTATGTGAAACCAGTATGAAACGAACTGTGGATGGAAAAGCAGAAGCCACATATAAATATTGCAAAAAGCTCTACAATTATGCATTTTTGTCGTGACCGCGCAGGAATCACAATGATATCAGGTACGTCCACAATCTATTAAACGCATGATTTTTGTCACAACCTGCGACAATCTGTTCCGCAGTAATGCATTAACATATCTACCAGTTTCGCTGCCATACGATAACTACAGCCCACGCTGGTCCTTCGTGAGTATCTGCACTTTAATTACAACCACCCGGTATTTCAGCTGGCTGATGTATCGCTGCTCACACCAACATAAGCCAGTTCATCTGTAGATGCCACAGACGAAAAAGTTGACGAAAATATTGCTAGAGCAGTTTATGCCACAGATATACCGCTGGCACTGTTAGAATCCAGCACTGGTAGCAAGCCTTTCAGAAGATACGACCTTACTGCGATGCGCACTTGGAGGAGGCCTTCTAGACGCTGAATGCCAACGTTTGCAGGCAGCTTTTATGCAGAAGACAAACCTAAGCTCCGTCCGAACAGGCCATGAAGACCCAACGGTACCGATCCGCCGGTGTGTCATCCTCAGCCCACAGGCGCCACTGGATGCGGATGTGGAGGAGCATGTGGTCAGCATACCGCTCTTCTCAGCACTGTCAGGTTTCATGACCGGAGCCGCTACTTTCCATTCAAGTAGCTCCTCAATTGGCCTCACAAGGGCTAGGTGTACCCCGCTTGCCAACAGCAATCGGCAGACCGGATGACCCAGTAGTAAAATATGCTTGAATTCATCGTGGACGGTCGGACGGGTGTTGCGGAACATTGAATAGTTAATTTCATAATAAATACTCCGCATCCAGTAGTCTGCAAGGGGACTCGTCCTTAATAACAGAAGGAAACCGGCCAATATTTGCTCAAATGGCTCTGAGCACTATAGGACTTTACTTCTTACGTCGTCAGTCCCCCAGAACTTAAACTACTTAAACCGAACTAACCTAAGAACATCACACACATCCATGCCCAAGGCAGGATTCGAACCTGCGACCGTAGCAAACCGGCCAATGTTGTGCTGATACTGTGATCGATGATTTCGATGAGATATGTAATGACAAGTTATTGCTGTCCTAACCGACAGTGCTCGAAATATGCTGGATCCACACAACATTTTACATTAGAAGTGTCTGCATATCGCCAGAATAGGCTACAGAGCGGCCAGCATCAACCTACTGATAAAAGTCGTTACGGATTTGGAAGTACACCATGAACTTAACCGTGCAGCCAAAACCCATCGAGTCCACATTCGCATGACAGCCGTAAGACTCCGACTAACGCTGACAGCATTATCAGTGAGAACACCATCGTGGTAGGCCAAGATCCCGCCGCTCACGAATTCAGAATCATGCTGGTTGACAATCTCTCTTTCTCATATGAACCATAACAAGATTTTCTTACAAACAAACAACGTTCAAAAGCGATTTTCCATTGCGAAACCCAATCCATAAAATTTTCTTACACACAGAATACAAACTTCCCGGTCACATTAAGGTGATCAGCTGTCGAAAGCCAGAATAATCACCCTCTGCAGCTTGGAGCCCTGCGAGAAGGGCAGGAAGAGAGTCAACGAGGTTCTGGAAGGCAGCGACAGGGATGTGGAGCCATGCCGACTCCTGTGCCTTGTCCAGCTGCACTAGGTTTCTCGGTTCAGAATCGATGGCGTGGACAGCAAATCGAGTTGGTCCCACAGATTTTCGACTGGGTGTAAATCCGGGGAGTCTAGTGGCCAGGGGAGGACAGTAAACTAATCATGGTGCTAATCGAACCACACATGTACAGTGCGAGCTATGTGAAACCTTGCATTGTCCTGTTTGTAGATGTCATGGTGCCGGGGAAAAACAAACTGCATATAGGAGTGGCCATGATCCCCAGCGATAGGTGCACACTTATGTCGATCCACGGTGCCTTCCAGAATGACGAGATCACCCACGGAATATCACGAAAACATTTCCCAGACCAGAACGCTCCCTCCTCCGACGGGGACCCTTCCGACGGTTTTTGCAGGGTGTTTGCTTTCAGACTTTACACGCCGGACACGCCATGTGTCCGATGCAGCTTAACACGTGATTCATCCGAAAAGTCACTTGCTGTCACTCAGTGAAAGTCTGGTTGCGGTACTGGCGTGTAAATTCCAGCCTTCGTCGTGATGAACAGCAGTCAAAATGGGTGCATGAACAAGGTGCTTACTGTAGAGGCTCACACGCGGCAACGTTCGCTGAACGGTCGCTGAGAAGACCACAACCGTCGTTCACCACTGTCATCTATGGCCTGTGGTACACCAGTTGCGTCACCACTGGTTTTGGATAGCACCATTTTGCCATGCACGGTACACTAAAACTACGGCGGCACACGAACAGTCCACCAACATATCCGTTTTGGAAATGCTTCCACCCTAAGCCCGAGTTGGGCGTTAGATAAATTACTTCGTTTCCGCCTTACGACAACGACTGGACTGTTTCCAGTGTCCCCCCTCCCCAACATTCAAACACGTACCCACCACTGCTAGTGCTGCCGATTCATTTGTGAAACATTGACAAACATGGACAATGGTCACTGGGCTGTGTATAAGATGATGTTCGTTCGTTCGGTCGTACTTTGTGCGGTTGTGCTGACATACTAATCGTTCCCATATTTACATAAGCACGTTGAAGATTTATGAAAGGTAAACGACATCTTTGATCATAAACGTAGTTGTGAAAAGTATCACGAGGTTGTATATGAATGCACATAAACGATATAGTCACGCAAAATCGGATGACTCTTCTTAAATTACAAACTTCGTTACCGTGATTTCATAGCAGTTTCCATCTTTGTTCATTTAAGATATAAAAGTTAGTAAAATCTGATGAATCTTTTTGAAACGCTCTATATGAGTGGTCGTCAAACTGCGGCCCACGAGCCGATTGCAACCTCAATCAAATACTCGTGTGGCCCGCGTTTCTCAGTCGTATTTTATAACAATACGTGTCCGTCAACTATCAACTGAATCCAAAAACATCAATAACCAGGAGATTTACTATTTTGCAGAGACGAACATTTACATCTATATAAATAAAAATATGAATGATTGTTTGCACAAAATCGTAAATCTACGGAAGTTGTTCCCTGATTGCTTCGAAATTTTGACACGAAGTTGCATTCTATTACGTGCTTGTCTTTATACGCCAATTTTTTATAATATATGTAATATACAAATATGCATGTAATATATAAAGCGGAAATGTTATTATCTAAAATTCTTGATCGATATATTTTGCGTTTTACACAAAACGCTTATTAACATCTGGACAGACATAGGCTACATATTTTAACATGTATAATATATAAAGATATAAATAAAATATCTAGCAGAGAAACGTTAGCAGCAGGTTAAGGGCGGCACCACCATAATTTTGATATCAAATTGATACGCGAATTAATTTAATTGAACAATTAATTACACCCCACCCACCCCCACCTTCAGAAGTGCCAGGCTGTCTATTTGTCCCAACATGAACAAAGGGTGGTTTTCTAAAGCTAACAGATGCATCCAATTTTCCAGCCACCTGCAGCCACTTGCCAGTAAATAAGGGATGTTATCGATAGTTTCCTCTGTCTGTTAGTCCCATAATTTTTTCCCTCACAGTAGTGCACCGTTTTTTGGCTACCTGCACCAAACCTGCTTCAGGCTGTTTGAAGAAAAAGAAGGCAAGTTATAACTTGCTGGTATGCCATTCTGAGATGCTTTCGGTCCTCTGCAAAACAGAGGGTGGAGTCTGAAGATAAACAAAGCCCAACCACCACCACAACCACCATCAGTCTTTGAGCGTTCCTAGTTGCGTCTATGTGATTCTTGCAATACGAAATGGTTAGCAATTAGCGGTGCCAGCGGTGGTGGTGATGGGAAACTGTCAAACTTGGTGCAATTGCCATGTAAGCGTTCATAAAAAATTTATGAGCTCGAATTGCGACAGTTATAAAATTACGTAGCAATGTATTCAAATTTTTCGAGACTGTGATCCTTTTTAACAAGAAGTGGTTATAAGTGCTTTCTTCTTGCTATTGCAGCACCCATTCCCGAAATGCTGGCTGTATTAGTGTGTCAGCTGGAAGCTGAAAGTCGCCAGCAACAGGAAGCCAAAGAGCTTGTGTTACATCATTTAAGTACATCACAGAATTCTGTGGTGATAGTTTACATGTTCAGAAAACATCTTTTTTTAAAGTATTCAAATCGTAACAAGTGCTTATAACATTTCTACTGTTCTTCTAGCATTAGAGCAGCAGCAGTTGTATGGTGAAAGTCAACAGCAGCAGCAAGCTGAAGAGATTATGATACCATCATATAAGTAAATCTACAAATTTTGTGTGATAGTTTACGTGTTCAAGAAAAGGCTCTTGTGTATTCAAATCGTAACGAATGTTTACGAAATTTTTGACCTCACTGATGCAGCGTTACAGCGGAAGCTGGCCGATTTTGAGCAGCTGCTGGAGGCCAAAATGCAGTAAAATAAGTACATTTGCAATATATTGCTGTCAGACATTCTTACTTCACCATATACAGTTGTGTGAGGCATATATTCTTAATCGTTGTAGGCATTGCTATGGAGCAAGAAGAGGATGAGAATTTAGCAGGGGTATGCAGAGAGAATGATGACCTGGAGTCATCACTTCCATCAGGTATGAACTACTTCTTCTTTTCGTAGTTATGTATAATCAGTATCTCACTGTAGGCAAAATCAGTACATATTTTTATTTCTTGTTGTTTCTTATAACCAATGTTGCAGACAACTTAAGTTGGATGGATCAGTGGCTCCACAACAACAGTGCTGGCGAGGGTGAAATACTGGAGTTGTGCATGAGATGGTGGCTGCTGAAAGGAAGTACCATCTCCCCCTTTTGGATGAGCAGGAGGAAGTATTTGATTGGGTGGGCGAACTAGCAGAAAGATCGACTGAACTGCTCAATCCTGGAACCCAGAGTGTAAAAGATGATTATAACGCTACTGTCAGCGTAACAGCATTTAATTATTATTCTGGAGTTCTATTGTACTTGATTGTTGCTATTTGTTTACAGCATATATTTAAAGAATCTTGAGCACTGTACTTAATTTTCTTCCATTATTCGTATGCTACAGAGATGACACCAACACCACCACCACGACAGCTTGCTGTGGCATGGATACCTAGAGTGGTGGCAGGTATCAAACACACAGTCGAGTGGCATGCACCTCAGTGCAAAGCATCACTTGTGGCCATGCAAGAGGCAGCAGAAGCAGCTGTGGCCACTGCAGTGCTGGCCCCTGTACCATCGCCTACCCTCTGGTGTCTGTGGGTGGTTCAGTCAGACCAGCGATCTCCGTCCTCCAGGCTGGCAACGGTGAAGGCTCCAGAATGCATCAGGTTCAACGAGCACCCTCTCTACAGCCTCGGTGTTTCCACAGGAACTAACCACCACCACCACCTCCTGCTCTGTCTCCGACTGTTCGCTCTCACCAGCAGCGAAAGGTATGTGTGCCTCGGCGCATACCCCTCAGTGCACAAGGCGCCTCCTCTCGAATTCACTCATCCACTGGGTGGACACAGTCATCTCTGAGTTGTAGTGTTAGTGATAATGGACCTGGGCTAGCAGTAGCACTCTCCCGTCCTGACAGTGAAGAACATCAGATTAGCGGCGTCATGACCCCTCTAGAATATTCGGTGGCTGTTAGGGTTTTTTAGCGGCGTATCTCATTCACTAGAGTTGAAAATCCGACTGCGGGGTATCGCGACCCAGCCACGTTTCTATAAGTATGCCCCCTGGTGCTGGAGGCAGAGATCCTCAAAGCCCCAGGTGATCCGAGATTTAATGCCATTAAATGTAATGCAGTACTCTGTTGCGAGTTGACTCACCATCCCAAACAGCAGGGTGCTGCTGAGGAGAAAAGCCTGCACAACATCTGGTGTGATAACGGCGTTATATCTCGGAGTACATCAATTGCTGGAGGTATCGTGAATCCATCATCGGCCCGGTTTTCTGAGATGGAAGTGAGAGAGTCAGCTAAAGCACTGAGCCAAATACCACACCTCGACATCCACATTCATGTCTATAGTCTGTAGGGTCCAATTATGTAAGAATTTTAAGAAAAAGCACGCTTGTCTTAAGGTTCAAATTGAAAAGGATAATGCTTGTTTTGCATGGTCAATAATGGCTTGTGAGAGAAATTGCCATTACAGATACCCTCCTGGGCGCACAACAACATACACTGTACCAAAGAAAAAAATTCCCGGAGGTTGTAATTTTGATGGTATCGATTCAGGACATACCAAAGTTTGAGGCAAAAAATCTTGGAATATCTGTTCACATTTATGGCCTGAAGAAGCAGAAAAGCAAGCCAGATGATCAGCACAAGCATATTGTAGTTGGGATACTCCATTTTTCGAAATATGCAGGTGAGCATGATCTTCATGTAAACAGGCTGCTCTTCTCTGAAGGTGATATTCAGCAGTATGTATGCATCAAAGACATTCCATGCCTCCTTTACAGACAATTATCAAAACATGAACATAAAAAACACATTTGCTTCTTGTGTCTAAACACTTTTTCAGAAGAAAAGTATTTAAAAAAGCATCTAAAGGACTGTGAATCCAAGGAAACGGTGTGTGTTGTTATGCCTACAGAAGATAACAAGTTCATAAAATTCAAGAATGCTCACCACCAGAAACGATACTGGTTTGTTGTACACACTGATTTCGAATATCTCCTTGTCCCTGTCACCCGCTGTGAAGGAACCTCTTAGCTTCATGTACCACCTTCATGCAAAAACACATACCATATGCAGCAGCTTACCAACTTGCAAGCTCATATGATTAGGTCTTGACCACTATGAATCTTATGTCGTGGATAACCCCACAGTTTAGTTGCTCACTGGTCTTGAATAACTATCATGGGATGTTGATACTGATGCAGTTAACTGTCACGTTTATCTGCTCCCATTAGATGGAAAAGCGGAAACTCCCTGTAGGACCCACTGTCATCTTATGGGAAGTTGTGCGGTACAGCTCACAGTGCATGCAACTTGAAGTATGTGTTACCAAGGCATATAGCCGTTTTATTCCATAATATAAGCGGTTATGACTGACTTTCTAGCTGAGCAATTGGCCAAATTCGGCTGGGAGAAAAATCAGATCGGTGTCTTACCTGAGAGTGTTGAAAAATGTATTTCGTTGTCCAAACGAATGACGCCAAAAATTACGTTTCGCTTCCTTGTCACGCTATGTTTTATGCAGGCGGCACTCCATAAACTCGTTGAAACTTAACTCAGGAGGGTATGCATATCACCCAATCTGCATACCCCAATGAGGAAAAGTTTCAGCTTGTGACTGGGAAAGGAGTTTTCCCTTAAGAGTATCTGGACAGTAATACGAAAATCGACAAAACCAGGCTATCCAACATATCTGTATTTACCGTTACTCTCACAGGTGATACCAAAACTAGTGCAGATTATGAAAACACCACAAATGTCTGGCTGGAATTCAGCGTTCCTAATTTGGTTGCATACACAAGACTATACATGGACACTGGCGTGCATTTCCTAGCGGATATTTTTGAAAAGTTCCAGAGTGTATGCATGGCCATGTACTCTCTGGAACCTGAATTTTATTACACAGCACCTGGGCTGTCCTGGGACGCATTGCTCAAGAAAATGTGGCGCAGCATCGAACTTTTGACTGAAACTGATATGCATCTTTTCCTTGAGAGCAGGATCCATATAGGACTTTGCCAATGTGTCCATAGACATGCCAAGACAAGTAATCGACATAGGGATGTGGGGTTCAATGCATCCCTCGATTTAAGTTATATTCTATATTTGTATGTGAACAACTTAAATGGGCTCGCCATGACGCAGCCAATGCCTGTTGGTGGGTTTCAGTGGGTGCCCAAATACGAGGTGAAGGGATTAGGTGGAAAAATTTTGGGTCTGTGGGCTGATTTCAGTGTAGGGTGCATGGTGGAGGCAGACCTCATATACCTTGTTAGTATGCATGAAACGGCAAGAAGCATTTTCCCACAGAGGTTTTTTTCCCTTGGATCTTGCCTTGATGCATATTTTCCTCTGCCCTTCAAACCGCTACCCTTCATTCAGCTTTCGACCCGATCTTCCCTAGATGAGTGGGTTTTAATGGTTAATCGTAACTAGATGCACACAAACATAGTAGTACCCACATCTGTGAGACCTCACTTAGCTAAAACTAACCAATATCTAGAGATGGCAGTAGACCTTTAGTGTTGGCCATCATGCCACTGTGGGCTCCTTGTTAGTATGCATGAAACGACAAGAAGCATTTTCCCACAGAGGTTTTTTTCCCTTGGATCTTGCCTTGATGCATATTTTCCTCTGCCCTTCAAACCGCTACCCTTCATTCAGCTTTCGACCCGATCTGTCCCTAGATGAGTGCGTTTTAATGGAGCCCCTCCTCCACACTATATAAAAAAAAGTGATTTGCTGTTATGTCCAGTGCAACCAGTTCTGTGGGGAAGCACTTTCCCTAAGCTGATTACCGCTGTTGGGCACAAGCAGACGTACATAATTCATTATCATAATCTCCAGCAGTGCCTCAGATTAGTTATAGAGCGAGGTAGAATCACCCAGGCAATGTCCTTCAATCATTCCCCCTTGAGCATAAGAAAGTGCATTACCGGACCAAATTTTAAGCAGGTCACTATTTTTAATGAGAACTTTGTTGCTGTGGATATGTCAAAGGTTTAAGTAGAGTTTAAGAAAACAATTTATTTGGGTATGTATATATTTGACATCACCAAATTCGACATGTACCACTTCAACTATGAGTTTGCTAAAACTCATTTCGTAGAACCAAAGTTACTTTACATATGGATAAGGTAGCTTCATCTACTGGCTGAAAAATTGTGATCCATATGAAGTAATTATGTGTCATGTTAATGAATTCGATATACTGGAATACACAGCCAATAATACTTATGGTATTGTTCCTCAGAACAGGAAGGTTATCAGCTTAATGAAAGATGAGACAGACTGCCAATTGTGGAGTTTGTGGGTCTAAGATCCAAAATGGATGCATATTATACGATGCATGGAACTATACAGAGGTAGGCTAAGGGTGTGTGATGTGTGGCATCTCATGCCCTCAAGGTCGAAAATTACTTGTGGTGTCTGTATGGTGGTGTTCGCAGTGCTCTGCCACGACCTCCCCATATGGTACAGGAAACAAGTGTTCGATTGTGAGGTCACGAGGTGTACACTCTGCTGCAATCTAAGATTGGATTGTCACCTCATGACGATACAGCCATTTGTGATGATGGGATCAAAACCATGCCATACTTACAATATTCACTTGAAGTGCAAGAGGATGTGGGGCAGACTGATGGTGTGGTTGAGAGAGAGTGAGAGCTTGTGCTGAATAGTATGGCTCTTTTATCATAGTTTAAATACTGTATGTATGTGATGTATGGTGTGTCTGCATGCATGATTTCATATGTGTCTGTTCGTATGGTTGTGAGATTGTGAGTGTGTTTGTATGTGGATGCCTGAGAAAATATGTATGACTGTGTGTAAATACTTTGTTCATTTTTTTTACAATAAGTACCATACTATATATATATATATATATATATATATATATACATATATATATATATATAGTTGGCCCAATTGAAGGAAGGTAATGTTGACTTCGGTGCTTGTGTTGACATGCGACTCATTGCTCTACAGTACTAGCATCAAGCACATCAGTACGTAGCATCAACAGGTTAGTGTTCATCACGAACGTGGTTTTGCAGTCAGTGCAATGTTTACAAATGCGGAGTTGACAGATGCCCATTTGATGTATGGATTAGCACGGGGCAATAGCCGTGGCGCGGTACGTTTGTATCGAGACAGATTTGCAGAAAGAAGGTGTCCCGACAGGAAGACGTTCGAAGCAAATGATCGGCGTCTTAGGGAGCACGGAACATTCCAGCCTATGACTCGCGACTGGGTAAGACCTAGAACGACGAGGACACCTGCAATGGACGAGGCAATTCTTCGTGCAGTTGACGATAACCCTAATGTCAGCGTCAGAGAAGTTGCTGCTATACAAGGTAACGTTGACCACGTCACTGTATGGAGAGTGCTACGGGAGAACCAGTTGTTTCCGTACCATGTACAGCGTGTGCAGGCACTATCAGCAGCTGATTGGCCTCCACGGGTACACTTCTGCGAATGGTTCATCCAACAATGTGACAATCCTCATTTCAGTTCAAATGTTCTCTTTATAGATGAGGCTTCATTCCAACGTGATCAAATTGTAAATTTTCACAATCAACATGTGTGGGGTGACGAGAATCCGCACGCAATTGTGCAATCACGTCATCAACGCAGATTTTCTGTGAACATTTGGTCAGGCATTGTTGGTGATGTCTTGACTGGGCCCCATGTTCTTCCACCTACGCTCAATGGAGCACGTTATCATGATTTCATATGGGATACTCTACCTGTGCTGCTAGAACATGTGCCTTTACAAGTACGACACAACATGTGGTTCATGCACGATGGAGCTCCTGCACATTTCAGTCGAAGTGTTCGTACGCTTCTCAACAACAGATTCGGTGACCGATGGATTGGTAGAGGCGGACCAACTCCATGGCCTCCACGCTCTCCTGGCCTCAATCCTCTTGACTTTCATTTATGGGGGCATTTGAAAGCCCTTGTCTACGCAACCCCGGTACCAAATGTAGAGACTCTTCGTGCTCGTATTGTGGACGGCTGTGATACAATAAGCCATTCTCCAGGGCTGCATCAGCGCATCAGGGATTCCATGTGACGGAGGGTGGATGCATGTATCCTCACTAACGGAGGACATTTTGAACATTTCCTCTAACAAAGTGTTTGAAGTCACGCTGGTACGTTCTGTTGCTGTGTGTTTCCATTCCATGATTAATGTGATTTGAAGAGAAGTAATAAAATGAGCTCTAACATGGAAAGTAAGCGTTTCCGGACACATGTCCACATAACATATTTTCTTTCTTTGTGTGTGAGGAATGTTTCCTGAATATAAAAAGTTAAAATGTACACCATGTGAAAAAAGTTTAAAAACTGGAGTAAAATCATCAAAAAAGTTAACTGTAAAAGTTAACTGTAAATGAAGGAAAAATAGTTTACTGTGTTTCTTTCTTTCGCACTTCATATGCGCTTGTGAATGTAGGAGTGCATGTGCAAACAGTTTTTAATTTTTATCTGCCACTAGCTGTGAAAGTCATACTAGTTTTAAGTGAGTTTCACTCGGTTCTTTTTAGTGCAGGAGTTTGGATAAACATTTTATGGCCATCTCCTTCACTGTATTGTTCCATCTGCGTGAGGGCGAAAATGTTTAGAGCCACCCAGCTCAACATACAACTTAATTCTTCTTTGTGGGTGGAATTCCACTAGTAATAGTAATAGTATTAGTGTAGAGAAACTGTACCTCGGCAAGAGCTGTAATCAGTACTGCAATGTAAAGTAAAAAAATTTTCAACCAGTACAATGATCTGTAAAATCAAGAATTGCGAATAAACAAAATTCAAACAGCAACTAGAACTGCCAATTTAAAAGCAGTATTACTTCGGGTATTGTAAACACAACAATATTTGTGAATGTAAAGCTGTATTACTACTGCGAATATTAATGCCTGAATAAAGAAAATGTTATTCGTTACCATGTCTTTGCTGTTATTTCACAAATCCCTACCCTTACAAATGTGTATAAAGGCTGTGCAAGATGCACAAGGAATTAGTTTGAAGTGTGAGGGAGGTAACGTTTGAGTTGGAGAAAAACAAAATATATGTAATGATTGCATTTTCCCTATCATGCCACTTGTAAAGGCTGTTGGTAACAGGTGGTGCGTGATCATGTCTGCTTCCAAAGACATATAGCAAACATGTCCGAAATTGTATCACCTGTGCTTGAAGAAAACTACAGGTGTAGGATCTGGGCACATCTACATAATATCTAAGTAGAAGCTAGGTAGAGAGAAATAAAAACACAGAATGTGAGGTAAAAAATTCATTTATTTTCATTAATTCAACTTAAAAGTAATTTTACATATTCATAAGCAGACACAACACTATTTTCACAAATCTTATAGTTGTTTAGCTGATGGATAGCAGGGCACCTGTAGATTCCCAGGTACTAAATAGATGAAAACTAGAAGATTTGCTGCATTCTTTGACGTAGACGATGGTCTCAGGACGATCGAATATTCGAAGTGACATCATACCTCTATAAGGTACACCATGGTCGTTCCAGTGGAACCCCTGAAATAAACGTGTTAATCAGTTTGCACTCCTGTGTGTTTTAACACAATTCACATTCTTGAAAGGTCTGGGTGATGCTATGAAAGCATTTTAAAAATGAATTTCTACAGTTGCCATTGTAGAAACCTTGAACGTCACCAACGACCTTCACACTCCGAGTTGTCATTGTGCAATGCTCTAGGTATGAGACACCACTTCATCATTTATACAGCACACTGCACAACACCACTACAGAGAGAACTCTGCAACGTCCGTATACACAGCTTTAACACTAGGCAGCCATCTGTTCAATCTTCCGAACACAATGGATAACACCATCTGTAGACTGAACAAGTTTGTAACGCTGGAGCACTGTAGACAAAGGCATGTGTCAACCAATTTCATCATCGTACATTATTGTAGTGGACAGAGTTAGAGTGGCACAGTAAATGTCCATAGGAGGATGGCTCGGATGATACTGAGCATTCAGCTGCTGCTTGATTAGGCTTTTGCCGGCCGGAGTGGCCGTGCGGTTCTAGGCTCTACAGTCTGGAGCCGAGCGACCGCTACGGTCGCAGGTTCGAATCCTGCCTCGGGCATGGATGTGTGTGATGACCTTAGGTTAGTTAGGTTTTATTCGTTCTAGGTTCTAGGCGACTGATGACCTCAGAAGTTTAGTCGCATAGTGCTCAGAGCCATTTGATTAGGCTTTTGACCGACGCATTCCATCCCATTCCACCTCCATAAACCGCATTTTACCACTTTTAGTTGCATTCTTGATCTCTATCACAACAAGCCAGTCTCTGTCTGTGGGGGTTTGTATATCAATATGTAAATGCTTCGAACCACTAGCGGTTAAATTATACATTGAGTTGAAAACTAGTTGTGCACATGGCTTAACTGGTATCTACTTATCCTTTACATCCTCATTATTTTCCCGTCAATATCACTGAAAATTCTGCAATGGCGCATATGATGGGGTCCAGTACTGACCTGTGTCACACTAATTAGGACTCCCAGTGCACTTCTGTGAGTCAGGGGATGGTTGGGTGTCTTCAGTCGGCAATGACAGCTCATTATCCTGCTTCAACAAGGTGACAAGGTGTGCGTCAGGAACCCAGGGTGCCACTGCTGCGGGTCCCAAAGCGAAAGGGCTGGGACACGTCGCTGCTACAGACTCCAACAGGCTGGAGGACGTTGCATCCAGTGATGAGCAAGGGAAAAAAACCATTTCAAGCGATAATAGCAGCACAAAGACTTCATCTTCCTCACACGACAGTAAACACAGACATTAAGAAAGGGGGACTTACTCTTTCGTGGCTTCTTCCTGTTCCACTGCTGCTGTGGCTGGGCACAACTGGACGATCTCAGTTGGTGCTTCATGCTGACTGACAGACTACAACTGAAGCTACAGAGGTGTTGGGCCCTCCTTATATCCCTGATGTGATTGGATGCTGGGTTCCTATCGGCTACTACCAATTTCATGTACCCTGGTGGTATAATTGTGTTGAGGCGTGCATTTGGGCTTTTCATTCAGAAGGACTGGGGTTTGAGTCCCAGAGAGGGCACTGCCATTTTGGATTTCACGCCAATTCCCGGGTGGGAGGTCAGTTGGGGAGCCATATCTGAAATTTTTGCCATTTTTAAATTCTCGTCAAAATTCGAAATGACCACCAATAGGGTCGGTGGGGAATGGTGAAGGGTGGGGAAAGGGAGTGGGTGGGGAAGGGGTGGTGGTAATTAATTCGTCAATTTAATTAATTTGCAAATCAATTTAACATAAAAATTGGGGTCATGCCACCCTTACCCTACTACCAACATTGTATTTATGGCTTATTGGCTTATGATTTGAATACTACAACAAAATCTGGACTTTCAAAAACAATAAACAAGGCTCAAGGTCAGCGACTAGGGGAAGAGGAGATTGACAGAGAAGGAGGGGAAGGGGTAAGGGACAGACGGAGGGGGGAGAGACAGGAAGGAGGAGATTGAGAAAATGAGGGAGGAAAATATGAACAGAGAGAGGGGGGGATGAGGTGATGGACAGAGAGATGGCGAGGACGAGATGGACAGAGACAGGGGAGAGGAGGAGATTTCGACATTCAACCAATTCCCTTACATATTTGAAACGTGTGCTCCTCTTTTCTTTCTTTTCCATTTAACGAGACCGAGCCACAGCAACGCGTCGCCGGGAACAGCGAGCTAATAATAAGATCCGTACACATGCGGCTCGAGATGCTACCACATAATGTCAGTATTGCCTTCCGAACAAAAACGTTTGACGACCACTGCTCTATAATATCACGTACGAAAAAATAAAACAGATATGTTAATTGATACGTATGTTATTGAAGTACCAAACTTGGTTCATTTTAGTACAGGAAAACGTTTGCTGGCGCCAGTGAAAATCTCGGCAGTGTAGTATTTACGTTCGAGCTTATCTTCACTATTGTCTCGACTGATGTCAGTGATTCCTACACAGCGGGCCCGTCGGAAGGCGATAAAACAATTCTTGTTATCACAGAGGAAAGAATTCAGTGTCTAGTTCACTGATCTTACAAGTGGAAACTTTCATCTACTGAAGCTGATGAAATGCTGCGTAATCAGGCATAGAGATAGTACTGAAGAACGAATGCAACCGGGTCCGTCAGGTGCACTGATGAATCTGAAAATTCCGCCTACCTGCTTAATAGCATGTTGATAGATCTTACAGGGGCGTTTCTTCATACTATGTATTCGCTAAGCCCTCTGTAGGTACCCGGATGTGTTTGGTCCCAGATGTGAAGGGCACTCAATACACCGCAAATTACGGGCTGGTCATTTATGGACGCTAAACTAGTACCCGACATAGATGCAGTTGTGTGCCACTGGGTTCATATCAGGTGAATTTACTAGCCAGGAAATCAACGTCAGTTAGCTAACACCCTCCTGAAACTAATGTAACACAATTCTGCCATTCTGACATGGAAAGTTATTCTGCTGGAAGTTGCCACTGCCTTCAGAGAAGACATAAAGCATACTGGATGAACGTGGTCCGTAATACTGTTCACTTAGGCAGAAATAGTCATGGTGCCTTCGATTACTACTGGAAACGCCGTGGAAGGCCAGATGAATGTCCCCCTCAACTTAATACTGCCCACACTAGAGGTGCGATGAATGTTTCGAGCAGCTGTTCGTTTCGATGAAGGCGTAGTCGGATACGACCGTCGACTTGTGACGAAGTGGCTAGGTCAACATGAGAACAACTAAGGGTCATCTATTGTGGATCACCGTGTTCAACAGAGTGTGCTGCTCTGAAACACTTGTGCCTGCACCCGCGTTGTTCTCTGTCGTCAGATCTGCCGATCCTGTTTTCCAGAGCCCCGGACCTCAACGCTCTGTGAAGAAGCGTGGACGTCCAACACCCCGCCACCTACACTACTGGCCAGTGAAATTGCCACACCAAGAAGAAAGGCAGATGACAAACGGGTATTTATTGGACAAATATATTATACTAGAACCGACACGTGATTACATTTTCACGCAATTTGGGTGCATATATCCTGAGAAATCAGTACCCAGAACAACCACTTCTGGCCGTAATAACGGCCTTGATACGCCTGTGCATTGAGTCAAACACAGCTTGGATGGCGTGTACATGTACAGCTGCCCATGCAGCTTCAACACGATACCACAGTTCATGAAGAGTAGTGACTGGGCTATTGTGACGAGCCAGTTGCTTGGCCACCATTTACCAGACGTATCCAATTGGTGAGAGATCTGGAGAATGTGCTGGCCAGGGCAGCAGTCCAACATTTTCTATATCCAGAAAGGCCCCTACAGGACCTGCAACATGTGGTCGTGCATTATCCTGCTGAAATGTAGGGTTTCGCAGGGATCAAATGAAGGGTAGAGCCACGGGTCGTAACACATCTGAAATGTATCGTCCACTGTTCAGAGTGCCGTCAATGTGAACAATAGGTGACAGGGACGTGTGACCAATGGCACCCCATACCATCATGCTGGGTGATACGCCATTATGGCGATGACAATTACACGCTTCCACTGTGTGTTCACCTAGATGTCGCCAAACACGGATGCGACCATCATGATGCTGTAAACAGAACCTAGATTCATCCGAAAAAATGACGTTTTGCCATTCGTGGACGCAGGTTCGTCGTTGAGTACACCATCGCAGGAGCTCCTGTCTGTGATGCAGCGTCAAGGGTAACCACAGCCATGGTCTGCGAGCTGATAGTCCGTGCTGCTGCAAACGTTGTCGAACTGTTCGTGCAGATGGTTGTTGTCTTGCAAACGTCCCCATCTGTTGACTCAGGAATCGAGACGTGGCTCCACAATCCGTTACAGCCATGCGGATAAGATGCCTGTCATCTCGACTGCTAGTGATACGAGGCCGTTGGAATCCAGCACGGCGTTCCGTATTACCCTCCTGAACCCACCGATGTCATATTCTGCTAACAGCCATTGAGTCTCGACCAACAGGAGCAGCAACGTCGCGATACGATAAACCGCAATCGCGATAGGCTACAATCCGACCTTTATCAAAATCGGAAACGTGATGGTACGCATTTCTCCTCCTTACACGAGGCATCACAACAACGTTTCACCAGGCAAGGCCGGTCAACTGCTGTTTGTGTATGAGAAATCGGTTGGAAACTTGCCTCATGTCAGCACGTTTTAGGTGTCGCCACCGGCGCCAACCTTGTGTAAATGCTCTGAGAAGCTAATCATTTGGATATCACAACATCTTCTGCCTGTCGGTTAAATTTCGCGTCTGTATCACGTCATCTTCGTGGTATAGCAATTTTAATGGTCAGTAGTGTACTCGTGACAATACCATTCTTCACCAACTTTCCATAGATGCTCACGACACAGGCATCCCCCGCTCACGACACACGCATCCCCCTCAAAAAAATCCTGTTCTCATGCTTTGTTCGCATTCCTTGCGATAGATGTATGGTCGCTAAAGTCAATCAGTCGTGTCACACAGTGCACGAGCAGTATCGTCCACTGACGTTATACAAAGCGACCATGCGTGACGAGATGAGCCTCTGAAATCGATATGCGTGGGAATCGGCTTTTGGCGGCGATGTGACACACGTTACGTCGCCACAGCTGTTCACAGAAGCGACCCAATTAACTGCTGCTTGTGCTGACATCTGCTTCTGATGACTGTGGGCCCACTACCGAACGCTATTTATCTCGGGAATAGTCCAGCACGATTGTCTCTGTTTTGGAGTCGCTATGAGTGAATGTATACTTGAGGTCAAAACAACTCTGAGTTTCAAAAAGATTCGTCCGCTTTCACAAGGCTATAATTTATATTTGAAGGAAGATAGAAACTTGGGATAAGTTTTAATTTAGCATAGAACTACAATCTTTTCTAATTTTGAAAGAACGCTCTAGTTTTAGAAGAATGTATCTATTACATACACATACATACAACCTCCGGACATTTTAAAAAATTACGTTTAGGATCGAAGTTTTCATTTATTTACCTTCCACAATTTTTAGTTGTTAGTTCCCCCACCCCCCACCCCTCCCGCCATGAACCATGGACTTTGCCGTTGGTGGGGAGGCTTGCGTGCCTCAGCTATACAGATAGCCGTACCGTACCTGCAACCACAACGGAGGGGTATCTGTTGAGAGGCCAGACAAACGTATGGTTCCTGAAGAGGGGCAGCAGCCTTTTCAGTAGTTTCAGGGGCAACAGTCTGGATAATTGAATGATCTGGCCTTGTAACACTAACCAAAACGGCCTTTCTGTGCTGGTACTGCGAACGGCTGAAAGCAAGGGGAAACTACGAGGTGCATTCAAGTTCCAAGGCCTCCGATTTTTTTTCTCTGGACTGGAAAGAGATAGAAACATGCGAATTGTTTTAAAATGAGGCCGCGTTCATTGTCAATACGTCCCAGAGATGGCAGCACCGTACGGCAGATGGAATTTTACCGCCAGCGGTGAGAATGAGAACTGTTTTAAATACTTAAAATGACTTGAACAGCGTGCAATCATTCGTTTTCTGAATCTGCGTGGTGTGAAACCAATTGAAATTCATAGACAGTTGAAGGAGACATGTGGTGATGGAGTTATGGATGTGAAGAAAGTGCATTCGTGGGTGTGACAGTTTAATGAACGCAGAACATTATGTGACAACAAACCGAAACAACCTCGGGCTCGCACAAGCCGGTCTGACGACATGATCGAGAAAGTGGAGCGAATTGTTTTGGGGGATCGCCGAAGGACTGTAGAACAGATCGCCTCCTGAGTTGGCATTTCTGTGGGTTCTGTGCACACAATCCTGCATGACGACCTGAAAATGCGAAAAGTGTCATCCAGGTGTGTGCCACGAATGCTGACGGACGACCACATGGCTGCCCGTGTGGCATGTTGCCAAGCAATGTTGACGCGCAACGACAGCATGAATGGGACTTTCTTTTCGTCGGTTGTGACAATGGATGAGACGTGGTTGCCATTTTTCAATCCAGAAACAAAGCGCCAGTCAGCTCAATGGAAGCACACAGATTCACCGCCACCAAAAAAATTTCGGGTAACCGCCAGTGCTGAAAAAATGATGGTGTCCATGTTCTGGGACAGCGAGGGCGTAATCCTTACCCATTGCGTTCCAAAGGGCACTACGGTAACAGGTGCATCCTACGAAAATGTTTTGAAGAACAGATTCCTTCCTGCACTGCATCAAAAACGTCCGGGAAGGGCTGCGCGTGTGCTGTTTCCCCAAGACAACGCACCCGCACATCGAGCTAACGTTACGCAACAGTTTCTTCGTGATAACAAATTTGAAGTGATTCCTCAAGCTCCCTACTCACCTGACCTGGCTCCTAGTGACTTTTGGCTTTTTTCAACAATGAAAGACACTCTCCGTGGCCGCACATTCACCAGCCGTGCTGCTATTGCCTCAGCGATTTTCCAGTGGTCAAAACAGACTCCTAAAGAAGCCTTCGCCGCTGCCATGGAATCATGGCGTCAGCGTTGTGAAAAATGTGTATGTCTGCAGGGCGATTACGTCGAGAAGTAACGCCAGTTTCATCGATTTCGGGTGAGTAGTTAATTAGAAAAAAAAATCGGAGGCCTTAGAACTTGAATGCACCTCGTACAGCCGTAATTTTTCCCGAGGGCTAGCAACTTTACTGTATGGTTAAATGATGATGGCGTTCTCTTGAGTAAAATATTCCGGAGGTAAAATAGTCCCCCATTCGGATCTCCGGGCGGGGACTACTCAGGAGGACATCGTTATCAGGAGAAAGAAAACGCGTTCTACGGATTGGAGCGTGGAATGTCAGATCCCTTAATCGAGCAGGTAGGTTAAAAAATTTAAAAAGGGAAATGGATAGGTTAAAATTAGATGTAGTAGTAATTAGTGAAGTTCGGTGGCAGGAGGAACAAGACTTCTGGTCAGGTGAATACAGGGTCATAAATACAAAATCAAATAGTAGTAATGCAGGAGTAGGTATAATAATAAATGAAAAAATAGGAGTGCAGGTAAGCTACTACAAACAGCATAGTGATCGCATTATTGTGGCCACGAGAGACACGAAGCCCACGCCTACCACAGTAGTGCAAGTTTATATGCCAACTAGCTCCGCAGATGACGAAGAGATTGATGAAATGTATGATGAGATAAAAGAAGTTCTTCAGATAATGAAGGGAGACAAAAATTTAATAGTCATGGGTCACTGGAATTCGATAGTAGGAAAAGGGAGAGAAGGAAACGTAGTAGGTAAATACGGATCGGGGGGAAGAAACGAAAGAGGAAGCCGCCTGGTAGAATTTTGCACAGAGCATAACTTAATCATAGCTAACAATTGGTTCAAGAATCATAAAAGAAGGTTGTATACATGGAATTAGCCTGGTGATACTGACAGGTTTCAGATAGATTAAATAATGGTAAGACTGAGATTCAGGAACCAGGTTTTAAACTGTAAGACTTTTCCAGGGGCAGATGTGGACTCTGACCACAATCTATTGGTTATGAACTGTAGATTAAAACTGAAAAAACTTCAAAACGGTCGGAATTTGAGGAGATGGGACGTGGATAAACTGAAAGAACCAGAGGTTGTAGAGAGCTTCAGAGAGAGCATAGGGAACGATTGACAAGAATGAGGGAAATAAATACAGTAGAAGAAGCAGAGGTAGTTTTGAGAGATGAAATAGTGAAGGTAGCAGAGGATCAAGTAGGGAGAAAGACGAGGGCTAATAGAAATCCTTGGATAACAGAAGAGATATTGAATTTAATTGATGAAAGGAGAAAATATAAAAATGCAGTAAATGATTCAGGCAAAAAGGAATACAATCATCTCAAAAATGAGATCGACAGGAAGTGCAAAATGGCTAAGCAGGGATGGCTAGAGCACAAATGTAAGGATGTAGAGGCTTATCTTACTAGGGGTAACACAGATACTGCCTACAGGAAAATTATAGAGACTTTCGGAGAAAAGAGAACCCAGTTCTAAACAAAGAAGGGAAAGCAGAAAGGTGGAAGGAGTATATAGAGGGTCTAAACAAGGGTGATGTTCTTAAGGGCAATATTATAGAAACGGAAGAGAATGTAGATGAAGATGAAGTGGGAGATATGATGCTGCGTGAAGAGTTTGACAGAGCACTGAAAGACCTAAGTCGAAACAAGGCCCCGGGAGTAGACAACATTCCATTAGAACTACTGACAGCCTTGGGAGAGCCAGTCCTGATGAAACTCTACCATCAGGTGAGCAAGATGCATGAGACAGGCGAAATACCCTCAGACTTCAAGAAAAATATAATAATTCCAATCCTACAGAAAGCAGGTGTTGAAAGATGTGCAAATTACCGAACTATCAGTTTAATAAGTCACGGCTGCAAAATACTAACACGAATTCTCTACAGACGAATGGAAAGAGTGGTAGAAGCCAACCTTGGGGAAGATCAGTTTGGATTCCGTAGAAATACTGGAACACGTGAGGCAATACTGACCCTACGACGTATCTTAGAAAATAGATGAAGGAAGGCAAACTTACGTTTCTAGCATTTGCAGACTTAGATATAGCTTTTGACAATATTGAATGGAATACTCTCTTTCAAATTCTGAAGGTGGCAGTGATAAAATACAGGGAGCGAAAGGCTATTTACAATTTGTACAGAAACCAGATGGCAGTTATAAGAGTCGAGGGACATGAAAGGGAAGCGGTGGTTGGGAAGGGAGTGAGACAGGGTTGTAGTCTCTCCCCGATGTTATTCAATCTGTATATTGAGCAAGCAATAAGGGAAACAAAAGAAAAATTCGGAGTAGGAATTAAAATCCATGGAGAAGAAATAAAAACTTTGAGGTTCGCCGAAGACATTGTAATTCTGTCAGAGACAGCAAAGGACCTGGAAGATCAGCTGAACGGAATGGACAGTGTCTTGAAAGGTGGACATAAGATGAACATCAACAAAAGCAAAACGATGATAATGGAATGTAGTTAAATTAAATCGGGTGATGCTGAGGGCATTAGATTAGGAAATAAGGCGCTTAAAGTAGCAAATGTGCTTTGCTATTTGGGGAGCAAAATAACTGATGATGGTCGAAGTAGAGAGGATATAAAATGTAGACTGGCGATGGCAAGAAAACGTTTCTGAAGAGGAGAAATTTGTTAACATCGAGTATAGATTTAAGTGCCAGGAAGCCGTTTCTGAAAGTATTTGTATGGAGTGTGGCCATGTTTGGAAGTGAAACGTGGACGATAAATAGTTTGGACAAGAAGAGAATAGAAGCTTTCGAAATGTGATGCAACAGAAGAATGCTGAAGATTAGATGGGTAGATCACATAACTAATGAGGAGGTATTGAATAGAATAAGGGAGAAGAGAAATTTGTGGCACACCTTGACTAGAAGAAGGGATCGGTTGGTAGGACATGTTCTGAGGCATCAAGGGATCGCCAGTTTAGTATAGGAGGGCAGCGTGGAGGGTAAAAATCGTAGAGGGAGACCAAGAGATGAATACAGTAAGCAGATTCAGAAGGATGTAGGTTGCAGTAGGTACTGGGAGATGAAGAAACTTGCACAGGATAGAGTAGCATGAGAGCTGCATCAAACCAGTGTTTGGACTGAAGACCACAACAACAACAACAACAACAACAACAGCAACAGTTTCATCTTCCATGAAAGTTTTGCACAATATATCTTAATGATGTGGAACGAGTCATTTTACATTCACATAGTAAAGTAATTTGTAAATATGGTAACATGACGAACATTTCTAAGTTTTTCTCTAATATACAGATGTGAATTAGTAATCCTTACCCACCAACTCTTACACATTACTATAATAGATATTCTTCTACGAAATAGAAGGAGATGTCAAGGAGAAAAGTTTTCAGTTCGTTTTCAAGTTTTTGTTAGCTTTCTGTCAGACATTTTATGTCACTGGGTGTCAGTAACAATTTTGTTTGCAGCATTGTGCATCCCTTTTTACGCTAAAGACAACTTTTATGTGAATAATGAATGTCATTTTTCCTTCTGCTAATGTAATTATGTACATCATTGTTCCTTTTAAACTGTAGTGAATTATTTACAACAGACTTCATAAGGGTATAAATATATTATGAAGTTAGAATGCCCAACACTTTGATCAGATGTCTACAAGATGATAATGATGAGCACCATATATTATTCTTACAGCAAGGTTTTAAGCAACAAAGACTTTCTTTCTTAAAGACTATCTACTGCAGTATATTATTCCATGCAACACTGTTGAATGAAAATATGCAAAATACATCAGCTTACTGATTTGTCTATTCCCAAGATTTTCATTTAATTTAATTGCAAATGTGTCTGAACTATCATGTTTTAGGAGTACCAAAATGTGCTTTTTGCAGGTTAAATTCTCCATCAAAATGGACAGGATTTTAAATTTTCTACCCCATTTACTATTTCCAAAGCATGAGTTACACTTATCATTTGGGTAATACTGCTAGATGTGCAGAGCTGAATGAATAAGTTGTACCCTTTTAAAACTGTAGACGAGACCATTTGCAGGAAACCAGTCAATCATACGTTCAAGAGCTTTGTTAACCATTTCTCCTGTTTCTATATCTATGCTTGGACTAATTACAATACTAGTGCCATGCGCAAAAATAACTAATTGTGATTTTGTATATTAGACTGAACATAGTACTTACATATTTTTGAGAAACAACAGTGGATGAGCTTTGAAGTAAGTTATTTCTTCCCAGTCAGAATTTCGTCCCCATACTATATTGGTTGAAGTACTAAATACAACTTCCTTCATTATTTTGTTTAGATATGACATTATCCATTGGTATGCTATATCATCAATCCCTTAACACTTCAATTTATCTAAGAGGATACCGTGATGCATACAGTCAAATGCCTTAGACAGGTCATGGAAAGTACCAGCCGGCGTTATTTTTTTATTTAATGCTTGTAAAATCCGGTGAGTAAGCATGTAAATGACATTCTCTGTAGAGCATCTCTTCTGAAACCCAAACTGTGATTTGATGATGATATTATTGTTGCCGAGGTGAGGTGCTGTTCATAATACATCACATTCTTAAAAAAGTTTGGGAAACTGGTCGATATTTATTGACAGCTCTTTTATCGTCTTTCTTAAAGAAGGGTTTAACAACAATGTGCACTGTACCCTCCTAAAGACACGTGATAAACGTTTGACATCACTTTCATCTTGGGAAGTACCACAGCCTTATATTATTTGCCTCCACAGCCATACGGCTCAAATCTGCAGTAAATTACGAATTCCATCAGTCACACCCTGACCATGTCATAAATCTCGATGAGACCGTACAGTTCTTCAACCATATCAATGGAAGTGTTGAACACTATATTTCTGGGATTACTCCAGGATCCACAAGATTGAAGTGACCAAGGTACAGATGTGCTGGCAGAAGTACAGCTGTGAGGACGGGGCGTGAGTCGTGCTTGGGTAGCTCAGTCGGTAGAGCACTTGCCTGCGAAAGGCAAAGGTCCCGAGTTCGAGTCTCGGTCCGGCACACAGTTTTAATCTGCCAGAAAGTTCCACTTGTATCGCTTCCACTATGAGTTTGCTACACCTCATTTCGCATAACCAAAGTTATTTTATATGGATGCAGATAGCTTCATCTACTGGGTGAAGTACTGCGATCCATATGAAGTAATTAGGTAGTGTCACGGTAATGAATATGAGTCATCGGGACACGCAGCTGATAATCCTGATGGTATTGTTCCTCATAACAAGAAGGTTATCGGCTTAATGAAAGATGAGACGGATTGATTGCCGACTGTGGAGTTTGTGGGTCTAAGATCCAAATTGTATGCATATCGTACAATAGAGGGAGCCACCCAAGGCGGGCTAAGGGTGTGGGACGTGCGTCATCACATGTCCTCAAGGTCGAAGACTACTTGCAATGCCTGTACGGCGGAGTTGACGGTACTCCACCAAGAGCTCCGCATTTGGTACAGCAAACTAGTATTCCATCGCAAGATTCCATGGTGCACACTGTGCTGCAGTACAAGGTCCGACTCGTGACGATGAAAGAGCCATTTGTGATGGTGGGATCGCAACCCTCTCGTACTCCCACAAGTGCGAAGGGGGTGGGGGACTCCTATGGTGTGAATGAGAGGTAGTCAGTGAGTGAGTCACTGGCTGAGTGAGACCTTGTACCTAATAGTACCGCTCTTTTATCATACCGTAGTTTAAATATTCTATGTGGGATGTATGGCATGCCTGCATGTGTAAGTGCTTATGTGGGTCTGTGTGTATGCTTGTGAGTGTGTTTGAGTGTGGATGTCTGTGCAAATGTGTTTTACATTCGGATTGTCCTGTTTGAATGCTACAATTAAGTTAGCATTATCCCTCACCAGCTGCTTTGGGATTCTGGAACGTGTCTGACTCAGATAAAATACATCAACAGGCATATGGTGACCGAAACAAAAATATGCCTGATTTGATCTTGGTTTTCTACAGCAACATCGTCAAATATGAACATTGCGATTGGCTTTACTTTTTCTGGTGGGAGGATAACCCTGCTCTCACTGAATGTCATGTGTCACACCATCGCCGGCCGGTGTGGCCGTGCGGTTCTAGGCGCTTCAGTTTGGAACCGCGTGACCGCTACGGTCGCAGGTTCGAATCCTGCCTCGGGCATGGATGTGTGTGGATGTCCTTAGGTTCGTTAGGTTTAAGTAGTTCTAAGTTCTAGGGGACTGATGACCACAGAAGTTAAGTCCCATAATGCTCAAGGAGCCATTTTGTCACACCATCAACACCCTGCATAATCTCCTGTAATAGTTGGTATTTGGGCTGAAACAGTGTTTTTGAAAATGCATGCTCAAAGCGGACTCCATCCGGATGTGTTTGCAGCGACATGAGAACATTTGTCTTGCTGCAGTTGGATGGACCTACAATTATTGCACGTATGCGGGAAGGAGCGCGCTATTCTTCTTCTTCCGGTCTTCTTGTGCACCGTCACAGCTCCAGTCACTTACAACAGTCTTGGTGCTTCACCCGCCCTGTCATGATACCTATTACGTTAGGTACAGGCGTGCAATGGGCTCTTACGGAGTAGTTAGTTAAATGACATAATTTTCTGCTATTGCAGAAGCCTCTTCCGTGGCTTCTTCGTATACTGTTGCTGCTGTGGCTGGACGGCGCTGGACGATCTCGACTGGCGCTTTATTCTGGGTGACTGACTGCAACTGAGGCTGCAGAGCTACTGGGTCCGCCTTATATCCCCGTTGTGGTCGGATGCTGCGTTCCTATTGGCTACTACCAATTTCAAGTGCCTCTGGTGTTATAGTTGTGTTATGGAGGGTACACTTGGGCTTTCCATCCAGTAGTATGAGGGTTCGAGTCCCGGGAACGGCACCGCCATTTTTAATTTCCAGTCAGAGCCAAGCGCCTCTGGTGGTTTAATTGCGTTGGGGGGGGGGGGGAGGGGGGCACTTGTGCTTTCCTCCCAGGAGGATCAGGGTTCGAGTCCCAGAAAGAGAACCACCAATTTTAATTTCCCGACATTTCCTGGGTGGAGGTGGGGTGAGACGTCAGCACAGCCCAGGGACAAAGACATACCCGACAAAATTCAAAATTTCCGCCAATAGGGTTGTTTGGGGTAGCGGATGGGTGGGGAAGTGGGGGGAGGGGCCCACGAGCAGGCTGAGAAAAACACGTGACGTCATTGGGGGGTGAGGGTGGGCGTGTACGGGGATGGGCATGGACAGGGGACGGGGTGGTCGGGGGCGGGGGTGATTAATTGATCATTAATTTTAATTTTAATTACCCGTAGCCTCAGTTGCACCGTTTACCTAGAATTTACCTAGGTTTCAGTCGGGATAAACCAACCTTCTTCAGAATAAAAGTAACTACCGTTTGTCCATAGTGGACATCGCCAAGCTAAAACTACGAATCCATAAATTATCGTCGGGGTTGCACCGTTTACTTAGAATTTACCTAGGTTTCAGTCGGGATAACCCGACCTTCTTCAGAATAAAAGTGACTACCGTTTGTCCATAGTGGACATCGTCAAGCTAAAACTACAAATCCATAAATTATCATCGGGTTATTCCGATTGAAACCAAGGTAAATTCTAGGTAAACGGTGCAACTGAGGCTGTTAGTTATTAAAATTAATATTTATACAGTTGCTGACAGGGCCGCCAAATGTTGAAAATAATTAGTTAATCAATTTCATTAATTTGCATATCATTTTGATATCAAAAGTGTCCTGACGCCGCCATTACCCTAATATTATTTAGTGCTTTTTAACTCTGATAATTGGCATTTCCTAACGACTTATATGTGATAAGCTTAGAGCTGCACAGTCGTCATATGCTAAAGAGAATCTGATGTACGACTGTTACAAGTGAAGCCAGTCATAGCGTAAGTACCAATATCAGTCACAAGGAAAACAAGTCCGTCACAGAGTTCCCATAACTGAATTAGCGAGATAACGTACACGACGACGTTAACAGTAAACAAAGTACTAGCTGTTAAGTGTCTCATTGGGCTCCACGGAAGCTGAATGCCGACCAGAGGAAATGGACCTAGATGACCGGCAGAGGGCAAGTATCGACGCAGCGCCACGCTCGCACAGTGAGCGCACCGCTCGTGTCACCACGTGAACACGCTAGCCCATAGTGTTTCTCGCAGCCTGTATACACCGAGGTGACAAAAGTCATGAGATTCCTCCTAATATTGTGTTGGACCTGCTTTTACCCTGCTTGGTGTAGCCACTCGACGTGGCATGGAATCAACAACTCGTTTGAAGTCTTGAAATCGCCTGCAGAAATAGCGAGCTTTGCTGCCTCTACAGCCGTCGATATTTGCGAAAGTGGATGGCCAAATCATTCGCTCGAATGGTCCAGAATGTTCATCAAACAGTTCGCGAACAACTGCGGCCCAGTGAGAAGGCGCATTCTCACCCATAAAACTTCCATCGTTGCTTAGGAAAATTAAGTTCTTGAAAGGCTCCAAGTAGCCAAAAATAACCACTTCCGGTCAATATTCGCTTCAGCTTCAGTTGGACCAGAGGGCCCAGTCCATTCCGTGCAATCACAGCCCACACCATCAAGGAGCCTCCACCAGCTTGAACAATGACTTATTGACAATTTGGGTCCATGACTTCGTGGAGTGTACGCCACACTCGTACCCTACTTTCAGCGAAATCGGCCACCGTTTTCCAGTCGTCTTAAGATCCAACCGATATTGTCACAAGCCCAGGACAGGCGCTGCAGGCGATGTCGTGGCGTTAGCAAAGGCACTCGTTTCAGTCATCTGCTGCCATTAATGCCAAATTTCGCAACACTGTCCTAACGGATACATTCGCCATAGTGCCACATTGATTTCTGCGGTTATTTAACGCAGTGTTGCTTGTCTGTTGGCGCTGACATATCTACGCAACCGCCGCTGCTTTCCGTCGTTAAGTGAAGGCCGTCGGACACCGCGTTTTTCGTGGTGAGAGGTAATGCCTGAAATTTGGTATTCTCGGCACAAGCTCTACACTGTGGATCCTGGAATACTGAATTCTCTAACGATTTCCGAAGTGGACTGTGCTCTGCGTCTAGCTCTAACTACCATTTCGCGTTCAAAGTCTGTTAATTCCTGTCATGCGACCATAATCACCTCGAAAATCTTTTCAGATGAACCACCTGAGTACATATGGCAGTTCCGCCAAATGCACCACCTTGTTATACAAAGCGTACGCGAAAATATCATCTGTATTCGTGCATATCGCTATCCAATGATTTATGTCGCTTCGATGTAAATGCGGCCACCCAGCGAACGGCCAGTCGCGTGTCATATTGGCGGCTACTATCACAGCTGTACTACGTACTATGGGATAACAATCTCGTTTTGTACTTGGTTCTGCTCCCTAGTCGCGCTTCTCCTTGTTTCTCTCTTTGTTCTTGGCTTGTTGATATCGCTGTGGCGAAGGTTTTCGCTTTGCATCTCGTTGTTGCATAGGTTGCTCTGTTCTTGCCCCAGTCTGTGTCTTTCCTGCTGTCAATCAGTTGTGTTTAGCTCGACTACCGCTCGGTGTCATGTTCCCTTCCAAAGATGGTCCTTCCGCCCTGTGGTTCAAATGGCTCTGAGCACTATGGGACTTCACTTCTAAGGTCACCATGCCCGAGGCAGGATTCGAACCTGCGACCGTAGCGGTCGCGCGGTTCCAGACCGTAGCGCCTAGAACCGCTCGGCCACCCCGGCCGGTTTTCCGCCCTGTGGCTTCATCCGTTTCTCTCCTGGGTCCTGCCGCTTGTGCTGATAACATACTACTCGCGGGTGTAGCAGTAAGCTGTTCGTTTTCCTCCATTGATCATTTCGTAATGTTATTTTTGGTAACATGTAATTTATCGCATGTAGTTAATGTAAAAGGAATGCTGATTTAAAACATGTTGTAGTTGTTCTAAAATAATCTGAGCCACAAGTAGCATATAACGCAGCGCAGATTTTCACGTACGAAAACTCTTTGCTCATTTAAGACTGACGCGAGACACGACTTGGCACTAAACTGGACGTGGTGAGCTGATGGTAGTCAAGACCGCTTTTAAGGCTACATCTCACTAAGTTTTAACGAGGTGTTGTAATAGGGCTACGACGAGCTGGACGTTCCTTCTGCGATATTGAAAAACGCCTTGGCAGGACGGCCACATGGCACCATCGAGAGGGAAGACCATCGTGTTCGGCGTGTGGCTCTGGCGCATTGTAGTGTATCTGCAATAGCAAATTGAGCAGCAGATGGCGCCACAGTGACAGAACGAACTGTTACAAATCGGTTACTTCAAGGACGCCCTTGACGTGCATTCCACTGACCCCAAACCACTGACAGTGGCGACTTCAATGGTGTAAAGCAAGAGCTCATTGGAGGGCAGTATCAGGTGAAAGCTGCTTCTGGCTCGGTGCCAGAAATGTCCGTGTGTTGGTTAGAAGGAGGCCAGTCGAGGGGCTGCAATCAATTAGTCTGCGTGTTAGACCCACTGGACCTACCTTGGAGTTATGGTCCGGGGTGCGATTTCGTATGACAGCAGGGGCACTCTAATGGTTATCCCACGCAAGCTGACTGCAAAACTGTACATGAATGCATTGTTGTTGTTGTGGTCTTCAGTCCTGAGACTGGTTTGATCTAGCTCTCCATGCTACTCTATCCTGTGCAAGCTTCTTCATCTCCCAGTACCTACCGCAACCTACATCCTTCTGAATCTGCTTAGTGTATTCATCTCTTTGTCTCCCTCTACGATTTTTACCCTCCACGCTGCCCTCCAATACTAAATTGGTGATCCCTTGATGCCTCAGAACATGTCCTACCAACCGATCCCTTCTTCTCGTCAAGTTGTGCCACAAACTTCTCTTCTCCCCAATCCTATTCAATACCTCCTCATTGCAATAGTATCGAAGGAAATTGACGGAGATCCGAAATGTGAAATAATTTGGGTGAAGGTCACGGTTAAAGCAGGCTCAGACATGGTAATTGTATGTCTCTATAGGCCCCCTGGCTCAGCAGCTGTTGTGGTTGAGCACCTGAAGGATAATTTGGATAATATTTTGAGTAGATTTCCCCACCATGTTATAGTTCTGGGTGGAGATTTTAATTTGCCGGATATAGACTGGGAGGCTCAAATGTTCATAACGGGTGGCAGGGACAAAGAATCCAGTGAATGTTTTTTTAAGTGCTTTATCTGAAAACTACCTTGAGCAGAACCGACTCGTGGCGATAACATATTAGACCTTCTGATGACAAACGACCCGAAGTATTTGAAACAGTTAACGCAGAACAAGGAATCAGCGATCATAAAGCGGTTACTGCATCGATGATTTCAGCCGTACATAGAAATATAAAAAAAAGGTAGGAAGATTTTTCTGTTTAGCAAAAGTGACAAAAAGCAGATTACAGAGTACCCGACGGCTCAACACAAAAGTTTTGTCTCAAGTACAGATAGTGTTGAGGATCAGTGGACAAAGTTGAAAACCGTCGTACAATATGCGTTAGATGAGTACGTGCCAAGCAAGATCGTAAGAGATGGAAAAGAGCCACCGTGGTACAACAACCGAGTTAGGAAACTGCTGCGGAAGCAAAGGGAACTTCACAGCAAACATAAACATAGCCAAAGCCTTGCAGACAAACAAAAATTACGCGAAGCGAAATATAGTGTGAGGAGGGCTATGCGAGAGGCGTTCAATGAATTCGAAAGTAAAGTTCTATGTACTGACTTGGCAGAAAATCCTAAGAAATTTTGGTCTTATGTCAAAGCGGTAGGTGGATCAAAACAAAATGTCCAGACACTCTGTAACCAAAATGGTACTGAAACAGAGGATGACAGACTAAAGGCCGAAATACTAAATGTCTTTTCCCAAAGCTGTTTCACAGAGGAAGACTGCACTGTAGTTCCTTCTCTAGATTGTTGTACAGATGACGAAATGGTAGATATCGAAACAGACGACAGAGGGATAGGGAAACAATTAAAATCGCTCAAAAGAGGAAAGGCCGCTGAACCTGATGGGATACCAGTTCGATTTTACACAGAGTACGCGAAGGAACTTGCCCGCCTTCTTGCAGCGGTGTACCGTAGGTCTCTATATGAGCGTAGCGTTCCAAAGGATTGGAAAAGGGCACAGGTCATCCCCGTTTTCAAGAAGGGACGTCGAACAGATGTGCAGAACTATAGACCTATATCTCTCGTCGATCAGTTGTAGAATTTTGGAACACGTATTATGTTCGAGTATAATGACTTTTCTGGAGACTAGAAATCTACTCTGTAGGAATCAGCATGGGTTTCGAAAAAGACACTCGTGTGAAACCCAGCTCGCGCTATTCGTCCACGAGACTCAGAGGCCATAGACACGGGTTCCCAGGTAGATGCCGTGTTTCTTGACTTCCGCAAGGCGTTCGATGCAGTTCCCCACAGTCGTTTAATGAACAGAGTAAGAGCATATGGAGTATCAGACCAATTGTGTGATTGGATTGAAGAGTTCCTAGATAACAGAACGCAGTATGTCATTCTCAATGGAGAAAAGTCTTCCGAAGTAAGAGTGATTTCAGGTGTGCCGCAGGGGAGTGTCATAGGACCGTTGCTATTCACAATATACATAAATGACCTTGTGGATGACATCGGAAGTTCACTGAGGCTTTTTGCAGATGATGCTGTGGTGTATCGAGAGGTTGTAACAATGGAAAATTGTACTGAAATGCAGGAGGATCTGCAGCGAATAGACGCATGGTGCGCGGAATGGCAATTGAATCCCAATGTAGACAAGTGTAATGTGCTGCGAATACATAGAAAGATAGTTCCCCTATCATTTAGCTACAAAATAGCAGGTCAGCAATTGGAAGCAGTTAATTCCATAAATTATCTGGGAGTAGGCATTAGGAGTGATTTAAAATGGAATGATCATATAAAGTTGATCGTCGGTAAAGCAGATGCCAGACTGAGATTCATTGGAAGAATCCTAAGGAAATGCAATCCGAAAACAAAGGAAGTAGGTTACAGTACGCTTGTTCGCCCACTGCTTGAATACTGCTCAACAGTGTGGGATCCGTACCAGATAGGGTTGATAGAAGAGATAGAGAAGATCCAACGGAGAGCAGCGCACTTCGTTACGGGATCATTTAGTAATCGCGAAAGCGTTACGGAGATGATAAACTCCAGTGGAAGACTCTGCAGGAGAGACGCTCAGTAGCTCGTTACGGGCTTTTGTTGAAGTTTCGGGAACATACCTTCACCGAAGAGTCAAGCAGTATATTGCTCCCTCCTACGTATATCTCGCGAAGAGACCATGAGGATAAAATCAGAGAGATTAGAGCCCACACAGAAGCATACCGACAATCCTTCTTTCCACCAACAATACGAGACTGGAATAGAAGGGAAAACCGATAGAGGTACTCAGGGTACCCTCCGCCACACATTGTCAGGTGGCTTGCGGAGTATGGATGTAGATGTAGACGTTATGTGATCTACCCATCTAATCTTCAGCATTCTTCTGTAGCACCACATTTCAAAGGCTTCTATTCTCTTCTTGTCCAAACTATTTATCGTCCATGTTTCACTTCCATACATGGCCACACTCCATACAATTACTTTCAAAAATGACTTCCTGACACTTAAATCTATACTCGATGTTAACAAATTTCTCTTCTTCAGAGACGCTTTCCTTGCCATTGCCAGTCTACATTTTATATCCTCTCTACTTCGATCATCATCAGTTATTTTACTCCCCAAATAGCAAAACTCCTTTACTACTTTAAGTGTCTCATTTCCTAATCTAATTCCATCAGCATCACCCGACTTAATTCGACTACATTCCATTATCCTCGTTTTGCTTTTGTTGATGTTCATCTTATATCCACCTTTCAAGACACTGTCCATTCCGTTCAACTGCTCTTCTAAGTCCTTTGCTGTCTCTGACAGAATTACAATGTCATCGGCGAACCTCGAAGTTTTTATTTCTTCTCCATAGATTTTAATACCTACTCCGAATTTTTCTTTTGTTTCCTTCACTGCTTGCTCAATATACAGATTGAATAACATCGGGGAGAGACTACAACCCTGTCTCACTCCCTTCCCAACCACCGCTTCCCTTTCATGTCCCTCGACTCTTATAACTGCCATCTGGTTTCTATACAAATTGTAAATAGCCTTTCGCTCCCTGTATTTTACCCCTGCCACCTTCAGAATTTGAAAGAGAGTATTCCAGTCAACATTGTCAAAAGCTTTCTCTAAGTCTACAAATGCTAGAAACGTAGGTTTGCACTTCCTTAATCTAGCTTCTAAGTGAAGTCGTAGGGTCAGTATTGCCTCACGTGTTCCAACATTTCTACGAAATCCAAACTGGTCATCCCCGAGGTCAGCTTCTACTAGTTTTTCCATTCGTCTGTAAAGAATTCTTGTAGTATTTTCAAATAACTTCCGGGAATCCAGCCAGGTAACACTTTCAGCGACCGCCGATATTTCGGCGGGAGAACACCCCGCCATTTTCAAGGCAAACTGCAACGGACAGGCGACGTACATGCAAATTTAATACCTCGGTTCTCGGACCCAAGCAGGAAAAATAACACACACACACTGAACACTAGTGCCACCAAAGATGGCCAAAGTCAGAGCTATCGATAGTGAGACTATGAATTCCCAGGTGAGGTAGCATTGAGTCTGTCCCTCTGTTTCTTGACAAGGGAGAGAGCCGGATTCCAAACAGAGTTTAAACAGAAACCTCCATCCCTGTTAACAAGGTTGCTCGCTAATTTAATCTCAACTGCCTCCCGAATCACACTGTCCCAATAGCTGGACGTGCATGCCAATATCTCGGTGTTATTATATAAACTGGAGTGACCAGTATCCAAGCAATGTTCGGCAATAGCAGATCTATTTGGCTGCTGTAATCGTGTGTGCCGTTTATGCTCAGTACATCTGTCCTCCACGGTCCTGATAGTTTGACCAATATATGCCATGCCGCAGCTACAAGGGACACGATATACACCCGCCTTACGCAGTCCAAAATCATCCT